>NW_026263461.1:0-369000 GCF_947179515.1 Apodemus sylvaticus
AGAATATGTAAGAATACCACGTTATAAGGAAATACAGTGTTGCAGACTAAAGCCAAATACGTACGTATTGGAAACACTTTACTAGAAGAAATAACGCATCGTACAAAATTAGCTTGTATCTCCTAAACAACACGTTGTAACTCGAAAAGATTTGGTGTGGCGTGTACGTCTAAACGTGTAGCCTCAAAAGAGAACCCACAGGAGAATTTTCTTTCGTCAAAATTTTTCAGAAACCACGTTTTAAGTAAATCCCGCATCGTGCGAAATTATCTTGTTTTCCCTAAACAACACGTTGTAACTCGAAAGCTTTGGTGTTGCGTGTATGTCTAAGTGTGTAGCCTCAAAAGAGAATGCACAGGAGAGTTTTTTCTCGATAGAATTTGTAAGGATACCACGTTATAAGGAAATACAGTGTTGCAGAATAAAGACAAATACGTATGTATTAGAAACCCATAAACTTTACGAGATGAAATAAATCATCGTACAAAATGAGCTTGTATCTCCTACACAACACGTTGTAACTCGAAAAGATTTGTTGTGGCGTGTACGTCTAAACATGTAGCCTCAAAAGAGAACCCACAGGAGAATTTTCTTTCATCAAAATTTGTCAGAAATCCACGTTTTAAGGAAATCCCGCATTGTGCGCAATTATCTTGTTTTTCATAAACAAAACATTGTAACTCTAAAAGCTTTGGTGTTGGGTGTATGTGCAAGTGTGTGGCCTCAAAAGAGAATGCACAGGAGAGTTTTCTCTCGAAAGAATATGTAAGAATACCACGTTATAAGGAAATACATTGCTGCAGAGTAGAGGCAAATACATACGTATTGGAAACATATTATGAGAAGAAATAATGCATGGTACAAAATTAGCTTGTATCTCCTAAACAACACGTGGTAACTCAAAAATATTTGGTGTGGCGTGTACGTCTAAATGTGTAGCCTCAAAAGAGAACCCACAGGAGAATTTTCTTACGTCAAAATTTGTCAGAAAACCACACTTTAAGGAAATCCCGCATCGTGTGAAATTATCTTGTTTTTCCTAATCAACACGTTGTAACTCGAAAAGCTTTGGTGTTGTGTGTATGTCTAAGCGTGTAGCCTCCAAAGAGAACGCACAGGATAGTTTTCTCTCGAAAGAATATGTAAGATACCATGTTATAAGGAAATACACTTTTGCAGAGTAAAGACAAATACTTATTTATTGGAAAAACTTTACGAGATGAAATAACGCATCATAAAAAATTAGCTTGTATCTCCTAAACAACACGTTGTAACTCAAAAAGATTTGGTTTGGCATGTACGTCTAAACGTGTAGCCTCAAAAGAGAACCCACAGGAGAATTTTCTTTCGCCAAATTTGTCAGAAAACCATGTTTTATGGAAATCCCGCATCATGTTAAATTATCTTGTTTTTCCTAAACAACACGTTGTACCTCGAAAAGCTTTGGTGTTGTGTGAATGTCTAAGCGTGTAGCCTCAAAAGAGAATGCACAGAAGAGTTTTCTCTCGAAAGAACATGTAAGAAAACCACATTATAAGGAAATACAGTTTTGCAGAGTAAAGACAAATACGTATGTATTTGAAACACTTTATGAGAAGAAATAACGCATCGTAAAAAATTAGTTTGTATCTCCTAAACAACACGTTGTAACTCGAAAAGATTTGGTGTGGCATGTACGTCTAAATGTGTAGCCTCAAAAGAGAACCCACAGGAGAATTTTCTTTCGTCAAAATTTGTCAGAAAACCACTTATTAAGGAAATCCCGCATCGTGCGAAACTATCTTGTTTTTCCTAAACAACACGTTGTAACTCAAAAAGATTTGGTGTGGTGTGTACGTCTAAACGTGTAGCCTTAATAGAGAACCCACAGGAGAATTTTCTTTCATCAAAATTTGTCAGAAAACCACGTTTTAAGGAAATCCCGCATCGTGGGAAATTATCTTGTTCTTCCTAAACAACACATTGTAACTCGAAAAGCTTTGGTGTTGCGTGTATGTCTAAGCGTGTAGCCTCAAATGAGAACGCACAGGAGAGTTTTCTCTCGAAAGAATATGTAAGAATACCACGTTATAAGGAAATACAGTGTTGCAGAGTAAAGACATATTTTTACTTATTAGAAAAACATTCCGAGAAGAAATAACCTATCGTACAAAATTAGCTTGTATCTCCTAAACAACACGTTGTACCTTAAAAAGATTAGGTGTGGCCTGTCCGTCTAAACGTGTAGCCTCGAAAGAGAACCCATAGGAGAATTTTCCTTGGTCAAAATTTGTCAGAAAACCACTTATTAAGGAAATCCCGCATCGCGCGAAATTATATTGTTTTTCCTAATCAACACGTTGTAACGCGAAAAGCTTTGGTGTTGCCTGTATGTCTAAGCGTGTAGCCTCAAAGGGGAACACACAGGAGAGTTTTCTCTCGAAAGAATATGTAAGAATACCACGTTATAAGGAAATACAGTGTTGCAGACTAAAGCCAAATACGTACGTATTGGAAACACTTTACTAGAAGAAATAACGCATCGTACAAAATTAGCTTGTATCTCCTAAACAACACGTTATAACTCGAAAAGATTTGGTGTGGCGTGTACGTCTAAACGTGTAGCCTCAAAAGAGAACACACAGGACAATTTTCTTTCGTCAAAAATTTACAGAAATCCACGTTTTAAGGAAATCCCGCATCTTGCGAAATTATGTTGTTTTTCCTAAACAACACATTGTAACTCGAAAAGCTTTGGTATTGCGTGTATGTCTAAGCGTGTAGCCTCAAAAGAGAACACACAGGAGAGTTTTCTCTCGAAAGAATATGTAAGAATACCACGTTATAAGGGAATACAGTGTTGCAGAGTAAAGACAAATACGTATGTATTGGAACCCCATAAACTTTACGAGATGAAATAAAGCATCGTAAAAAATTAGCTTGTATCTCCTAAACAACACGTTGTAACTCGAAAAGATTTGGTGTGGTGTGTACGTCTAAACGTGTAGCCTCAAAAGAGAACACATAGGACAATTTTCTTTCATCAAATTTTGTCAGAAAACCACGTTTTAAGGAAATCACGCATCGTGAGAAATTATCTAGATCTTCCTAAACAACACGTTTTAACTCGAAAAGTTTTGGTGTTGGGTGTATGTCTAAGCATGTATCCCCAAAAGAGAAGGCAGAGGAGAGTTTTTTCTCGAAAGAATATGTAAGAATGACACGTTATAAGGAAATACAATGTTGCAGAGTAAATACAAATACTTATTTATTGGAAAAACTTTACAAGAAGAAATAACGCATCGTACAAAATTAGCTTGTATCGCCTAAACAACACGTTGTAACTTAAAAAAGATTTGGACTGGCCTGTACGTCTAAACGTGTAGTCTCAAAAGAGAACCCATAGGAGAATTTTCTTTGGTCAAAATATGTCAGAAAACCACGTATTAAGGAAATCCCTCATTGTGCGAAATTATCTGTTTTTTCCTAAACAACACATTGTAACGCGAAAAGCTTTGGTGTTGCGTGTATGTCTAAGCGTGTAACCTCAAAAAAGGATGCACAGGAGACTTTTTTCTCGAAAGAATATGTAAGAATACCACGTTATAAGGAAATACAGTGTTGCAGACTAAAGCCAAATACGTACGTATTGGAAACACTTTACTAGAAGAAATAACGCATCGTACAAAATTAGCTTGTATCTCCTAAACAACACGTTGTAACTCGAAAAGATTTGGTGTGGCGTGTACGTCTAAACGTGTAGCCTCAAAAGAGAACCCACAGGAGAATTTTCTTTCGTCAAAATTTTTCAGAAACCACGTTTTAAGTAAATCCCGCATCATGCGAAATTATCTTGTTTTTCCTAAACAACACGTTGTAACTCGAAAGCTTTGGTGTTGCCTGTATGTCTAAGCGTGTAGCCTCAAAAGAGAATGCACAGGAGTTTTTTCTCGATAGAATTTGTAAGGATACCACGTTATAAGGAAATACAGTGTTGCAGAATAAAGACAAATACGTATGTATTGGAAACCCATAAACTTTACGAGATGAAATAAATCATCGTACAAAATGAGCTTGTATCTCCTACACAACACGTTGTAACTCGAAAAGATTTGGTGTGGCGTGTACGTCTAAACATGTAGCCTCAAAAGAGAACCCACAGGAGAATTTTCTTTCATCAAAATTTGTCAGAAATCCACGTTTTAAGGAAATCCCGCATTGTGCGCAATTATCTTGTTTTTCATAAACAAAACATTGTAACTCTAAAAGCTTTGGTGTTTGGTGTATGTGCAAGTGTGTGGCCTCAAAAGAGAATGCACAGGAGAGTTTTCTCTCGAAAGAATATGTAAGAATACCACGTTATAAGGAAATACATTGCTGCAGAGTAGAGGCAAATACATACGTATTGGAAACATATTATGAGAAGAAATAATGCATGGTACAAAATTAGCTTGTATCTCCTAAACAACACGTGGTAACTCAAAAATATTTGGTGTGGCGTGTACGTCTAAATGTGTAGCCTCAAAAGAGAACCCACAGGAGAATTTTCTTACGTCAAAATTTGTCAGAAAACCACATTTTAAGGAAATCCCGCATCGTGTGAAATTATCTTGTTTTTCCTAATCAACACGTTGTAACTCGAAAAGCTTTGGTGTTGTGTGTATGTCTAAGCGTGTAGCCTCCAAAGAGAACGCACAGGATAGTTTTCTCTCGAAAGAATATGTAAGATACCATGTTATAAGGAAATACAGTTTTGCAGAGTAAAGACAAATACTTATTTATTGGAAACACTTTAGGAGAAGAAATAACGCATCATAAAAAATTAGCTTGTATCTCCTAAACAACACGTTGTAACTCAAAAAGATTTGGTTTGGCATGTACGTCTAAACGTGTAGCCTCAAAAGAGAACCCACAGGAGAATTTTCTTTCGCCAAATTTGTCAGAAAACCATGTTTTATGGAAATCCCGCATCATGTTAAATTATCTTGTTTTTCCTAAACAACACGTTGTACCTCGAAAAGCTTTGGTGTTGTGTGAATGTCTAAGCGTGTAGCCTCAAAAGAGAATGCACAGAAGAGTTTTCTCTCGAAAGAACATGTAAGAATACCACATTATAAGGAAATACAGTTTTGCAGAGTAAAGACAAATACGTATGTATTTGAAACACTTTATGAGAAGAAATAACGCATCGTAAAAAATTAGTTTGTATCTCCTAAACAACACGTTGTAACTCGAAAAGATTTGGTGTGGCGTGTATGTCTAAGCATGTAGCCTCAAAAGAGAAAGCACCGGAGAGCTTTCTCTCGAACGAGTATGTAAGAATACCACGTTATAAGGAAATACATTGTGACAAATTAAAAATAAATTAGTTCCTTTTGGAAACACTGAAACTTTACAAGAAGATATAAAGCATCGTAAAAAATTAGCTTGTATCTCCTAAACAACACGTTGTAACTCGAAAACATTTGGTGTGGCGTGTACGTCTAAACGTTTAGCCTCAAATGAAAACCCACAGGAGAATTTTCTTTCCTCAAAATTTGTCAGAAAACCACGTTTTAAGGAATTCCCGCATCGTGCGAAATTATCTTGTTTCTCCTAAACAACACGTTCTAACTCGAAATGCTTTGGTGTTGCGTGTATGTCTAAGCGTGTAGCCTCAAAAGAGAATGCACAGGAGAGTTTTCTCTCGAAAGAATATGTACGAATACCATGTTATAAGGAAATACAGTGTTGTAGAGTAAAGACAAATATGTAAGTATTGGAAACACTTTAGGAGAAGAAATAATGCATCATACAAAATTAGCTTGTATCTCCTAAACAACACGTTGTTACTCGAAAAGATTTGGTGTGGCGTGTACGTCTAAACATGTAGCCTCAAAAGATAACCCACAGGAGAATTTTCTTTCGTCAAAATTTGTCAGAAAACCACGTTTTAAGGAAATCCCGCATTGTGCGCAATTATCTTGTTTTTCATAAACAAAACATTGTAACTCGAAAAGCTTTGGTGTTGAGTGTATGTGTAAGCGTGTAGCCTCAAAAGAGAATGCACAGGAGAGCTTTCTCTCGAAAGAATACGTAAGAATACCACGTTATAAGGTAATATATTGCTGCAGAGTAAAGACAAATACATACGTATTGGAAACATATTATGAGAAAAAATAACGCATGGTACAAAATTAGCTTGTATCTCCTAAACAACACGTGGTAACTCAAAAAGATTTGGTGTGGCGTGTACGTCTAAATGTGTAGCCTCAAATGAGAACCCACAGGAGAATTTTCTTACGTCAAAATTTGTCAGAAAACCACATTTTAAGGAAATCCCGCATCGTGAGAAATTATCCTGTTTTTCCTAATCAACACGTTGTAACTCGAAAAGCTTTGTTGTTGCATGTATGTCTAAGCGTGTAGCCTCCAAAGAGAACGCACAGGGTAGTTTTCTCTCGAAAGAATATGTAGGAATACCACGATATAAGGAAATACAGTGTTGCAGAGTATAGACAAATATGTACTTATTGGAAACACTTTACGAGAAGAAATAACGCATCATAAAAAATTAGCTTGTATCTCCTAAACAACACGTTGTATCTCGAAAAGATTTGGTGTGGCGTGTACGTCTAAACGTGTAGCCTCAAAAGAGAACACACAGGAGAATTTTCTTTCGTCAAAATTTGTCAGAAAACCACGTTTTAAGGAAATCCCGCATCGTGAGAAATTATCTTGTTCTTCCTAAACAACACGTTGTAACACGAAAAGCTTTGCTGTTGAGTGTATGTCTAAGCGTGAAGCCTCAAATGAGAATGCACAGGAGAGTTTTCTCTCAAAAATATGTAAGAATACTACGTTATAAGGAAATACAGTTTTGCAGAGTAAAGACAAATACTTATTTATTGGAAAAACTTTACGAGAAGAAATAACGCATCGTACAAAATTAGCTTGTATTTCCTAAACAACACGTTGTATCTTAAAAAGATTTGGTGTGGCCTGTACATCTAAACGTGTAGTCTCAAAAGAGAACCCATAGGAGAATTTTCTTTGGTCAAAATTTGTCAGAAAACCACGTATTAAGGAAATCCTTCATCGTGCGAAATTATCTTGTTTTTTCCTAAACAACATGTTGTAACGCGAAAAGCTTTGGTGTTGCGTGTATATCTAAGCGTGTAGCCTCAAAAAAGAACGCACAGGAGAGTTTTCTCTTGAAAGGATATGTAAGAATACCACGTTATAAGGAAATACAGTGTTGCAGAGTAAAGACAAATATGTATGTATTGGAAACCCATAAACTTTAAGAGATGAAAAAAAGCATCGTAAAAAATTAGCTTGTATCTCCTAAACAACACGTTGTAACTCGAAAGGATTTGGTGTGGCGTGTACGTCTAAACGTGTAGCCTCAAAAGAGAACCCACAGGAGAATTTTCTTTCGTCAAAATTTTTCAGAAAACCACATTTTAAGGAAATCCCGCTTCGTGAGAAATTATCTAGTTGTTCCTAAACAACACGTTTTAACTTGAAAAGATTTGGTGTTGGGTGTATCTGTAAGCATGTAGCCCCAAAAGAGAACGCACAGGAGAGTTTTCTCTCGAAAGAATATGTAAGAATACCACGTTATAAGGAAATACAGTGTGGCAGAATAAAGACAAATACATATGTAATGGAAGCACTTTATGAGAGAAATAACGCATCTTGCAAAATTAGCTTGTATGTCCTAAACAACACGTTGTAACTCGAAAAGATTTGGTGTGGCGTGTACGTCTAAAAGTGTAGCCTCAAAAGAGAACCCACAGGAGAGTTTTCTTTCCTCAAAATTTGTCAGAAAACCACGTTTTAAGGAAATCCCGCAACATGCGAAATTATCTTGTTGTTCCTAACCAACACGTTGAAACTAGAAAATCTTTGGTGTTGCTTGTATGCCTAAGCGTGTAGCCTCAAAAGAGAATGCACAGGAGAGTTTTCTCCTGAAAGAATATGTAAGAATACCACGTTATAAGGAAATATATTGCTGCAGAGTAAAGACAAATACGTACGTATTGGAAACACATTATGGGAAGAAATAACGCATGGTACAAAATTAGCTTGTATCTCCGAAACAACACGTGTAAACTCAAAAAGATTTGGTGTGGCATGTACATCTAAACGTGTAGCCTCAAAAGAGAACCCACAGGAGAATTTTCTTACATCAAAATTTGTCAGAAAACCACGTTTTAAGGAAATCCCGCATCGTGCGAAATTATCTTGTTTTTCCTAATCAACACACATTGTAGCACGAAAAGCTTTGGTGTTGCGTGAATGTCTAAGCGTGAAGCCTCCAAAGAGAACGCACAGGAGAGTTTTCTTTCGAAAGAATATGTAAGAATACCACGTTATAAGGAAATACAGTGTTGCAGAGTAGAGGCAAATATATACATATTGGAAACACTTAAACTTTACGAGAAGAAATAATTCATCGTTAAAAAATTAGATCGTATCTTCTAAACAACAAGTTGTAACTCAAAAATTTTGGTGTGGCGTGTACGTCTAAACGTGTAGCCTCAAAAGAGAACGCACAGGAGAGTTTTCTCCCGAAAGAATATGTAGGAATACTACGTTATAAGGAAATACAGTCTTGTAGAGTAAAGACAAATACATTCTTATTGGAAACACTTAAACTTTACGAGAAGAAATAACACATAGTACAAAATTAGCTTGTATATCCTAAACAACACGTTAGAACTCGAAAGGATTTGGTGTGGTGTGTACGTCTAAACGTGAAGCCTCAAAACAGAACCCACAGGAGAATTTTCTTTCGTCAAAATTTGTCAGAAAACCACGTTTTAAGGAAATCCCGCATCGTGCGAAATTATCTTGTTTTTCCTAAACAACACGTTGTAACTCGAAAAGCTTTGGTGTTGCGTGAATGTCTAAGTGTGTAGCCTCCAAAGAGAATGCACAGGAGAGTTTTCTCTCGAAAGAATATGTAAGAATACCACGTTATAAGGAAATACAGTCTTGCAGAGTAGAGGCAAATATATACGTATTGCAAACACTTAAACTTTACGAGAAGAAATAATTCATCGTTAAAAAATTAGCTTGTATCTCCTAAACAACAAGTTGTAACTCAAAAATATTTGGTGTGGCGTGTACGTCTAAATGTTTAGCCTCAAAAGAGAACCCACAGGAGACTTTTCTTTCGTCAAAATTCGTCAGAAAACCACGTTTTAAGGAGATCCAGCATCGTGAGAAATTATCTTGTTCTTCCTAAACAACACGTTGTAACTCGAAAAGCTTTGGTGTTGCGTGTATATCTCAGTGTGTAGCCTCAAATGAGAATGCACAGGAGAGTTTTCTCTCGAAAAAATATGTAAGAATACCACCTTATAAGGAAATACAGTGTTGCAAAGTAAAGTCAAATACTTACTTATTGGAAAAACTTTATGAGAAGAAATAACGCATCGTACCAAATTAGCCTGTATCTCCTAAACAACACGTTGAAACTTAAAAAGATTTGGTGTGACCTGTACGTCTAAACGTGTAGTCTCAAAAGAGAACCAATAGGAGAAATTTCTTTTGTCAAAATTTGTCAGAAAACCACGTATTAAGGAAATCCCTCATCGTGCGAAATTATCTTGTTTTTCCTAAACAACACGTTGTAATGCGAAAAACTTTGGTGTTGCGTGTATGTCTAAGCGTGTAGCCTCAAAAGAGGACGCACAGGAGAGTTTTCTCTCGAAAGAATATGTAAGAATACCACGTTATAAGGAAATACAGTGTTGCAGACTAAAGGCAAATACGTACGTATTGGAAACACTTTACGAGAAGAAATAACGCATCGTACAAAATTAGCTTGATCTCCTAAACAACACATTGTAACTCGAAAAGTTTTGGTGTGGCGTGTACGTCTAAACGTGTAGCCTCAAAAGAGAACCCACAGGAGAATTTTTGTTTGTTAAAATTTGTCAGAAATCCATGTTTTAAGGAAATCACTCATCGTGCGAAATTATCTTGTTTTTCCTAAACAACACGTTGTAACTCGAAAAGCTTTGATGTTGCATGTATGTCTAAGCGTGTAGCCTCAAAAGAGAACGCACAGGAGAGTTTTCTCTCGAAAGAACATGTAAGAATACCACATTATAAGGAAATACAGTTTTGCAGAGTAAAGACAAATACATATGTATTTGAAACACTCTATGAGAAGAAATAACGCATCGTAAAAGATTAGTTTGTATCTCCTAAACAACACGTTGTAACTCGAAAAGATTTGGTGTGGCATGTACGTCTAAACGTGTAGCCTCAAAAGAGAACCCACAGGAGAATTTTCTTTCTTCAAAATTTGTCAGTAAACCACTTATTAAGGAAATCCCGCATCATGCGAAACTATCTTGTTTTTCCTAAACAAGACATTGTATCTCGAAAATCTTTGGTGTTGCGTGTATGTCTAAGCATGTAGCCTCAAAAGAGAACGCACAGGAGAGATTTCTCTCGAACGAGTATGTAAGAATACCACGTTATAAGGAAATACATTGTGGCAAATTAAAGATAAATACGTTCCTTTTGGAAACATTTAAACTTTACAAGAAGATATAAAGCATCGTAAAAAATTAGCTTGTATCTCCTAAAGAAAACGTTGCAACTCGAAAACATTTGGTGTGGCGTGTACGTCTAAACATTTAGCCTCAAATGAAAACCCACAGGAGAATTTTCTTTCCTCAAAATTTGTCAGAAAACCACGTTTTAAGGAATTCCCGCATCATGAGAAATTATCTTGTTTTTCCTAAACAACACGTTCTAACTCGAAATGCTTTGATGTTGCGTGTATGTCTAAGCGTGTAGCCTCAAAAGAGAATGCACAGGAGAGTTTTCTCTCGAAAGAATATGTACGAATACCATGTTATAAGGAAATACAGTGTTGTAGAGTAAAGACAAATACGTACATATTGAAAACACTTTAGGAGAAGAAATAACGCATCGTACAAAATTAGCTTGTATCTCCTAAACAACACGTTGTAACCCGAAAAGATTTGGTGTGGCGTGTACGTCTAAACATGTAGCCTCAAAAGAGAACCCACAGGTGAATTTTCTTTCGTCAAAATTTGTCAGAAAACCACGTTTTAAGGAAATCCCGCATTGTGCGCAATTATCTTGTTTTTCATAAACAAAACATTGTAACTCGAAAAGCTTTGGTGTTGGGTGTATGTGTAAGCGTGTAGCCTCAAAAGAGAATGCACAGGAGAGTTTTCTCTCGAAAGAATATGTAAGAATACCACGTTATAAGGAAATATATTGCTGCAGAGTAAAGACAAATACATACGTATTGGAAACATATTATGAGAAGAAATAATGCATGGTACAAAATTTGCTTGTATCTCCTAAACAACACGTGGTAACTCAAAAAGATTTGGTGTGGCGTGCACGTCTAAATGTGTAGCCTCAACAGAGAACCCACAGGAGAATTTTCTTACGTCAAAATTTGTCAGAAAACCACTTTTTAAGGAAATCCCGCATCGTGGGAAATTATCTTGTTTTTCCTAATCAACATGTTGTAACTCTAAAAGCTTTGGTGGTGCGTGTATGTCTAAGCCTGTAGCCTCCAAAGAGAACGCAAGGGATAGTTTTCTCTTGAAAGAATATGTAAGAATACCACGTTATAAGGAAATACAGTGTTGCAGAGTATAGACAAATATGTACTTATTGGAAACACTTTACGAAAAGAAATAACGCATCATGCAAACTTAGCTTGTATCTCCTAAACAACACGTTGTAACTCGAAAAGATTATGTGTGGCGTGAACGACTAAAAGTGTAGCCTCAAAGGAGAACCCACAGGAGAGCTTTCTTTCGTCAAAATTTGTCAGAAAACCACGTTTTAAGGAAATCCTGCATCCTGCGAAATTATCTTGTTTTTCCTAAACAACACGTTGTAACTCGAAAAGCTTTGGTGTTGCGTATATGTCTAAGCGTGTAGCCTCAAAAGAGAACGCACAGGAGAGTTTTCTCCCGAAAGAATATGTAGGAATACCACGTTATAAGGAAATACAGTGTTGCAGAGTAAAGACAAATAAATACTTATTGGAAACACTTAAACTTTACGAGAAGAAATAAAACATAGTACAAAACTAGCTTGTATATCCTAAACAACACGTTATAAATCGAAAGGATTTGGTGTTGCGTGTATGTCTAAGCATGTAGCCTCAAAAGAGAATGCACAGGAGAGTTTTCTCTCGAAAGAATATGTAAGAATACCATGTTATAAGGAAACATATTGCTGCAGAGTAAAGACAAATACATACGTTTTGGAAACACATTAAGAGAAGAAATAACGCATGGTACAAAATTAGCTTGCATCCCCGAAACAACACGTGGTAACTCAAAAATATTTGGTGTGGCGTGTACATCTAAACGTGTAGCCTCAAAAGAGAACCCACAGGAGAATTTTCTTACGTCAAAATTTGTCAGAAAACCACGTTTTAAGGAAATCCCGCATCGTGCAAAATTATCTTGTTTTTCCAAATCAACACGTTGTAACTCGAAAAGCTTTGGTGGTGCGTGTATGTCTAAGCGTGTAGCCTCCAAAGAGAACGCACAGGATAGTTTTCTCTCGAAAGAATATGTAAGAATACCACGTTATAAGGAAATACAGTGTTGCAGAGTATAGACAAATATGTACTTATTGGAAACACTTTAGGAGAAGAAATAACGCATCATGTAAAATTAGCTTGTATCTCCTAAACAACACGTTGTAACTCGACAAGATTTGGTGTGGCGTGTATGTCTAAACGTGTAGCCTCAAAAGAGAACCCACAGGAGAGTTTTCTTTCGTCAAAATTTGTCAGAAAACCACGTTTTAAGGAAATACCGCATCGTGCGAAATTATCTTGTTTATCCTAAACAACATGTTGTAACTCGAAAAGCTTTGGTGGTGCGTGTATGTCTAAGCGTGTAGCCTCAAAAGAGAACGCACAGGAGAGTTTTCTTCCGAAAGAATATGTAGGAATACCACGTTATAAGGAAATACAGTGTTGCAGAGTAAAGACAAATACATACTTATTGGAAACACTTAAGCTTTACGAGACGAAATAACACATAGTACAAAATTAGCTTGTATATCCTAAACAACACGTTATAACTCGAAAGGATTTGGTGTGGCGTGTACGTCTAAACGTGTAGCCTCAAAAGAGAACCCACAGGAGAATGTTCTTTCGTCAAAATTTGTCAGAAAACCACGTTTTAAGGAAATCCCGCATCATGCGAAATTATCTTGTTTTCCCTAAACAACACGTTGTAACTCGAAAAGCTTTGGTGTTGGGTGAATGTCTAAGCGTTTGGCCTCCAAAGAGAACGCACAGGAGAGTTTTCTCTCGAAAGAATATGTAAGAATATCACGTTATAAGGAAATACAGTGTGGGAGAGTAGAGGCAAGTACATACGTATTGGAAACACTTAAACTTTACGAGAAGAAATAATTCATCGTAAAAAAATTAGCTTGTATCTCCTAAACAACAAGTTGTAACTCAAAAAGATTTGGTGTGGCGTGTAGGTCTAAACGTGTAGCCTCAAAAGAGAACGCACAGGGGACTTTTCTCCCGAAAGAATATGTAGGAATACCACGTTATAAGGAAATACAGTGTTGCAGAGTAAAGACAAATACATACTTATTGGAAACAGTTAAGCTTTACGAGAAGAAATAACACATAGTACAAAAGTAGCTTGTATATCCTAAACAACAGGTTATAACTCGATAGGATTTGGTGTGGCGTGTACATCTAAACGTGTAGCCTCAAAAGAGAACCCACAGGAGAATTTTCTTTCGTCAACACTTTTCAGAAAACCACGTTTTAAGGGAATCCCGCATCATGCGAAATTATCTTGTTTTTCCTAAACAACACGTTGTAACTCGAAAAGCTTTGGTGTTGGGTGAATGTCTAAGCGTGTAGCCTCCAAAGAGAACGCACAGGAGAGTTTTCTCTCGAAAGAATATGTAAGAATACCACGTTATAAGGAAATACAGTGTGGCAGAGTAAAGAAAATACGTATGTAATGGGAGCACTTTATGAGAGAAATAACGCATCTTGCAAAACTAGCTTGTATGTCCTAAACAACACGTTGTAACTCGAAAAGATTTGGTGTGGCGTGTACGTCTAAAAGTGTAGCCTCAAAAGAGAACCCACAGGAGAGTTTTCTTTCGTCAAAATTTGTTAGAAAACCACGTTTTAATGAAATCCCGCATCGTGCAAAATTATCTTGTTTTTCCTAATCAACACGTTGTAACTCGAAAAGCTTTGGTGGTGCGTGTATGTCTAAGCATGTAGCCTCCAAAGAGAATGCACAGGATAGTTTTCTCTCCAAAGAATATGTAAGAATACCACGTTATAAGGAAATACAGTGTTGCAGAGTATAGGCAAATATGTACTTATTGGAAACACTTTAGGAGAAGAAATAACGCATCATGTAAAATTAGCTTGTATCTCCTAAACAACACGTTGTAACTCGACAAGATTTGGTGTGGCGTGTATGTCTAAACGTGTAGCCTCAAAAGAGAACCCACAGGAGAGTTTTCTTTCGTCAAAATTTGTCAGAAAACCACGTTTTAAGGAAATACCGCATCGTGCAAAATTATCTTGTTTATCCTAAACAACATGTTGTACCTCGAAAAGCTTTGGTGGTGCGTGTATGTCTAAGCGTGTAGCCTCAAAAGAGAACGCACAGGAGAGTTTTCTTCCGAAAGAATATGTAGGAATACCACGTTATAAGGAAATACAGTGTTGCAGAGTAAAGACAAATACATACTTATTGGAAACACTTAAGCTTTACGAGACGAAATAACACATAGTACAAAATTAGCTTGTATATCCTAAACAACACGTTATAACTCGAAAGGATTTGGTGTGGCGTGTACGTCTAAACGTGTAGCCTCAAAAGAGAACCCACAGGAGAATTTTCTTTCGTCAAAATTTGTCAGAAAACCACGTTTTAAGGAAATCCCGCATCATGCGAAATTATCTTGTTTTTCCTAAACAACACGTTGTAACTCGAAAAGCTTTGGTGTTGGGTGAATGTCTAAGCATGTAGCCTCCAAAGAGAACGCACAGGAGAGTTTTCTCTCGAAAGAATATGTAAGAATATCACGTTATAAGGAAATACAGTGTGGGAGAGTAGAGGCAAGTACATACGTATTGGAAACACTTAAACTTTACGAGAAGAAATAATTCATCGTAAAAAAATTAGCTTGTATCTCCTAAACAACACGTTGTAACTCAAAAAGATTTGGTGTGGCGTGTACGTCTAAACGTGTAGCCTCAAAAGAGAACGCACAGGGGAGTTTTCTCCCGAAAGAATATGTAGGAATACCACGTTATAAGGAAATACAGTGTTGCAGAGTAAAGACAAATACATACTTATTGGAAACAGTTAAGCTTTACGAGAAGATATAACACATAGTACAAAAGTAGCTTGTATATCCTAAACAACAGGTTATAACTCGATAGGATTTGGTGTGGCGTGTACATCTAAACGTGTAGCCTCAAAAGAGAACCCACAGGAGAATTTTCTTTCGTCAACACTTTTCAGAAAACCACGTTTTAAGGGAATCCGGCATCATGCGAAATTATCTTGTTTTTCCTAAACAACACGTTGTAACTCGAAAAGCTTTGGTGTTGCGTGAATGTCTAAGCCTGTAGCCTCCAAAGAGAACGCACAGGAGAGTTTTCTCTTGAAAGAATATGTAAGAATACCACGTTATAAGGAAATACAGTGTGGCAGAGTAAAGAAAATACGTATGTAATGGGAGCACTTTATGAGAGAAATAACGCATCTTGCAAAACTAGCTTGTATGTCCTAAACAACACGTTGTAACTCGAAAAGATTTGGTGTGGCGTGTACGTCTAAAAGTGTAGCCTCAAAAGAGAACCCACAGGAGAGTTTTCTTTCGTCAAAATTTGTTAGAAAATCACGTTTTAATGAAATCCCGCATCGTGCAAAATTATCTTGTTTTTCCTAATCAACACGTTGTAACTCGAAAAGCTTTGGTGGTGCGTGTATTTCTAAGCATGTAGCCTCCAAAGAGAATGCACAGGATAGTTTTCTCTCCAAAGAATATGTATGAATACCACGTTATAAGGAAATACAGTGTTGCAGAGTATAGACAAATATGTACTTATTGGAAACACTTTAGGAGAAGAAATAACGCATCATGTAAAATTAGCTTGTATCTCCTAAACAACACGTTGTAACTCGACAAGATTTGGTGTGGCATGTATGTCTAAACGTGTAGCCTCAAAAGAGAACCCACAGAAGAGTTTTCTTTCGTCAAAATTTGTCAGAAAACCACGTTTTAAGGAAATACCGCATCGTGCAAAATTATCTTGTTTATCCTAAACAACATGTTGTAACTCGAAAAGCTTTGGTGGTGCGTGTATGTCTAAGCGTGTAGCCTCAAAAGAGAACGCACAGGAGAGTTTTCTTCCGAAAGAATATGTAGGAATACCACGTTATAAGGAAATACAGTGTTGCAGAGTAAAGACAAATACATACTTATTGGAAACACTTAAGCTTTACGAGACGAAATAACACATAGTACAAAATTAGCTTGTATATCCTAAACAACACGTTATAACTCGAAAGGATTTGGTGTGGCGTGTACGTCTAAACGTGTAGCCTCAAAAGAGAACCCACAGGAGAATTTTCTTTCGTCAAAATTTGTCAGAAAACCACGTTTTAAGGAAATCCCGCATCATGCGAAATTATCTTGTTTTTCCTAAACAACACGTTGTAACTCGAAAAGCTTTGGTGTTGGGTGAATGTCTAAGCATGTAGCCTCCAAAGAGAACGCACAGGAGAGTTTTCTCTCGAAAGAATATGTAAGAATATCACGTTATAAGGAAATACAGTGTGGGAGAGTAGAGGCAAGTACATACGTATTGGAAACACTTAAACTTTACGAGAAGAAATAATTCATCGTAAAAAAATTAGCTTGTATCTCCTAAACAACACGTTGTAACTCAAAAAGATTTGGTGTGGCGTGTACGTCTAAACGTGTAGCCTCAAAAGAGAACGCACAGGGGAGTTTTCTCCCGAAAGAATATGTAGGAATACCACGTTATAAGGAAATACAGTGTTGCAGAGTAAAGACAAATACATACTTATTGGAAACAGTTAAGCTTTACGAGAAGATATAACACATAGTACAAAAGTAGCTTGTATATCCTAAACAACAGGTTATAACTCGATAGGATTTGGTGTGGCGTGTACATCTAAACGTGTAGCCTCAAAAGAGAACCCACAGGAGAATTTTCTTTCGTCAACACTTTTCAGAAAACCACGTTTTAAGGGAATCCGGCATCATGCGAAATTATCTTGTTTTTCCTAAACAACACGTTGTAACTCGAAAAGCTTTGGTGTTGCGTGAATGTCTGAGCCTGTAGCCTCCAAAGAGAACGCACAGGAGAGTTTTCTCTCGAAAGAATATGTAAGAATACCACGTTATAAGGAAATACAGTGTGGCAGAGTAAAGAAAATACGTATGTAATGGGAGCACTTTATGAGAGAAATAACGCATCTTGCAAAACTAGCTTGTATGTCCTAAACAACACGTTGTAACTCGAAAAGATTTGGTGTGGCGTGTACGTCTAAAAGTGTAGCCTCAAAAGAGAACCCACAGAGAGTTTTCTTTCGTCAAAATTTGTTAGAAAACCACGTTTTAAGGAAATCCCGCATCGTGCAAAATTATCTTGTTTTTCCTAATCAACACGTTGTAACTCGAAAAGCTTTGGTGGTGCGTGTATGTCTAAGCATGTAGCCACCAAAGAGAATGCACAGGATAGTTTTCTCTCCAAAGAATATGTAAGAATACCACGTTATAAGGAAATACAGTGTTGCAGAATTTAGACAAATATGTACTTAATGAAAACACTTTAAGAGAAGAAATAACGCATCATGCAAAATTAGCTTGTATCTCCTAAACAACATGTTGTAACTCGACAAGATTTGGTGTGGCATGTATGTCTAAATGTGTAGCCTCAAAAGAGAACCCACAGGATTGTTTTCTTTCGTCAAAATTTGTCAGAAAACCACGTTTTAAGGAAGTACCGCATCGTGCGAAATTATCTTGTTTTTCCTAAACAACATGTAACTCGAAAAGCTTTGGTGGTGCGTGTATGTCTAAGCGTGTAGCCTCAAAAGAGAACGCACAGGAGAGTTTTCTTCCGAAAGAATATGTAGGAATACCACGTTATAAGGAAATACAGTGTTGCAGAGTAAAGACAAATGAATACTTATTGGAAACACTTAAGCTTTACGAGAAGAAATAACACATAGTAAAAATTAGTTTGTATACCCTAAACAACACGTTATAACTTGAAAGGATTTGGTGTGGCGTGTACGTCTAAACGTGTAGCCTCAAAAGAGAACCCACAGGAGAATTTTCTTTCATCAAAATTTGTCAGAAAACCACGTTTTAAGGAAATCCGACATCATGCGAAATTATCTTGTTTTTCCTAAAAAACACGTTGTAACTCGAAAAGCTTTGGTGTCTAAGCGTGTAGCCTCCAAAGAGAACGCACAGGAGAGTTTTCTCTCGAACGAATATGTAAGAATACCACGTTATAAGGAAATACAGTGTTGCAGCGTAGAGGCAAATGTATACATATTGGAAACAAACTTTACGAGAAGAAATAATTCATCGTTAAAAAATTAGCTTGTATATCCTAAACAACAAGTTGTAACTCAAAAAGATTTGGTGTGGCGTGTACATCTAAACGTGTAGCCTCAAAAGAGAATGCACGGGAGAGTTTTCTCCCGAAAGAAAAGTAGGAATACTACGTTATAAGGAAATACAGTGTTGCAGAGTAAAGACAAATACATACATATTGGAAACACTTAAGCTTTACGAGAAGAAATAACACATAGTACAAAATTAGCTTGTATATCCTAAACAACACGTTAGAACTCAAAAGCATTTGGTGTGGCGTGTACGTCTAAACGTGAATCCTCAAAAGAGAACCCACAGGAGAATTTTCTTTCGTCAAATTTTTCAGAAAACCACGTTTTAAGGAAATCCCGCATCATGCGAAATTATCTTGTTTTTCCTAAACAACACGTTGTACCTCGAAAATCTTTCGTGTTGCGTGAATTTCTAAGTGTTTAGCCTCCAAAAAGAACGCACAGGAGAGTTTTCTCTCGAAAGAATATGTAAGAATACCACGTTATAAGGAAATACAGTGTTGCAGAGTAGAGGCAAATACATACGTATTGGAAACACTTAAACTTTACGAGAAGAAATAATTCATTGTAAAAAAATTAGCTTGTATCTCCTAAACAACAAGTTGCAACTCAAAAAGATTTGGTGTGGCGTGTACGTCTAAACGTTTAGCCTCAAAAGAGAACCCACAGGAGAATTTTCTTTCGTCAAAATTTGTCAGAAAACCACGTTTTAAGGAAATCCCGCATCATGAGAAATTATCTTGTTCTTCCTAAACAACACGTTGTAACCCGAAAAGCTTTGCTGTTGCGTGTATGTCTCAGCGTGTAGCCTCAAATGAGAACGCACAGGAGAGTTTTCTCTCGAAAAAATATGTAAGAATACCACGTTATAAGGAAATACAGTTTTGCAGAGTAAAGACAAATACTTATTGGAAAAACTTTATGAGAAGAAATAACGCATCATACAAAATTAGCTTGTATCTCCTAAACAACACATTGTAACTCGAAAAGATTTGGTGTGGCGTGTACGTCTAAACGTGAAGCCTCAAAGGAGAACCCACAGGAGAATTTTTGTTCGTAAAATTTGTCAGAAATCCATGTTTTAAGGAAATCACTCATCGTGCGAAATTATCTTGTTTTTCCTAAACAACACGTTGTAACTCGAAAAGCTTTGATGTTGCGTGTATGTCTAAGCGTGTAGCCTCAAAAGAGAACGCACAGGAGAGTTTTCTCTCGAAAGAACATGTAAGAATACCACATTATAAGGAAATACAGTTTTGCAGAGCAAAGACAAATACATATGTATTTGAAACACTCTATGAGAAGAAATAACGCATCGTAAAAAATTAGTTTGTATCTCCTAAACAACACGTTGTAACTCGAAAAGATTTCGTTTGGCATGTACGTCTAAACGTGTAGCCTCAAAAGAGAACCCACAGGAGAATTTTCTTTCGTCAAAATTTGTCAGAAAACCACTTATTAAGGAAATCCTGCATCATGCGAAACTATCTTGTTTTTCCTAAACAACACATTGTAACTCGAAAATCTTTGGTGTTGCGTGTATGTCTAAGCATGTAGCCTCAAAAGAGAACGCACAGGAGAGATTTCTCTCGAATGAGTATGTAAGAATACCACGTTATAAGGAAATACATTGTGGCAAATTAAAGATAAATACATTCCTTTTGGAAACACTTAAACTTTACAAGAAGATATAAAGCATATTAAAAAATTAGCTTTTATCTCCTAAAGAACACGTTGTAACTCGAAATCACTTGGTGTGCCGTGTACGTCTAAACATTTAGCCTCAAATGAAAACCCACAGGAGAATTTTATTTCCTCAAAATTTGTCAGAAAACCACGTTTTAAGGAATTCCCGCATCATGAGAAATTATCTTGTTTTTCCTAAAACAACACGTTCTAACTCGAAATGCTTTGGTGTTGCGTGTATATCTAAGCGTGTAGCCTCAAAAGGGAATGCACAGGAGAGTTTTCTCTCAAAAGAATATGTACGAATACCATGTTATAAGGAAATACAGTGTTGTAGAGTAAAGACAAATACGTACATATTGGAAACACTTTAGGAGATGAAATAACGCATCGTACAAAATTAGCTTGTATCTCCTAAACAACACGTTGTAACTCCAAAAGATTTGGTGTGGCGTATACGTCTAAACATGTAGCCTCAAAAGAGAACCCACAGGAGAATTTTCTTTCGTCAAAATATGTCAGAAAACCACGTTTTAAGGAAATCCCGCATTGTGCGCAATTATCTTGTTTTTCATAAACAAAACATTGTAACTCGAAAAGCTTTGGTGTTGGCTGTATGTGTAAGCGTGTAGCCTCAAAAGAGAATGCACAGGAGTGTTTTCTCTCGAAAGAATATGTAAGAATACTACGTTAAAAGGAAATATATTGCTAAAGAGTAAAGACAAATACATTCGTATTGGAAACATATTATGAGAAGAAATAATGCATGGTACAAAATTTGCTTGTATCTCCTAAACAACACGTGGTAACTCAAAAAGATTTGGTGTGGCGTGCACGTCTAAATGTGTAGCCTCAAAAGAGAACGCACAGAAGAATTTTCTTACGTCAAAATTTGTCAGAAAACCACTTTTTAAGGAAATGCCGCATCATGGGAAATTATCTTGTTTTTCCTAATCAACACGTTGTAACTCGAAAAGCTTTGGTGGTGCGTGTATGTCTAAGCGTGTAGCCTCCAAAGAGAACGCAAGGGATAGTTTTCTCTCGAAAGAATATGTAAGAATACCACGTTATAAGGAAATACAGTGTTGCAGAGTGTAGACAAATATGTAATTATTGGAAACACTTTACGAAAAGAAATAACACATCATGCAAACTTAGCTTGTATCTCCTAAACAACACGTTGTAACTCGAAAAGATTTGGTGTGGCATGAACGACTAAACGTGTACCCTCAAAGGAGAACCCACAGGAGAGTTTTCTTTCATCAAAATTTGTCAGAAAACCACGTTTTAAGGAAATCCTGCATCATGCGAAATTATCTTGGTTTTCCTAAACAACATGTTGTAACTCGAAAAGCTTTGGTGTTGCGTATATGTCTAAGCGTGTAGCCTCAAAAGAGAACGCACAGGAGAGTTTTCTCCAGAAAGAATATGTAGGAATACCACGTTATAAGGAAATACAGTGTTGCAGAGTAAAGACAAATAAATACTTATTGGAAACACTTAAACTTTACGAGAAGAAATAAAACATAGTAAAAAATTAGCTTGTATATCCTAAACAACGGGTTATAACTCGAAAGGATTTGGTGTTGCGTGTATGTCTAAGCATGTAGCCTCAAAAGAGAATGCACTGGAGAGTTTTCTCTCGAAAGAATATGTAAGAATACCACGTTATAAAGAAACATATTGCTGCAGAGTAAAGACAAATACATACGTTTTGGAAACACATTATGAGAAGAAATAACGCATGGTACAAAATTAGCTTGTATCTCCCAAACAACACGTGGTTACTCAAAATGATTTGGTGTGGCTTGTACATCTAAACGTGTAGCCTCAAAAGAGAACCCACAGGAGAATTTTCTTACGTCAAAATTTGTCAGAAAACCACGTTTTAAGGAAATCCCGCATCGTGCGAAATTATCTTGTTTTTCCTAATCAACACGTTGTAACTCGAAAAGCTTTGCTGGTGTGTGTATGTCTAAGCGTGTAGCCTCCAAAGAGAACGCACAGGATAATTTTCTCTCGAAAGAATATGTAAGAATACCACGTTATAAGGAAATACAGTGTTGCAGAGTATAGACAAATATGTACTTATTGGAAACACTTTAGGAGAAGAAATAACGCATCATGTAAAATTAGCTTGTATCTCCTAAACAACACGTTGTAACTCGACAAGATTTGGTGTGGCGTGTATGTCTAAACGTGTAGCCTCAAAAGAGAATCCACAGGAGAGTTTTCTTTCATCAAAATTTGTCAGAAAACCACGTTTTAAGGAAATACCGCATCGTGCGAAATTATCTTGTTTATCCTAAACAACATGTTGTAACTCGAAAAGCTTTGGTGGTGCGTGTATGTCTAAGCGTGTAGCCTCAAAAGAGAACGCACAGGAGAGTTTTCTCTCGAAAGAATATGTAAGAATACCACGTTATAAGGAAATACAGTGTTGCAGAGTAAAGACAAATACATACTTATTGGAAACACTTAAGCTTTACAAGAAGAAATAACACATAGTACAAAATTAGCTTCTATATCCTAAACAACACGTTATAACTCGAAAGGATTTGGTGTGGCATGTACGACTAAACGTGTAGCCTCAAAAGAGAACCCACAGGAGAATTTTCTTTCGTCAAAATTTGTCAGAAAACCACGTTTTAAGGAAATCCCGCTTCATGAGAAATTATCTTGTTTTTCCTAAACAACATGTTGTAACTCGAAAAGCTTTGGTGTTGGGTGAATGTCTAAGCGTGTAGCCTCCAAAGAGAACGCACAGGAGAGTTTTCTCTCGAAAGAATATGTAAGAATATCACGTTATAAGGAAATACAGTGTGGCAGAGTAGAGGCAAGTACATATGTATTGGAAACACTTAAAATTTACGAGAAGAAATAATTCATCGTAAAAAAATTAGCTTGTATCTCCTAAACAACAAGTTGTAACTCAAAAAGATTTGGTGTGGCGTGTGCGTCTAAAAGTGTAGCCTCAAAAGAGAACGCACAGGGGAGTTTTCTCCCGAAAGAATATGTAGGAATACCACGTTATAAGGAAATACAGTGTTGCAGAGTAAAGACAAATACATACTTATTGGAAACAGTTAAGCTTTACGAGAAGAAACAACACATAGTACAAAATTAGCTTGTATATCCTAAACAACAGGTTATAACTCGATAGGATTTGGTGTGGCGTGTACATCTAAACGTGTAGCCTCAAAAGAGAACGCACAGGAGAATTTTCTTTCGTCAACACTTTTCAGAAAACCACGTTTTAAGGGAATCCCGCATCATGTGAAATTATCTTGTTTTTCCTAAACAACACGTTGTAACTCGAAAAGCTTTGGTGTTGCATGAATGTCTAAGCGTGTAGCCTCCAAAGAGAACGCACAGGAGAGTTTTCTCTCGAAAGAATATGTAAGAATACCACGTTATAAAGAAATACAGTGTGGCAGAGTAAAGAAAATACGTATGTAATGGGAGCACTTTATGAAAGAAATAACGCATCTTGCAAAACTAGCTTGTATGTCCTAAACAATACATTGTAACTCGAAAAGATTTGGTGTGGCGTGTACGTCTAAAAGTGTAGCCTCAAAAGAGAACCCACAGGAGAGTTTTCTTTCGTCAAAATTTGTTAGAAAACCACGTTTTAAGGAAATCCCTCATCGTGCGAAATTATCTTGTTTTTCCTAATCAACACGTTGTAACTCGAAAATCTTTGGTGGTGCATGTATGTCGAAGCGTGTAGCCTCCAAAGAGAATGCACAGGATGGTTTTCTCTCGAAAGAATATGTAAGAATACCACGTTATAAGGAAATACAGTGTTCCAGATTTTAGACAAATATGTACTTATTGGAAACACTTTAGGAGAAGAAATAACGCATCATGCAAAATTAGCTTGTATCTCCTAAACAACACGTTGTAACTCGACAAGATTTGGTGTGGCGTGTATGTCTAAACGTGTAGCCTCAAAAGAGAACCCACAGGAGAGTTTTCTTTCGTCAAAATTTGTCAGAAAACCACGTTTTAAGGAAATACCGCATCGTGCGAAATTATCTTGTTTTTCCTAAACAACATGTAACTCGAAAAGCTTTGGTGGTGCGTGTATGTCTAAGCGTGTAGCCTCAAAAGAGAACGCACAGGAGAGTTTTCTTCCGAAACTATATGTAGGAATACCACGTTATAAGGAAATACAGTGTTGCATAGTAAAGACAAAAGCATACTTATTGGAAACACTTAAGCTTTACGAGAAGAAATAACACATAGTAAAAATTAGTTTGTATACCCTAAACAACACGTTATAACTCGATAGGATTTGGTGTGGCGTGTACGTCTAAACGTGTAGCCTCAAAAGAGAACCCACAGGAGAATTTTCTTTCATCAAAATTTGTCAGAAAACCACGTTTTAAGGAAATCCCGCATCATGCGAAATTATCTTGTTTTTCCTAAAAAACACCTTGTAACTCGAAAAGCTTTGGTGTTGCGTATATGTCTAAGCGTGTAGCCTCCAAAGAGAACGCACAGGAGAGTTTACTCTCGAAAGAATATGTAAGAATACCACGTTATAAGGAAATACAGTGTTGCAGAGTAGAGGCAAATATATACATATTGGAACACTTAAACTTTACGAGAAGAAATAATTTATCGTTAAAAAATTAGCTTGTATCTCCTAAACAACAAGTTGTAACTCAAAAAGATTTGGTGTGGCGTGTACGTCTAAACGTGTAGCCTCAAAAGAGAACGCACGGGAGAGTTTTCTCCCGAAAGAAAAGTAGGAATACTAAGTTATAAGGAAATACAGTGTTGCAGAGTAAAGACAAATACATACATATTGGAAACACTTAAGCTTTACGAGAAGAAATAACACATAGTACAAAATTAGCTTGTATATCCTAAACAACACGTTAGAACTCAAAAGGATTTGGTGTGGCGTGTACGTCTAAATGTGAATCCTCAAAAGAGAACCCACAGGAGAATTTTCTTTCGTCAAATTTGTCAGAAAACCACGTTTTAAGGAAATCCCGCATCATGCGAAATTATCTTGTTTTTCCTAAACAACACGTTGTACCTCGAAAAGCTTTTGTGTTGCGTGAATGTCTAAGTGTGTAGCCTCCAAAAAGAACGCACAGGAGAGTTTTCTCTCGAAAGAATATGTAAGAATACCACGTTATAAGGAAATACAGTGTTGCAGAGCAGAGGCAAATACATACGTATTGGAAACACTTAAACTTTACGAGAAGAAATAATTCATTGTAAAAAAATTAGCTTGTATCTCCTAAACAACGAGTTGCAACTCAAAAAGTTTTGGTGTGGCGTGTACGTCTAAACGTTTAGCCTCAAAAGAGAACCCACAGGAGAATTTTCTTTCGTCAAAATTTGTCAGAAAACCACGTTTTAAGGAAATCCCGCATCGTGAGAAATTATCTTGTTCTTCCTAAACAACACGTTGTAACTCGAAAAGCTTTGCTGTTGCGTGTATGTCTCAGCGTGTAGCCTTAAATGAGAACGCACAGGAGAGTTTTCTCTCGAAAAAATATGTAAGAATACCACGTTATAAGGAAATACAGTGTTGCAGAGTAAAGACAAATACTTATTGGAAAAACTTTATGAGAAGAAATAACGCATCGTAAAAAATTAGCTTGTATCTCCTAAACAACACATTGTAACTCGAAAAGATTTGGTGTGGCGTGTACGTCTAAACGTGAAGCCTCAAAAGAGAACCCACAGGAGAATTTTTGTTCGTAAAATTTGTCAGAAATCCATGTTTTAAGGAAATCACTCATCGTGCGAAATTATCTTGTTTTTCCTAAACAACACGTTGTAACTAGAAAAGCTTTGATGTTGCGTGTATGTCTAAGCGTGTAGCCTCAAAAGAGAATGCACAGGAGAGTTTTCTCTCGAAAGAACATGTAAGAATACCACATTATAAGGAAATACAGTTTTGCAGAGTAAAGACAAATACATATGTATTTGAAACACTCTATGAGAAGAAATAAAGCATCGTAAAAAATTAGTTTGTATCTCCTAAACAACACGTTGTAACTCGAAAAGATTTGGTGTGGCATGTACGTCTAAACGTGTAGCCTCAAAAGAGAACCCACAGGAGAATTTTCTTTCCTCAAAATTTGTCAGAAAACCACTTATTAAGGAAATCCCGCATCATGCGAAACTCTCTTGTTTTTCCTAAACAACACATTGTAACTCGAAAATCTTTGGTGTTGCGTGTATGTCTAAGCATGTAGCCTCAAATTATAACGCACAGGAGAGATTTCTCTCGAACGAGTATGTAAGAATACCACGTTATAAGGAAATACATTGTGGCAAATTAAAGATAAATACATTCCTTTTGGAAACACTTAAACTTTACAAGAAGATATAAAACATCGTAAAAAATTAGCTTGTATCTCCTAAAGAACACTTTGTAACTCGAAAACATTTGGTGTGGCGTGTACGTCTAAACGTTTAGCCTCAAATGAAAACGCACAGGAGAATTTTATTTCCTCAAAATTTGTCAGAAAACCACGTTTTAAGGAATTCCCGCATCATGAGAAATTATCTTGTTTTTCCTAAACAACACGTTCTAACTCGAAATGCTTTGGTGTTGCGTGTATGTCTAAGCGTGTAGCCTCCAAAGAGAATGCACAGGATAGTTTTCTCTCCAAAGAATATGTAAGAATACCACGTTATAAGGAAATACAGTGTTGCAGAATTTAGACAAATATGTACTTATTGGAAACACTTTAGGAGAAGAAATAACGCATCATGCAAAATTATCTTGTATCTCCTAAACAACACGTTGTAACTCGACAAGATTTGGTGTGGCGTGTATGTCTAAACGTGTAGCCTCAAAAGAGAACCCACAGGAGAATTTTCTTTCATCAAAATTTGTCAGAAAACCACGTTTTAAGGAAATCACGCATCATGCGAAATTATCTTGTTTTTCCTAAAAAACACGTTGTAACTCGAAAAGCTTTTGTGTTGCGTATATGTCTAAGCGTGTAGCCTCCAAAGAGAACGCACAGGAGAGTTTTCTCTCGAAAGAATATGTAAGAATACCACGTTATAAGGAAATACAGTGTTGCAGCGTAGTGGCAAATATATACATATTGGAAACACTTAAACTTTAGGAGAAGAAATAATTCATCGTTAAAAAATTAGCTTGTATCTCCTAACAACAAGTTGTAACTCAAAAAGATTTGGTGTGGCGTGTACGTCTAAACGTGTAGCCTCAAAAGAGAACGCACGGGAGAGTTTTCTCCCGAAAGAAAAGTAGGAATACTACGTTATAAGGAAATACAGTGTTGCAGAGTAAAGACAAATACATACATATTGGAAACACTTAAGCTTTACGAGAAGAAATAACACATAGTACAAAATTAGCTTGTATATCCTAAACAACACGTTAGAACTCAAAAGGATTTGGTGTGGTGTGTACGTCTAAACGTGAATCCTCAAAAGAGAACCCACAGGAGAATTTTCTTTCTTCAAATTTGTCAGAAAACCACGTTTTAAGGAAATCCCGCATCATGCGAAATTATCTTGTTTTTCCTAAACAACATGTTGTACCTCGAAAAGCTTTCGTGTTGCGTGAATGTCTAAGTGTGTAGCCTCCAAAAAGAACGCACAGGAGAGTTTTCTCTCGAAAGAATATGTAAGAATACCACGTTATAAGGAAATACAGTGTTGCAGAGTAGAGGCAAATGCATACGTATTGGAAACACTTAAACTTTACAAGAAGAAATAATTCATTGTAAAAAAATTAGCTTGTATCTCCTAAACAACAAGTTGCAACTCAAAAAGATTTGGTGTGGCGTGTACGTCTAAACGTTTAGCCTCAAAAGAGAACCCACAGGAGAATTTTCTTTCGTCAAAATTTGTCAGAAAACCACGTTTTATGGAAATCCCGCATCGTGAGAAATTATCTTGTTCTTCCTAAACAACACGTTGTAACTCGAAAAGCTTTGCTGTTGCGTGTATGTCTCAGCGTGTAGCCTCAAATGAGAACGCACAGGAGAGTTTTCTCTCGAAAAAATATGTAAGAATACCACGTTATAAGGAAATACAGTGTTGCAGAGTAAAGACAAATACTTATTGGAAAAACTTTATGAGAAGAAATAACGCATCGTACAAAATTAGCTTGTATCTCATAAACAACACATTGTAACTCGAAAAGATTTGGTGTGGCGTGTACGTCTAAACGTGTAGCCTCAAAGGAGAACCCACAGGAGAATTTTTGTTCGTAAAATTTGTCAGAAATCCATGTTTTAAGGAAATCACTCATCGTGCGAAATTATCTTGTTTTTCCTAAACAACACGTTGTAACTCGAAAAGCTTTGATGTTGCGTGTATGTCTAAGCGTGTAGCCTCAAAAGAGAACGCACAGGAGAGTTTTCTCTCGAAAGAACATGTAAGAATACCACATTATAAGGAAATACAGTTTTGCAAAGT
Source organism: Apodemus sylvaticus (assembly GCF_947179515.1). Classification (NCBI taxonomy): domain Eukaryota; kingdom Metazoa; phylum Chordata; class Mammalia; order Rodentia; family Muridae; genus Apodemus; species Apodemus sylvaticus. Next base: position 28,782 of record NW_026263461.1, read on the forward strand.
AAAGACAAATACATATGTATTTGAAACACTCTATGAGAAGAAATAACGCATCGTAAAAAATTAGTTTGTATCTCCTAAACTACACGTTGTAACTCGAAAAGATTTCGTGTGGCATGTACGTCTAAACGTGTAGCCTCAAAAGAGACCCCACAGGAGAATTTTCTTTCGTCAAAATTTGTCAGAAAACCACTTATTAAGGAAATCCCGCATCATGCGAAACTATCTTGTTTTTCCTAAACAACACATTGTAACTCGAAAATCTTTGGTGTTGCGTGTATGTCTAAGCATGTAGCCTCAAAAGAGAACGCACAGGAAAGATTTCTCTCGAACGAGTATGTAAGAATACCACGTTATAAGGAAATTCATTGTTGCAAATTAAAGATAAATACATTCCTTTTGGAAACACTTAAACTTTACAAGAAGATATAAAGCATCGTAAAAAATTAGTTTGTATCTCCTAAAGAACACGTTGTAACTCGAAAACATTTGGTGTGGCGTGTACGTCTAAACGTTTAGCCTCAAATGAAAACCCACAGGAGAATTTTATTTCCCCAAAATTTGTCAGAAAACCACGTTTTAAGGAATTCCCGCATCGTGCGAAATTATCTTGTTTTTCCTAAACAACACGTTCTAACTCGAAATGCTTTGGTGTTGCGTGTATGTCTAAGCGTGTAGCCTCAAAAGAGAATGCACAGGAGAGTTTTCTCTCAAAAGAATATGTACGAATACCATGTTATAAGGAAATACAGTGTTGTAGAGTAAAGACAAATACGTACATATTGGAAACACTTTAGGAGAAGAAATAACGCATCGTACAAAATTAGCTTGTATCTCCTAAACAACACGTTGTAACTCGAAAAGATTTGGTGTGGCGTATACGTCTAAACATGTAGCCTCAAAAGAGAACCCACAGTAGAATTTTCTTTCGTCAAAATTTGTCAGAAAACCACGTTTTAAGGAAATCCAGCATTGTGCGCAATTATCTTGTTTTTCATAAACAAAACATTGTAACTCGAAAAGCTTTGGTGTTGGGTGTATGTCTAAGCGTGTAGCCTCAGAAGAGAATGCACAGGAGAGTTTTCTCTCGAAAGAATATGTAAGAATACCACGTTAAAAGGAAATATATTGCTAAAGAGTAAAGACAAATACATACGTATTAGAAACATATTATGAGAAGAAATAATGCATGGTACAAAATTTGCTTGTATCTCCTAAACAACACGTTTTAACTCAAAAAGATTTGGTGTGGCGTGCACGTCTAAATGTGTAGCCTCAAAAGAGAACCCACAGGAGAATTTTCTTACGTCAAAATTTGTCAGAAAACCACTTTTTAAGGAAATCCCGCATCGTGGGAAATTATCTTGTTTTTCCTAATCAACACGTTGTAACTCGAAAAGTTTTGGTGGTGCGTGTATGTCTAAGCATGTAGCCTCCAAAGAGAACGCAAGGGATAGTTTTCTCTCGAAAGAATATGTAAGAATACCACGTTATAAGGAAATACAGTGTTGCAGAGTGTACTTATTGGAAACACTTTACGAAAAGAAATAACACATCATGCAAACTTACCTTGTATCTCCTAAACAACACGTTGTAACTCGAAAAGATTTGGTGTGGCGTGAACGACTAAACGTGTACCCTCAAAGGAGAACCCACAGGAGAGTTTTCTTTCATCAAAATTTGTCAGAAAACCACGTTTTAAGGAAATCCTGCATCCTGCGAAATTATCTTGTTTTTCCTAAACAACATGTTGTAACTCGAAAAGCTTTGGTGTTGCGTATATGTCTAAGCATGTAGCCTCAAAAGAGAACGCACAGGAGAGTTTTCTCCCGAAAGAATATGTAGGAATACCACGTTATAAGGAAATACAGTGTTGCAGAGTAAAGACAAATAAATACTTATTGGAAACACTTAAACTTTACGAGAAGAAATAAAACATAGATTAAAAATTCAGGAGACAGCAGGTGTTGGAGAGGGTGCGGAGAAAGAGGAACACTCCTCCACTGCTGGTGGGGTTGCAAATTGGTACAACCACTCTGGAAAGCAGTCTGGCGGTTCCTCTGAAAACTGGGCACCTCACTTCCAGAAGATCCTGCTGTACCACTCCTGGGCATATACCCAGAGGATTCCCCACCATGGAATAAGGATTCATGCTCTACTATGTTCATAGCAGCCCTATTTATAATTGCCAGATGCTGGAAAGAACCCAGGTATCCCTCAACAGAAGAGTGGATACAAAAAATGTGGTATATCTACACAATGGAGTACTATTCAGCCATTAGAAACAATGAATTCATGAAATTCTTAGGCAAATGGATCGAGCTAGAGAACATCATACTAAGTGAGGTAACCCAGACTCAAAAGGCGAATCATGGTATGCACTAACTAATAAGTGGTTATTAACCTAGAAAACTGGAATACCCAAAACATAATCCACACATCAAATGAGATACAAGAAGAAAGCAGGAGTGGTCCCTGCTTCTGGAAAGACTAAGTGAAACAGTATTTGGCAAAACCAGAACGGGGAACTGGGAAGGGGTGGTAGGGAGGACAGGGGAAGAGAAGGGGGCTTACGAGACTTTCGGGGAGTGCGGGGGGGCTAGAAAAGGGGAAATCATTTGAAATGTAAATAAATTATATCGAATAAAAAAAAGAATGAAAAAAAAAAGAAATAAAACAGTACAAAATTAGCTTGTATATCCTAAACAACACGTTATAACTCGAAAGGATTTGGTGTTGCGTGTATGTCTAAGCATGTAGCCTCAAAAGAGAATGCACAGGAGAGTTTTCTCTCAAAAGAATATGTAAGAATACCACGTTACAAGGAAACATATTGCTGCAGAGTAAAGACAAATACATACGTTTTGGAAACACATTATGAGAAGAAATAACGCATGGTACAAAATTAGCTTGCATCTCTGAAACAACACATGGTTACTCAAAAAGATTTGGTGTGGCTTGTACATCTAAACGTGTAGCCTCAAAAGAGAACCCACAGGAGAATTTTCTTTCGTCAAAATTTGTCAGAAACCATGTTTAAGGAAATCCCGCATCATGCGAAATTATCTTGTTTTTCCTAAACAACACGTTGTAACTCAAAAAGCTTTGGTGTTGGGTGAATGTCTAAACGTGTAGCCTCCAAAGAGAACGCACAGGAGAGCTTTCTCTCGAAAGAATATGTAAGAATATCACGTTATAAGGAAATACAGTGTGGCAGAGTATAGACAAATTTGTATTTATTGGAAACACTTTAGGAGAAGAAATAACGCATCATGTAAAATTAGCTTGTATCTCCTAAACAACACGTTGCAACTCGACAAGATTTGGTGTGGCGTGTATGTCTAAAGGTGTAGCCTCAAAAGAGAACCCACAGGAGAGTTTTCTTTCGTCAAAATTTGTCAGAAAACCACGTTTTAAGGAAATACCGCATCGTGCGAAACTATCTTGTTTTTCCTAAACAACATGTTGCAACTCGAAAAGCTTTGGTGGTGCGTGTATGTCTAAGCGTGTAGCCTCAAAAGAGAACGCACAGGAGAGTTTTCTTCTGAAAGAATATGTAGGAATACCACGTTATAAGGAAATACAGTGTTGCAGAGTAAAGACAAATACATACTTATTGGAAACACTTAAGCTTTACGAGAAGAAATAACACATAGTACAAAATTAGCTTGTATATCCTAAACAACACGTTATATCTCGAAAGGATTTGGTGTGGCGTGTACGTCTAAACGTGCAGCCTCAAAAGAGAACCCACAGGAGAATTTTCTTTCATCAAAATTTGTCAGAAAACCACGTTTTAAGGAAATCCCGCATCATGCGAAATTATCTTGTTTTTCCTAAACAACACGTTGTAACTCGAAAAGCTTTGGTGTTGCGTGAATGTCTAAGTGTGTAGCCTCCAAAGAGAACGCACAGGAGAGTTTTCTCTCGAAAGAATATGTAAGAATATCACGTTATAAGGAAATACAGTGTTGCAGAGTAGAGGCAAATACATACGTATTGGAAACACTTAAACTTTACGAGAAGAAATAATTCATCTTAAAAAAATTAGCTTGTATCTCCTAAACAACAAGTTGTAACTCAAAAAGATTTGGTGTGGCGTGTACGTCTAAATGTGTAGCCTCAAAAGAGAACGCACAGGAGAGTTTTCTCTCGAAAGAATATGTAAGAATACAACGTTATAAGGAAATACAGTGTTGCAGAGTAGAGGCAAATACATACGTATTGTAAACATTTAAACTTTACGAGAAGAAATAATTCATTGCAAAAAAATTAGCTTGTATCTCCTAAACAACAAGTTGCAACTCAAAGAGATTTGGTGTGGCGTGTACATCTAAACGTTTAGCCTCAAAAGAGAACCGACAGGAGAATTTTCTTTCGTCAAAATTTGTCAGAAAACCACGTTTTAAGGAAATCCCGCATCGTGAGAAATTATCTTGTTCTTCCTAAACAACACGTAACTCGAAAAGCTTTGCTGTTGCGTGTATGTCTCAGCGTGTAGCCTCAAATGAGAACGCACAGGAGAGTTTTCTCTCGAAAAAATATGTAAGAGTACCATGTTATGAGGAAATACATTGTTGCAGAGTAAAGACAAATACTTACTTATTGGAAAAACTTTATGAGAAGAAAGAACGCATCGTACAAAATTAGCTTGTATCTCCTAAACAACACATTGTAATTCGAAAAGATTTGGTGTGGCGTGTACGTCTAAACGTGTAGCCTCAAAAGAAAACCCACAGGAGAATTTTTGTTCGTAAAATTTGTCAGAAATCCATGTTTTAAGGAAATCACTCATCGTGCGAAATTATCTTGTTTTTCCTAAACAACACGTTGTAACTCGAAAAGCTTTGATGTTGCGTGTATGTCTAAGCGTGTAGCCTCAAAAGAGAACGCACAGGAGAGTTTTCTCTCGAAAGAACATGTAAGAATACCACATTATCAGGAAATACAGTTTTGCAGAGTAAAGACAAATACGTATGTATTTGAAACACTCTATGAGAAGAAATAACGCATCGTAAAAAATTAGTTTGTATCTCCTAAACAACACGTTGTAACTCGAAAAGGTTTGGTATGGCATGTACGTCTAAACGTGTAGCCTCAAAAGAGAACCCACAGGAGAATTTTCTTTCGTCAAAATTTGTCAGAAAACCACTTATTAAGGAAATCCCGCATCATGCGAAACTATCTTGTTTTTCCTAAACAACACATTGTAACTCGAAAATCTTTGGTGTTGCGTGTATGTCTAAGCATGTAGCCTCAAAAGAGAACGCACAGGAGAGATTTCTCTCGAACGAGTATGTAAGAATACCACGTTATAAGGAAATACATTGTGGCAAATTAAAGATAAATACGTTCCTTTTGGAAACACTTAAATTTTACAAGAAGATATAAAGCATCGTAAAAAATTAGCTTGTATCTCCTAAAGAACACGTTGTAACTCGAAAACATTTGGTGTGGCGTGTACGTCTAAACGTTTAGCCTCAAATGAAAACCCACAGGAGAATTTTATTTCCTCAAAATTTGTCAGAAAACCACGTTTTAAGGAATTCCCGCATCGTGCGAAATTATCTTGTTTCTCCTAAACAACACGTTCTAACTCGAAATGCTTTGGTGTTGCGTGTATGTCTAAGCGTGTAGCCTCACATGAGAATGCACAGGAGAGTTTTCTCTCGAAAGAATATGTACGAATACCATGTTATAAGGAAATACAGTGTTGTAGAGTAAAGACAAATACGTACGTATTGGAAACACTTTAGGAGAAGAAATAACGCATCGTACAAAATTAGCTTGTATCTCCTAAACAACACGTTGTAACTCGAAAAGATTTGGTGTGGCGTGTACGTCTAAACATGTAGCCTCAAAAGAGAACACACAGGAGAATTTTCTTTCGTCAAAATTTTTCAGAAAACCACGTTTTAAGGAAATCCCGCATTGTGCGCAATTATCTTGTTTTTCATAAACAAAACATTGTAACTCGAAAAGCTTTGGTGTTGGGTGTATGTGTAAGCGTGTAGCCTCAAAAGAGAATGCACAGGAGAGTTTTCTCTCGAAAGAATATGTAAGAATACCACGTTATAAGGAAATATATTGCTGCAGAGTAAAGACAAATACATACGTATAGGAAACATATTATGAGAAGAAATAATGCATGGTACAAAATTTGCTTGTATCTCCTAAACAACACGTGGTAACTCAAAAAGATTTGGTGTGGCGTGCACGTCTAAATGTGTAGCCTCAAAAGAGAACCCACAGGAGAATTTTCTTAAGTCAAAATTTGTCAGAAAACCACATTTTAAGGAAATCCCGCATCGTGCGAAATTATCCTGTTTTTCCTAATCAACACGTAGTAACTCGAAAAGCTTTGGTGGTGCTTGTATGTCTAAGCGTGTAGCCTCCAAAGAGAACGCACAGGATAGTTTTCTCTCGAAAGAATATGTAAGAATACCACGTTATAAGGAAATACAATGTTGCAGAGTATAGACAAATATGTACTTATTGGAAACACTTTACGAGAAGAAATAATGCATCATGCAAAATTAGCTTGTATCTCCTAAACAACACGTTGCAACTCGAAAAGATTTGTTGTGGCGTGTACGACTAAACGTGTAGCCTCAAAGGAGAACCCACAGGAGGGTTTTCTTTCATCAAAATATGTCAGAAAACCACGTTTTAAGGAAATCCTGCATCGTGCGAAATTATCTTGTTTTTCCTAAACAACATGTTGTAACTCGAAAAGCTTTGATGTTGCATATATGTCTAAATGTGTAGCCTCAAAAGAGAAGGCAGAGGAGAGTTTTCTCTCGAAAGAATATGTAAGAATACCATGTTATAACGAAATACAGTTTTGCAGAGTAAAGACAAATACGTACTTATTGGAAACACTTTACTAGAAGAAATAACGCATCGTACAAAATTAGCTTGTATCTCCAAAACTACACGTTGTAATTCGAAAAGAATTGTTGTGGCGTGTACGTCTTAACGTGTAGCATCAAAAGAGAACCCAAAGGAGAATTTTCTTTTGTCAAAATTTTTCAGAAAATCACGTTTTAAGGAATTCCCGCATCGTGCGAAATTATCTTGTTTTTCCTAAACAACACGTTGTAACTCGAAAAGCTTTGGTGTTGCGTGAATGTCTAAGCGTGTAGCCTCAAAAGAGAATGCACAGGAGAGTTTTCTCTCGAAAGAATATGTAAGAATACCACGTTATAAGGAAATACAGTGTTGCAGAGTAAAGACAAATACATACGTATTGGAACCACTTTACGAAAAGAAATAACGCATCATACAAAATTAGCTTGTATCTCTTAAACAACACGTATTGTATTTCCTTATAACGTGGTATTCTTATATATTCTTTCGAGAGAAAACTCTCCTGTGCCTTCTCTTTTGAGGATCCACGCTTACCCATACACGCAACACCAAATCTTTTCGAGTTACAACATGTTGTTTAGGAAAAAGAAGATGATTTCGCACGATGCAGGATTTCCTTAAAACGAGGTTTTCTGTAAAATTTTGACGAAAGAAAATTCTCCTGTGGGTTCTCTTTTGAGGCTACACGTTTAGGCATACATGCCACACCAAATCCTTTCGAGTTACAACATGTTGTTTCGGAGATACAAGCATAATTTTGTAAGATGCGTTACTTCTTCTCGTAAAGTGTTTCCAATATGTAAGTACTTGTCTTTACTCTGCAACACTGTATTTCCTTATAACGTGGTATTCTTATATATTCTTTCAAGAGAAAACTATCCTGTGCGTTCCCTTTTTAGGCTACACACTTAGACATACAGGCAACACCAAAGCTTTTCGAGTTACAACGTGTTGTTTATGAAAAACAAGATAATTTCGCACGATGCGGGATTTCCTTAAAACGTAGTTTTCTGAAACATTTTGACGAAAGAAAATTCTTCAGTGGGTTCTCTTTTAAGGCTACACGTTAAGACGTACACGCCACACCAAATTCTTTCGATTTACCACGTGTTGTTTAGGAGATACAAGCTAATTTTGTATGATTCGTTATTTCTTCTCGTAAAGTGTTTCCAATAAGTACGTATTTGTCTTTACTCTGCAACACTGTATTTCCTTATAACGTTGTATTCTTACATATTCTTTCAAGAGAAAACTCTCCTGTGCGTTCTCTTTAGAGGCCATACGCTTAGACATACACACAACGCCAAAGCTTTTCGAGTTACAATGTGTTGTTTAGGAAAAACAAGATAATTTCACAGGATGCGAGATTTCCATAAAACGTGGTTTTCTGAAAAATTTTGACGAAACAAAGTTCTCCTGTGGGTTCTCTTTTGAGACTACACGTGTAGAGGTACGAGTCACACCAAATCTTTTCGAGTTACAACTTGTTGTTTAGGAGATACAAGCTAATTTTTTCGTTGCCTTATTTCTTCTCTTAAAGTGTTTCCAATAGTGTTTGTCTTTACTCTGCAACACAGTATTTCCTTATAACGTGGTATTCTTACATATTCTTTCGAGCGAAAACTCTCCTGTGTGCTCTCTTTTGAGGCTACACGCTTAGACATACACGCAACACCAAAGCTTTTCGAGTTACAATGTGTTGTTTAGGAAAAACAAGATAATTTCGTATGATGCGAGATTTCCTTAAAACTTGGTTTCTGACAAATTTTGATGAAAGAAGATTCTCCTGTGGGTTCTCGTTTGAGGCTACACTTTTAGACTTACACGTCACACCAAATCTTTTCCAGTTACAACGTGTTGTTTAGGAGATACAAGCTAATTTTGTATGATGCGTTATTTCTTCTCGTAAAGTGTTTCCAATATGTACTTATTTGTCTTTACTCTGCAAATTTGTATTTCCTTATAACGTGATATTCTTACATCTTCTTTCGAGAGAAAATTCTCCTGTGCCTTCTCTTTTGAGGCTACACGCTTAAACATACACGCAACACAAAAGCTTTTCGAGTTACAACGTGTTGTTTAGGAAAAACAAGATAATTTCGTACGATGTGAGATTTCCTTAAAACGTGGTTTCTGACAAATTTTGATGAAAGAAGATTCTCCTGTCGGTTCTCGTTTGAGGCTACACTTTTAGACTTACAGGTCACAACAAATCTTTTCGAGTTACACCGTGTTGTTTTGGAGATACAAGCTAATTTTGTACGATGTGTTATTTCTTCTCGTAAAGTGTTTCCAATATGTACTTATTTGTCTTTAGTCTGCAAAATTGTATTTCCTTATAACGTGATATTCTTACATATTCTTTCGAGAGAAAATTCTCCTGTGCCTTCTCTTTTGAGGCTACACGTTTACACATACACGCAACACCAAAGCTTTTCGAGTTACAACATGTTGTTTAGGAAAAAGAAGATGATTTCGCACGATGCGGCATTTCCTTAAAACGAGGTGTTCTGAAAAATTTTGAAGTAAGAAAATTCTCCTGTGGGTTCTCTTTTGAGGATACACATTTAGACGTACATGCCACACCAAATCCTTTCGAGTTACCACGTGTTGTTTAGGAGATACAAGCTAATTTTGTACGATGCGTTATTTCTTCTTGTAAAGTGTTTCCGATACGTACTTATTTGTCTTTACTCTGCAACACTGTATTTCCTTATAACGTGGAATTCTTACATATTATTTTGAGGGAAAACTCTCCTGTGCGTTCTCTTTTGAGGCTACACGCTTAGACAAACATGCAACGCCAAAGTTTTTCGAGTTACAATGTGTTGTTTAGGAAAAACAAGATAATTTGGCATGATGCGAGATTTCCATAAAACGTGGTTTTCTGACAAATTTTGACCAAAGAAAATTCTCCTGTGGGTTCTCTTTTGAGGCTACACGTTTAGATGTACACGCCACACCAAATCCTTTCGAGTTACCACGTGTTGTTTAGGAGATACAAGCTAATTTTGTATGATGCGTTATTTCTTCTCGTAAAGTGTTTCCAATATGTACGTATTTGTCTTTACTCTGCAACACTGTATTTCCTTATAACGTTGTATTCTTACATGTTCTTTCGAGAGAAAACTCTCCTGTGCATTCTCTTTAGAGGCTACATGCTCAGACATACACGCAACACCAAAGCTTTTCGAGTTACAACGTGTTGTTTAGGAAAAACAAGATAATTTTGCACGATACGGGATTTCCTTAAACGTGGTTTTCTGACAAATTTTGAAGAAAGAAAGTTCTCCTGTGGGTTCTCTTTTGAGGCTAAACGTGTAGACATACGAGCCACACGAAATATTTTTGAGTTACAACGTGTTGTTTAGGAGATACAAGCAAATATTGTACAATGCGTTATTTCTTCTCATATAGTGTTTCCAATATGTACTTATTTGTCTTTACTCTGCAACACTGTATTTCCTTATAACGTGGTATTCTTACATATTCTTTCGAGGGAAAACAATCCTGTGCATTCTCTTTTGAGGTTACACGCTTAGACAAACACGCAACGCCAAAGCTTTTGGAGTTACAACGTGTTGTTTAGGAAAAACAAGATAATTTCGCACGATACGAGATTTCCATTAAACGTGGTTTTCTGAAAAATTTTGACGAAACAAATTTCTCCTGTGGGTTCTCTATTGAGGCTGCACGTGTAGAGGTACAAGCCACACCAAATCTTTTCGAGTTACTACGTGTTGTTTAGGAGATACAAGCTAATTTTCTAGGATGCGATATTTCTTCTCTTAAAGTGTTTCCAATACGTACGTTGTTGTCTTTACTCTGCAACACTGTATTTCCTTATAACGTGGTATTCTTACATATTCTTTCGAGAGAAACCTCTCCTGTGCGTTCTCCTTTGAGGCTACACGCGTAGACATCCACGCAACACCAAAGCTTTTCGAGTTACAATGTGTTGTTTAGGAAAAACATGATAATTTCGCACGATGCGAGACTTCCTTAAAACGTGGTTTCTGACAAATTTTGATGAAAGAAAATTCTCCTGTGGGTTCTCGTTTGAGGCTACACTTTTAGACGTACACGTCACAACAAATCTTTTTGAGTTACAACGTGTTGTTTAGGAGATACAAGATAATTTTCTAAGATGCGCTATTTCTTCTCGTAAAGTGTTTCCAATATGTACTTATTGGTCTTTACTCTGCAAAATTGTATTTCCTTATAATGTGGTATTCTTACATATTCTTTCGAGAGAATACTCTCCAGTGCCTTCTCTTTTGAGGCTCCACGCTTACACATACACGCAACACCATAGCTTTTCGAGTTACAACATGTTGTTTAGGAAAAAGAAGATGATTTCGCACGATGCGGGATTTCCTTAAAACGTGGTTTTCTGAAAAATTTTGAATAAAGAAAATTCTCCTGTGGGTTCTCTTTTGAGGCTACACGTTTAGACGTACACGCCACACCAAATCCTTTCGAGTTACCACGTGTTGTTTAGGAGATACAAGCTAATTTTGTACGATGCATTATTTCTTCTCGTAAAGTGTTTCCAATACGTACTTATTTGTCTTTAATCTGCGACACTGTATTTCCTTATAACATAGTATTCTTACATATTATTTCGAGGGAAAACTCTCCTGTGCGTTCTCTTTTGAGGGGACACGCTTAGACAAACACGCAACGCCAAAGCTTTTCGAGTTACAATGTGTTGTTTAGGAAAAACAAGATAATTTAGCACGATGCGAGATTTACATAAAATGTGGTTTTCTGAAAAATTTTGACGAAAGAAAGTTCTCCTGTGGGTTCTCTTTTGTGGCTACTCGTGTAGAGGTACGAGCCACACCAAATCTTTTCGAATTACAACGTGTTGTTTAGGAGATATAAGCTAATTTTTTACGATGCGTTAATTCTTCTCGTAAAGTGTTTCCAATAAGTACATATTTGTCTTTACACTGCAACATTATATTTCCTTATAACGTGGTATTCTTACATATTCCTTCGAGGGAAAACTATCCTGTGCGTTCCCTTTTGAGGCTACACACTTAGACATACAGGCAACACCAAAGCTTTTCGAGTTACAACGTGTTGTTTATGGAAAACAAGATAATTTTGCACGATGCGGGATTTCCTTAAAACGTGGTTTTCTGACAAATTTTGATGAAAGAAAATTCTCCTGTGGCTTCTCTTTTGAGGCTACACGTTTAGACGTGCACGCCACACCAAATCCTTTCGAGTAACCACGTGTTGTTTAAGAGATATAAGCTAATTTTGTATGATGCGTTATTTCTTTTCGTAAAGTGGTTCCAATACGTATGTATTTGTCTTTACTCTGCAACAGTGTATTTCCTTATAACGTTGTATTCTTACATGTTCTTTCGAGAGAAAACTCTCCTGTGCATTCTCTTTAGAGGCTACATGCTCAGACATACACGCAACACCAAAGCTTTTCGAGTTACAACGTGTTGTTTAGGAAAAACAAGATAATTTTGCACGATGCGGGATTTCCTTAAAACATGGTTTTCTGAAAAATTTTGACGAAAGAAAGTTCTCCTGTGGGTTCTCTTTTGAGGCTACACGTGTAGCCGTACGAGCCACACCAAATAATTTTGAGATACAACGTGTTCTTTATGAGATACAAGCAAATATTGTACGATGTGCTATTTCTTCTCATAAAGTGTTTCCAATACATACATATTTGTCTATACTCTGCAACACTGTATTTCCTTATAACATGGTATTCTTACATATTCTTTCAAGGGATAATTCTCCTGTGCATTCTCTTTTGAGGCTACACGATTAGACAAGCACGCAACACCAAAGCTTTTCGAGTTACAACATGTTGTTTAGGAAAAAGAAGATGATTTCGCACGATGCGGGATTTCCTAAAAACCTGGTTTTCTGAAAAATTTTGACGAAAGAAAATTCTCCTGTGGGTTCTCTTTTGAGGCTACATATTTAGACGTACACGTCACACCAAATCTTTTTGAGTTACAACGTGTTGTTTAGGGCATACAAGCTAATTTTTTTATAATGCGTTAATTCTCGTAAAGTGTTTCCAATACGTACGTATTTGTCTTTACTCTGCAACACTGTATTTCCTTATGACGTGGTATTCTTACATATTCTTTCGAGAGAAAACTATTCTGTGCATTCCCTTTTGAGGCTAAACACTTAGACATACAGGCAACACCAAAGCTTTTTGAGTTACAATGTGTTGTTTATAAAAAACAAGATAATTTCGCACGATGCCTGATTTCCTTAAAACATGGTCTTCTGACAAATTTTGATGAACGAAAATTATTCTGTTGGTTCTCTTTTGAAGCTTCACGTTTAGACGTGCACGCCACACCTAATCCTTTCGAGTTGCCACGTGTTGTTTAGGAGATACAAGCTAATTTTGTAAGATGCTTTATTTCTTCTCCTAAACTGTTTCCAATACGTACGTATTTGTCTTTACTCTGCAACACTGTATTTCCTTATAATGTGCTATTCTTACACATTCTTTCGAGAGAAAACTATCCTGTGCCTTCCCTTTTGAGGCTACACACTTAGACATACAGGCAACACCAAAGCTTGTCAAGTTACAACGTGTTGTTTATGAAAAACAAGATAATTTCGCACGATGCGAGATTTCCATAAAACGTGGTTTTCTGAAAAAATTTGACGAAAGAAAGTTCTCCTGTGGGTTCTCTTTTTTTTTCTTTTTTTTTATTCGATATAATTTATTTACATTTCAAATGATTTCCCCTTTTCTAGCCCCCCACTCCCCGAAAGTCCCTTAAGTCTCCTTCTCTTTCCCTGTCCTCCCACCCACCCCTTCCCATTTCCCTGTTCTGGTTTTGCCGAATACTGTTTCACTGAGTCTCTCCAGAACCAGGGGCCAGTCCTCCTTTCTCCTTGCACCTCATTTGATGTGTGGATTATGTTTAGGGTATTCCAGTTTTCTAGGTTAATAACCACATATTAGTGAGTGCATACCATGATTCACCTTTTGAGTCTGGGTTACCTCACTTAGTATGATGTTCTCTAGCTCCATCCATTTGCCTAAGAATTTCATGAATTCATTGTTTCTAATGGCTGAATAGTACTCCATTGTGTAGATATACCACATTTTTTGTATCCACTCTTCTGTTGAGGGATACCTGGGTTCTTTCCAGCATCTGGCAATTATAAATAGGGCTGCTATGAACATAGTAGAGCATGTATCCTTATTATATGGTGGGGAATCCTCTGGGTATATGCCCAGGAGTGGTATAGCAGGATCTTCTGGAAGTGAGGTGCCCAGTTTTCGGAGGAACCGCCAGACTGATTTCCAGAGTGGTTGTACCAATTTGCAGCCCCACCAGCAGTGGAGGAGTGTTCCTCTTTCTCCACACCCTCTCCAACACCTGCTGTCTCCTGAATTTTTAATCTTAGCCATTCTGACTTGTGTAAGATGAAATCTCAGGGTTGTTTTGATTTGCATTTCCCTAATGACTAATGAAGTTGAGCATTTTTTAAGATGCTTCTCCGCCATCCGAAGTTCTTCAGGTGTGAATTCTTTGTTTAACTCTGTACCCCATTTTTTAATAGGATTGCTCGGTTTTCTGGAGTCTAACTTCTTGGGTTCTTTATATATATTGGATATTAGCCCTCTATCTGATGTAGGATTGGTGAAGATCTTTTCCCAATTTGTTGGTTGCCGATTTGTCCTCTTGATGGTGTCCTTTGTCTTACAGAAACTTTGTATCTTTATGAGGTCCCATTTGTCAATTCTTGCTCTTAGAGCATACGCTATTGGTGTTCTGTTCAGAAACTTTCTCCCTGTACCGATGTCCTCAAGGGTCTTCCCCAGTTTCTTTTCTATTAGCTTCAGAGTGTCTGGCTTTATGTGGAGGTCCTTGATCCATTTGGATTTGAGCTTAGTACAAGGAGACAAGGATGGATCAAGTCGCATTCTTCTGCATGCTGACCTCCAGTTGAACCAGCACCATTTGTTGAAAAGGCTATCTTTTTTCCATTGGATGTTTTCAGCCTCTTTGTCGAGGATCAAGTGGCCATAGGTGTGTGGTTTCATTTCTGGATCTTCATGGGTTCTCTTTTGAGGCTACACGTTGAGACATACACGTCACACCAAATCCTTTCAAGTTACAACGTGTTGTTTAGGAGATACAAGCTAATTTTGTACGATGCATTATTTCTTCTCCTAAAGTGTTTCCAATAAGTACTTATTTGTCTTTACTCTGCAAAATTGTATTTCCTTATAACGTGGTATTCTTGCATATTCTTTCGAGAGAAAACTTTCCTGTGCCTTCTCTTTTGAGGCTCCTCACTTACACATACACGCAACACTAAAGCTTTTCGAGTTACAACCTGTTATTTAGGAAAAAGAAGATGATTTCGCATGATGCGGGATTTCCTTAAAACGTGGTTTTCTGAAAAATTTTGAAGAAAGAAAATTCTCCTGTGGGTTCTCTTTCGAGGCTACACGTTTAGACGTACATGCCATACCAAATCTTTTCGAGTTACAATGTGTTGTTTAGGAGATACAAGCTAATTTTTTCGATGCGTTAATTCGTCTCGTAAAGTGTTTCCAGTACGTATTTGTCTTTACTCTGCAACATTGTATTTCCTTATAACGTGGTATTCTTACATATTCTTTCGAAATAAAACTATCCTGTGCGTTCTCTTTTGAGGTTATACGCTTAGACACACACGCAACACCAAAGCTTTTCGAGTTACAATGTGTTGTTTAGGAAAAACAAGATAATTTCGCACGATGCGAGATTTCCTTAAAACCTGGTTTCTGACAAATTTTGATGAAAGAAAATTCTCTTGTGGGTTCTCTGTTGAGGCTACACCTTTAGACGTACATTTCACACCAAATCTTTTCGAGTTACAACGTGTTGTTTAGGAGATACAAGCTAATTTTGTACGATGTGTTATTTCTTCTCGTAAAGGGTTTCCAATATGTACTTATTTGTCTTTACTCTGCAAAATTGTATTTCCTTATAACGTGGTATTCTTACATAATCTTTCAAGAGAAAACTCTCCTGTGCCTTCTCTTTTGAGGCTACACGCTTACACATACACGCAACACCAAAGCTTTTCGAGTTACAACATGTTGTTTAGGAAAAAGAAGATGATTTCGCACGATGCGGGATTTCCTTGAAGTGTGGTTTTCTGAAAAATTTTGACGAAAGAAAATTCTCCTGTGGGTTCTCTTTTGAGGCTACACGTTTAGACGAACATGCCACACCAAATCTTTTCGAGTTACAACGTGTTGTTTCAGAGATACAAGCTAATTTTGTAGGATGTGTTAATTATTCTCATAAAGTGTTTCCAAGACTTACATATTTGTCTTTACTCTGCAACACTGTATTTCCTTATAACGTGGTATTCTTACATATTCTTTCGAGAGAAAACTATCCCGTGCTTTCACTTTTGCGGCTACACACTTAGACAAAGAGGCAACACCAAACCTTTTCGAGTTACAACGTGTTGTTTATGAAAAACAAGATAATTTCGCACGATGCAGGATTTCCTTAAAACGTAGTTTTCTGAAAAATTTGACGAAAGAAAATTCTTCAGTGGGTTTTCTTTTGAGGCTACATGTTTAGACGTACACGCCACACCAATTCCTTTCAAGTTACCACGTGTTGTTTAGGAGATATAAGCTAATTTTGTATGATGCGTTATTTCTTCTCGTAAAGTGTTTCCAATATGTACGTATTTGTCTTTACTCTGCAACACTTTATTTCCTTATAACGTGGTATTCTTACATATTCTTTGGAGAGAAAACTCTACTGTGCGTTCTCTTTAGAGGCTACACACTTAGACATACACGCAACGCCAAAGCTTTTCGAGTTACAATGTGCTGTTTAGGAAAAACAAGATAATTTCGCACGATGTGAGATTTCCATAAAACGTGGTTGTCTGAAAAATGTTGACGAAAGAAAGTTCTCCTGTGGATTTTCTTTTGAGGCTACACATGTAGAGGTATGAGCCACACCAAATCTTTTCGAGTAACAACGTGTTGTTTAGGAGATACAAGCTAATTTTGTACGATGCATTATTTCTTCTCTTAAAGTGTTTTCAATACTATTTGTCTTTACTCTGCAACACTGTATTTCCTTATAACGTGGTATTTTTACATATTCTTTCGAAAGAAAACTCTCCTGTGAGTTCTCTTTTGAGGCTACACGCTTAGACATACACGCAACACCAAAGGTTTTCGAGTTAAAACGTGTTGTTTAGGAAAAACAAGATAATTTCGCACGATGCGAGATTTCCTTAAAACGTGGTTTCTGACAAATTTTGATGAAATAAAATTCTCCTGTGGGTTCTCTTTTGAGGCTACACTTTTAGACGTACACGTCACACCAAATCTTTTCAAGTTACAACGTTTTGTTTAGGAGATACAAGGTAATTTTGAACGATGCGTTATTTCTTCTCGTAAAGTGTTTCCAATATGTATTTATTTGTCTTTACTCTGCAAAATTGTATTTCCTTATAACGTTGTATTCTTACATACTCTTTCGAGAGAAAACTCTCCTTTGCCTTCTCTTTTGAGGCTCCACACTTACACATACATGCAACACCAAAGCTTTTCGAGTTACAACATGTTGTTTAGGAAAAAGAAGATGATTTCGCACGATGCGGGATTTCCTTAAAACGTGATTTTCTGAAAATTTTTGAAGAAATTAAATTCTCCTGTAGGTTCTCTTTTGAGGCTACACGTTTAGACGTACATGCCACACCAAATCTTTTCGAGTTACAACGTGTTGTTTAGGAGATTCAAGCTAATTTTTTACGATGCATTAATTCTTCTCGTGAAGTGTTTCCAATACGTACGTATTTGTCTTTACTCTGCAACATTGTATTTCCTTATAACGTGGTATTCTTACATATTCTTTCTAGAGAAAACTATCCTGTGCGTTCTCTTTTGAGGTTACACACTTAGACATACACGCAACACCAAAGATTTTTGAGTTATAACGTGTTATTTAGGAAAAACAAGATAATTTCGCACGATGCGATATATCCTTAAAACGTGGTTACTGACAAATTTTGATGAAAGAAAATTCTCTTGTGGGTTCCCTTTTGAGGCTACACGCTTAGACGTACACGTCACACCAAATCTTTTCGAGTTACAATGTGTTGTTTAGGAGATACAAGCTAATTTTTTACGATGCGTTTTTTCTTCTTGTAAAGTGTTTCCAATATGTACTTATTTGTCTTTACTCTGCAAAATTGTATTTCCTTATAACGTGGTATTCTTACATATTCTTTCAAGAGAGAACTCTCCTGTGCCTTCTCTATTGAGGCTCCACGCTTACACATACACGCAACACCAAAGCTTTTCGAGTTACAACATGTTGCTTAGGAAAAAGAAGATGATTTCGCACGATGCGGGATTTCCTTAAAACGTAGTTTTCTGAAAAATTTTGAAGAAAGAAAATTCTCCTGTGGGTTCTCTTTTGAGGCTACACATTTAGACGTACATGGAACACCAAATCTTTTCGAGTTACAACATGTTGTTTTGGAGATACAAGCTAATTTTGTAAGATGTGTTACTTCTGCTCGTAAAGTTTCCCAATACGTACTTATTTGTCTTTACTCTGCAACACTGTATTTCCTTATAACATGGTATTCTTATATATTCTTTTGAGGGAAACATCTCCTGTGCGTTCTCTTTTGGGCTACACTCTTAGACATACACACAACACCAAAGCTTTTCGAGTTACAACGTGTTGTTTATGAAAAAGAAGATAATTTCACACGATGCGGGATTTCCTTAAAACGTGGTTTTCTGACAAATTTTGACGAAAGAAAATTCTCCTGTGGGTTCTCTTTTGAGGCTTCACGTTTAGAAGTGCATGCCACACCAAATCCTTTCGAGTTACCACGTGTTGTTTAGGAGATACAAGCTAATTTTTTACGATGCGTTATTTCTTCTCGTAAAGTGTTTCCAATAAGTAAGTATTTGCCTTTACTCTGAAACACTGTATTTCCTTATAACGTGGTATTCTTACATGTTCTTTGGAGAGAAAAATCTCCTGTGCGTTCTCTTAAGTGGCTACACGCATAGACATACACGCAACACCAAAGCTTTTCGAGTTACAACGTGTTGTTTAGGAAAAACAAGATAATTTCGCACGATGCGGGATATCCTTAAAACATGGTTTTCTGACAAATTTGACGAAAGAAAATTCTCTTGTGGGTTCTCTTTTGAGCGTACACATTTAGACGTACAAGCCACACCAAATCCTTTCGAGTTATAACGTGTTGTTTAGGAGATACAAGCTAATTTTGTACTATGTGTTATTTCTACTCGTTAAGTTTAAGTGTTTCCAATAAGTATGTATTTGTCTTTACTCTGCAACACTGTATTTCCTTATAACGTGGTATTCCTACATATTCTTTCGGGAGAAAACTCTCCTGTGCGTTCTCTTTTGAGGCTACACGCTTAGACATACACGCAACACCAATGCTTTTCGAGTTACAACATGTTGTTTAGGAAAAACAAGATAATTTCGCACGATGCGGGATTTCCTTAAAACGTGGTTTTTGACAAATTTTGACAAAAGAAAACTCTCCTGTGGGTTGTCTTTTGAGGCTACACGTTTAGACGTACACGCCACACCAAATCTTTTCGAGTTACAGCGTGTTGTTTAGGAGATACAAGCTAATTTTGCATGATGCGTTATTTCTTCTTGTAAAGTGTTTCCAATAAGTACGTATTTGTCTTTACTCTGCAACACTGTATTTCCTTATCACGTGGTATTCTTACATATTCTTTCGAGAGAAAACTATCCTGTGCGTTCTCTTTGGAAGCTACACGCTTAGACATACACGCAACACCAAAGCTTTTCGAGTTACAACGTGTTGATTAGGAAAAACAAGATAATTTCGCCCGATACGGGATTTCCTTAAAACGTGGTTTTCTGACAAATTTTGACGTAAGAAAATTCTCCTGTGGGTTCTATTTTGAGGCTACATGTTCAGACGTACACGCCACACCAAATCTTTTTGAGTTACCACGTGTTGTTTTGGAGATACAAGCTAATTTTGTACCATGTGCTATTTCTTCTCATAATGTGTTTCCAATAAGTATGTATACGTCTTTACTCTGCAGCAATATGTTTCCTTATAACGTGGTATTCTTACATATTCTTTCGAGAGAAAACTCTCCTGTGCATTCTCTTTTGAGGCTGCACGCTTAGACATACACCCTACACCAAAGCTTTTCGAGTTAAAACGTGTTGTTTAGGAAGAACAAGATAATTTTTCACGATGCGGGATTTCCTTAAAATGTGGTTTTCTGAAAAATTTTGATGAAAGAAAATTCTCCTGTGGGTTCTCTTTTGAGGCTACACGTTTAGACGTACACGCCACACCAAATCTTTTCGAGTTACAACGTGTTGTTTAGGAGATACAAGCTAATTTTGTACGATGCTTTATTTCATCTCGTAAAGTTTATGGGTTTCCAATACATACGTATTTGTCTTTACTCTGCAACACTGTATTTCCTTATAACGTGGTATCCTTACAAATTCTATCGAGAAAAAACTCTCCTGTGCGTTCTCTTTTGAGGCTACACGCTTAGACATACACGCAACACCAAAGCTTTTCGAGTTACAACGTGTTGTTTAGGAAAAACAAGATAATTTCGCACGATGCGGGATTTCCTTAAAACGTGGTTTTCTGAAAAGTTTTGATGAAAGAAAATTCTCCTGTGGGTTCTCTTTTGAGGCTACACGTTTAGACGTACATGCCACACCAAATCTTTTCGAGTTACAACTTGTTGTTTAGGAGATACAAGCTAATTTTGTACTATGCGTTATTTCTTCTCGTAAAGTTTTTCCAATACGTATTTGTCTTTACTCTACAACACTGTGTTTCCTAATAACGTGGTATTCTTACATATTCTTTCGAGACAAAACTCTCCTTTGCATTCTCTTTTGAGGCTACACGCTTAGACATACATGCAACAACAAAGCTTTTCGAGTTACAACGTGTTGTTTCCGAAAAAAAAAGATAATTTCGCACTATGCGGGATTTCCATAAAACGTGGTTTTCTGACAAATTTTGACGAAAGAAAATTCTCCTCTGGGTTCTCTTTTGAGGCTACACGTTTAGATGTACACGCCACACCAAATCTTTTTGAGATACAACGTGTTGTTTAGGAGATACAAGCTAATTTTTTTAGATGCGTTATTTCTTCTCGTAAAGTTTAAGTATTTCCAATACGTATGTATTTGCCTTTACTCTGCAACGCTGTATTTCTTTATAACGTGGTATTCTTACATATTCTTTCGAGAGAAAACTCTCCTGTGCGTTCTCTTTGGAGGCTACACGCTTAGACATACATGCAACACCAAAGCTTTTCGAGTTACAACGTGTTGTTTAGGAAAAACAAGATAATTTCGCATGATGCGCGATTTCCTTAAAACTTGGTTTTCTGACAAATTTTGAAGGAAAGAAAATTCTCCCGTGGGTTCTCTTTTGAGGGTACACATTTAGACGTACAAGCCACACCAAATCCTTTCGAGTTATAACGTGTTGTTTAGGAGATACAAGCTAATTTTGTACTATGTGTTATTTCTACTCGTTAAGTTTAAGTGTTTCCAATAAGTATGTATTTGTCTTTACTATGCAACACTGTATTTCCTTATGATGTGGTATTCCTACATATTCTTTCGGGAGAAAACTCTCCTGTGCGTTCTCTTTTGAGGCTACACGCTTAGACATACACGCAACACCAATGCTTTTCGAGTTACAACATGTTTTTTAGGAAAAACAAGATAATTTCGCACGATGCGGGATTTCCTTAAAACGTGGTTTTTGACAAATTTTGACAAAAGAAAACTCTCCTGTGGGTTCTCTTTTGAGGCTACACGTTTAGACCTACACGCCACACCAAATCTTTTCGAGTTACAGCGTGTTGTTTAGGAGATACAAGCTAATTTTACATGATGCGTTATTTCTTCTCGTAAAGTGTTTCCCATAAGTACGTATTTGTCTTTACTCTGCAACACTTTATTTCCTTATAACATGGTTTTCTTACATATTCTTTTGAGAGAAAACTATCCTGTGCGTTCTCTTTGGAGGCTACACGCTTAGACATACACGCAACACCAAAGCTTTTCGAGTTACAACGTGTTGATTAGGAAAAACAAGATAATTACGCACGATGCAGGATTTCCTTAAAACGTGGTTTTCTGACAAATATTGATGAAAGAAAATTCTCCTGTGGGTTCTCTTCTGAGGCTACACTCTCAGACGTACATGCCACACCAAATCTTTTTGAGTTACCACGTGTTGTTTCGGAGATACAAGCTAATATTGTACCATGCGTTATTTCTTCTCATAATGTGTTTCCATTAAGTACGTGTATGTCTTTACTCTGCAGCAATATATTTCCTTATAACGTGGCATTCTTACATATTCTTTCGAGAGAAAACTCTCCTGTGCATTCTCTTTTGAGGCTGCATGCTTAGACATACACGCAACACCAAAGCTTTTCTAGTTACAACGTGTTGTTTAGGACAAACAAGATAATTTCGCAAGATGCGGGATTTCCTTAAAACGTGGTTTTCTGACAAATTTTGACGAAAGAAAACTCTCCTGTGGGTTCTCTTTTGAGGCTACACTTTTAGACGAACACGCCACAGTAAATCTTTTTGAGTTACAACGTGTTGTTTAGGACATACAAGCTAATTTTGCAAGATGCGTTATTTCTCTCATAAAGTGCTTCCAATACGTACGTATTTGTCTTTACTCTGCCACAGTGTATTTCCTTATAACGTGGTATTCTTACATATTCTTTCGAGAGAAAACTCTCCTGTGCGTTCTCTTTTGGGGCTACACGCTTAGACATACACCAAACACCAAAGCTTTTCGAGTTACAACGTGTTGTTTAGGAAAAACAAGATAATTGCGCACGATGCGGGATTTCCTTAAAACGTGGTTTTCTGGAAAATTATGACGAAAGAAAATTCTCCTGTGGGTTCTCTTTTGAGGCTACACGTTTAGATGTACAGGCTACACACCAAATTTTTTTAAGTTACAACGTGTTGTTTAGGAGATACAAGCTAATTTTTTACGATGCGTTATTTCTTCTCCTAAAGTTTTTCCAATACGTATTTGTCTTTACTCTACAACACTGTGTTTCATAATAACGTGGTATTCTTACATATTCTTTCGAGAAAAAACTCTCCTTTGCATTCTCTTTTGAGGCTACACGCTTAGACATACACGCAACAACAAAGCTTTTTTAGTTACAACGTGTTGTTTCGAAAAAACAAGATAATTTCGCACGATGCGGGATTTCCATAAAACGTGGTTTTCTGACAAATTTTGAAGAAAGAAAATTCTCCTGTGGGTTCTCTTTTGAGGCTACACATTTAGACTTACACGCCACACCAAATCCTTTCGAGTTACAACGTGTTGGTTAGGAGATACAAGCTAATTTTTTAAGATGCGTTATTTCTTCTCGTAAAGGTTAAATGTTTCCAATACGTATGTATTTGCCTTTACTCTGCAACACTGTATTTCCTTATAACGTGGTAATCTTGCATATTCTTTCGAGAGAAAAACTCTCCTGTGCGTTCTCTTTAGAGGCTACATGCTTAGACATACACGCAACACCAAAGCTTTTCGAATTACAACCTGTTTTAAGTAAATCCCGCATTGTGCGAAATTATCTTGTTTTTCCGACACAACACATTGTAACTCGAAAAGCTTTGGTGTTGCGTGTATGTCTAAACGTGTGGCCTCAAAAGAGAACGCACAGGAGAGTTTTCTCTCGAAAGAATATATAACAATACCACGTTATAAGGAAATACAGTGTTGCAGAGTAAAGACAATTACGTATGTATTGGAAACACTTTACGAGAAGAAATAACGCATCGTACAAAATTAGCTTGTATCTCCTAAACAACACGATGTAACTCGAAAAGATTTGGTGTGGTGTGTACGTCTAAACGTACAGCCTCAAAAGAGAACTCACAGGAGAATTTTCTTTCGTCAAAATTTGTCAGAAAACCACGTTTTATGGAAATCCCGCATCGTGGAAATTATCTTGTTTTTCCTAAACAACACGTTGTAACTCGAAAAGCTTTGGTGCTGCGTGTATGTCTAAGCGTGTAGCCTCAAAAGAGAACACACAAGAGAGTTTTCTCTCGAAAGAATATGTAAGAATACCACGTTATAAGGAAATACAGTGTTGCAGAGTAAAGACAAATAAGTACGTATTGGACACACTTTACGAGAAGAAATAACGCGTCTTAAAAAATTAGCTTGTATCTCCTAAATAACACGTTGAAACTCAAAAAGATTTGGTGTGGCGTGTACATCTAAATGTGTAGCCTCAAAAGAGAACCCACAGGAGAATTTTCTTTCGTCAAAATTTGTCAGAAAACCAAGTTTTTAGGAAATCCCGCATCTTGCAAAATTATCTTGTTCTTCCTAAACAACACGGTGTAACTCGAAAAGCTTTGGTGTTGCGTATATGTCTAAGCGTGTAGCCTCAAATGTGAACGCACAGGAGAGTTTTTTCTTGAAAGAATATGTAAGAATACCACATTATAAGGAAATACAGTGTTGCAGAATAAAGACATATACTTACTTATTGGAAACACTTTAGGAGAAGAAATAACGCATCGTACAAAATTAGCTTGTATCTCCTAAACAACACGGTGTAACTTAAAAAGATTTGGTGTGGCCTGTACGTCTAAACGTGTAGCCTCAAAAGAGAACCCATAGAGGAATTTTCCTTGGTCAAAATTTGTCAGAAAACCACTTATTAAGGAAATCCCGCATCGTGCGTAATTATCTTGTTTTTCCTAAACAACACGTTGTAACTTGAAAAGCTTTGGTGTTGCGTGTATGTCTAAGTGCGTAGCCTCAACGGGGAACGCACAGGAGAGTTTTCTCTCGAAAGAATATGTAAGAATACCGCGTTATAAGGAAATACAGTGAAGCAGAATATAGACAAATACGTACTTATTGGAAACACTTTACGAGAAGAAATAAAGCATCATGCAAAATTAGCTTGTATCTCCTAAAGAACACGTTGTAACTGGAAAAGATTTGGTGTGGTGTGTACGTCTAAACGTGTAGCCTCAAAAGAGAACCCACAGGAGACTTTTCTTTGGTCAAAATTTGTCAAAAACCACTTTTTACGGAAATCCCGCACCGTGCGAAAATATCTTGTTTTTCCTAAACAACACTTTGTAACTCGAAAGGATTTGGTGTTGCGTGTATTTCTAATCGTGTAGCCTCAAAAGAGAATGCACAGGAGAGTTTTCTCCCGAAAGAATATGTAGGAATACCACGTTTTAAGGAAATAGAGTGTTGCAGAGTAAAGACAAATACATACTTATTGGAAACACTTAAACTTTACGAGATGAAATAACACATAGTACAAAATTAGCTTGTATCTCCTAAACAGCACGTTATAACTCGAAAGGATTTGTTGTCGCATGTACGTCTAAACGTGTACCCTCAAAAGAGAACCCACAGGAGAATTTTATCCTGTGCGTTCTCTTTTGAGGCTACACGCTTAGACATACACGCAACACCAAAGCTTTTCGAGTTACAACGTGTTGTTTAGGAAAAACAAGATAATTTCGCACGATGCGAGATTTCCTTAAGACCTGGTTTCTGACAAATTTTGATGAAATAAAATTCTCCTGTGGGTTCTCTTTTGAGGCTACACTTTTAGACATACACGCCACACCAAATCTTTTCGAGTTACAACGTGTTGTTTAGGAGATACAAGCTAATTTTGTACGATGCGTTATTTCTTCTTGTAAGTGTTTCCAATATGTACTTATTTGTCTATACTCTGCAAAATTGTATTTCCGTATAACGTGGTATTCTTACATATTCTTTCGAGAGAAAATCCTCCTGTGCCTTTTCTTTTGAGGCTCCACGCTTACACATACACGAAACACCAATGCTTTTCAAGTTACAACATGTTGTTTAGGAAAAAGAAGATGATTTCACACGATGCGGGATTTCCTTAAAACGTGGTTTTTTGAAAAATTTTTAAGAAAGAAAATTCTCCTGTAGGTTCTCTTTTGAGGCTACACGTTTAGACGTACATGCCACACCAAATCTTTTCGAGTTACAACGTGTTGTTTAGGAGATACAAGCTAATTTTTTAAGATGCGTTAATTCTTCTAGTAAAGTGTTTCCAATACGTACGTATTTGTCTTTACTCTGCAACATTGTATTTCCTTATAACGTGGTATTCTTAAATATTCTTTCAAGAGAAAACTATCCTGTGCATTCTCTTTTGAGGTTACACACTTAGACATACAGACAACATCAAAGCTTTTTGAGTTATAACGTGTTATTTAGGAAAAACAAGATAATTTCGCATGATGCGAGATTTCCTTAAAACGTGGTTTCTGACAAATTTTGATGAAAGAAAAGTCTCTTGTGGGTTCCCTTTTGAGGCTACACGCTTAGACGTACACGTCACACCAAATCTTTTCGAGTTACAACGTGTTGTTTAGGAGATACAAGCTACTTTTTTACGATGCGTTATTTCTTCTTGTAAAGTCATTCCAATATGTATTTATTTGTCTTTACTCTGCAAAATTGTATTTCCTTATAACGTGGTATTCTTATATAATCTTTCGAGAGAAAACTCTCCTGTGCCTTCTCTTTTCAGGCTTCATGCTTACACATACACGCAACACCAAAGCTTTTCGAGTTACAACATGTTGTTTAGGAAAAAGAAGATGATTTCGCACGATGCAGGATTTCCTTAAAACGTGGTTTTCTGAAAAATTTTGAAGAAAGAAAATTCTCCTGTGGGTTCTCTTTTGAGGCTACACGTTTAGATGTACACGGCACACCAAATCTTTTCGAGTTACCACGTGTTGTTTCGGAGATACAAGCTAATTTTTTAAGATGTGTTACTTCTGCTCATAAAGTTTTCCAATAAGTACTTATTTGTCTTAACTCTACAACAGTGTATTTCCTTATAACGTTGTATTCTTACATATTCTTTCGAGAGAAAACTCTCCTGTGCGTTCTCTTTAGAGGCTACACGCTTAGACATACACGCAACGCCAAAGCTTTTCGAGTTACAATGTGTCGTTTAGGAAATACAAGATAATTTTGCACGTTGCGAGATTTCCATAAAACGTGGTTGTCTGAAAAATTTTGACGAAAAAAAGTTATCCTGTGGGTTCTCTTTTGAGGATACACGTGTAGAGGTACGAGCCACACCAAATCTTTTCGAGTTACAACGTGTTGTTTAGGAGATACAAGCTAATTTTGTACGATGTGTTATTTCTTCTCTTAAAGTGTTTCCAATACGTACGTAGTTGTCTTTACTCTGCAACACTTTATTTCCTTATAACGTGGTATTCTTACATATTCTTTCAAGAGAAAACTCTCCTGTGCGTTCTCTTTTGAGGCTACACGCTTAGACATACACGCAACACCAAAGCTTTTCGAGTTACAACGTGTTGTTTAGGAAAAACAAGATAATTTCGCACGATGCGAGATTTCCTTAAAACGTGGTTTCTGACAAATTTTGATGAAAGAAAATTCTCCTGTGTGTTCTCGTTTGAGGCTACACTTTTAGACGTACACGTCACACCAAATCCTTTCGAGTTACAACGTGTTGTTTAGGAGATACAAGATAATTTTGTAAGATGTGTTATTTCTTCTCGTAAAGTGTTTCCAATATGTACTTATTTGTCTTTACTCTGCAAAATTGTATTTCCTTATAACGTGGTATTCTTACATATTCTTTGGAGTGAAAACTCTCCAGTGCCTTCTCTTTTGAGGCTCCACGCTTACACATACACGCAACACCATAGCTTTTCGAGTTACAACATGTTGTTTAGGAAAAAGAAGATGATTTCGCACGATGCGGGATTTCCTTAAAATGTGGTTTTCTGAAAAATTTTGAATAAAGAAAATTCTCCTGTGGGTTCTCTTTTGAGGCTACACGTTTAGACGTACACGCCACACCAAATCCTTTCAAGTTACCACGTGTTGTTTAGGAGATACAAGCTAATTTTGTACGAAGCATTATTTCTTCTCGTAAAGTGTTTCCAATACGTACTTATTTGTCTTTAATCTGCTACACTGTATTTCCTTATAACATGGTATTCTTACATATTATTTCGAGGGAAAACTCTCCTGTGCGTTCTCTTTTGAGGGGACACGCTTAGACAAACATGCAACGCCAAAGCTTTTCGAGTTACAATGTGTTGTTTAGGAAAAACAAGATAATTTAGCACGATGCGAGATTTCCATAAAACGTGGTTTTCTGAAAAATTTTGACGAAAGAAAGTTCTCCTGTGGGTTCTCTTTTGAGGCTACACGTGTAAAGGTATGAGCCACACCAAATCTTTTCGAATTACAACGTGTTGTTTAGGAGATATAAGCTAATTTTTTACGATGCGTTAATTCTTCTCATAAAGTGTTTCCAATAAGTACATATTTGTCTTTACACTGCAGCATTATATTTCCTTATAACGTGGTATTCTTACATATTCCTTCGAGAGAAAACTATCCTGTGCGTTCCCTTTTGAGGCTACACACTTAGACATACAGGCAATACCAAAGCTTTTCGAGTTACAACGTGTTGTTTATGGAAAACAATATAATTTTGTACGATGCGGGATTTCCTTAAAACGTGGTTTTCTGACAAATTTTGACGAAAGAAAATTCTCCTGTGGTTTCTGTTTTGAGGCTACACGTTTAGACGTGCACGCCACACCAAATCCTTCCGAGTTACAACATGTTGTTTAAGAGATACAAGCTAATTTTGTATGATGCGTTATTTCTTTTCGTAAAGTGGTTCCAATACATATGTATTTGTCTTTACTCTGCAACACTGTATTTCCTTATAACGTTGTATTCTTACATGTTCTTTCGAGAGAAACTCTCCTGTGCATTCTCTTTAGAGGCTACATGCTCAGACATACACGCAACACCAAAGCTTTTCGAGGTACAACGTGTTGTTTAGGAAAAACAAGATAATTTTGCACGAAGCGGGATTTCCTTAAAACGTGGTTTTCTGACAAATTTTGACGAAAGAAAGTTCTCCTGTAGGTTCTCTTTTGAGGCTACACGTGTAGACGTACGAGCCACACCAAATATTTTTCAGTTACAACGTGTTGTTTAGGAGACACAAGCAAATATTGTATGATGCGTTATTTCTTCTCGTAAAGTGTTTCCAATACGTACATATTTGTCTTTACTCTGCAACACTGTATTTCCATATATCGTGGTTTTCTTACATATTCTTTCGAGAGAAACCTCTCCTGTGCGTTCTCTTTTGAGGCTACATGCTTAGACATACACGCAACACCAAAGCTTTTCGAGTTACAACGTGTTGTTTTGGAAAAACAAAATAATTTCTCACGATGCGGGATTTCCTTAAAACGTGGTTTTCTGAAAAATTTTGACGAAAGAAAATACTCCTGTGGGTTCTCTTTTGAGGCTACACGTTTAGACGTACACGCCACACGAAATCCTTTTGAGTCACAACGTGTTGTTTAGGAGATACAAGCTAATTTTGTAGATGCGTTATTTCTTCTCGTTAAGAGTTTCCAATACGTACATATTTGTCTTTACTCTGCAACACTGTATTTCCATATATCGTGGTTTTCTTACATATTCTTTCGAGAGAAACCTCTCCTGTGCGTTCTCTTTTGAGGCTACACGCTTAAACATACACGCAGCACCAAAGCTTTCCGAGTTACAACGTGTTGTTTAGGAAAAACAAGATAATTTCCACGATGCGGGATTTCCATAAAACCTGGTTTTCTGACAAATTTTGACGAAAAAAATTCTCCTGTGAGTTCTCTTTCGAGGCTACACGTTTAGATGTACACGCCACACCAAATCTTTTCGAGTTACATCGTGTTGTTTAGGAGATACAAGCTAATTTTGTACGATGCGTTATTACTTCTCGTAAAGTGTTTCCAATATATACGTATTTGTCTTTACTCTGCAACACTGTATTTCCTTATAACGTGGTATTCTTATATATTCTTTCGAGAGAAATCTCTCCTGTGCATTCTCTTTTGAGGCCACAAGTTTATACATACACGCAACACCAAAGCTTTTCGAGTTACGAAGTGTTGTGTAGGAAAAACAAGATAATTTCGCACAATGCGGGATTTCCTTAATACGTGGATTCTGACAAATTTTGACGAAAGAAAATTCTCCTGTGTGTTCTCTTTTGAGGCTACATATTTAGACGTACACGCCACACCAAATGTTTTTGAATTACAACGTATTGTTTAGGAGATACAAGCTAATTTTGTACAATGCGTTAATTCTTCTCGTAAAGTGTTTCCAATACGTACATATTTGTCTTTACTCTGCAACACTGTATTTCTTAAAACGTGGTTTTCTTACATATTCTTTCAAGAGAAAACTATCCTGTGCATTCCCTTTTGAGGCTACATACTTAGACATACAGGCAACAACAAAGCTTTTCGAGTTACAACGTGATGTTTATGAAAAACAAGATAATTTCGCACGATGCGGGATTTCCTTAAAACGTGGTTTTCTGACAAATTTTGACGAAAGAAAATTCTCCTGTGGGTTCTCTTTTGAGGCTTCACGTTTAGACGTGCACGCCACACGAAATCCTTTCGAGTTACCACGTGTTGTTTAGGAGATACAAGCTAATTTTGTACGCTGCGTTATTTCTTCTCATAAAGTGTTTCCAATACGTACGTATTTGTCTTTACTCTGTAACACTGTATTTCCTTATAACGTGGTATTCTTACATATTCTGTCGAGAGAAAACTATCCTATGCGTTCCCTTTTGAGGCTACACACTTAGACATACAAGCAACACCAAAACCTTTCGAGTTACAACGTGTTGTTTATGAAAAACTAGATAAGTTCACACGATGTGGGATTTCCTTAAAACGTGGTGTTCTGACAAATTTTGACGAAAGAAAATTCTCCTGTTGGTTCTCTTTTGAGGCTACACGTTTAGACGTGCACGCCACACCAAATCTTTTCGAGTTACCACGTGTTGTTTAGGAGATACAAGGTAATTTTTTACGATGTATTATTTCTTCTCGTAAAGTGTTTCCAATAAGTACGTATTTGTCTTTACTCTGCAACACTGTATATCCTTATAACGTTGTATTCTTACATGTTCTTTCGAGAGAAAAATCTCCTGTGCCTTCTCTTAAGTGGCTACACGCATAGACATACACGCAGCACCAAAGCTTTTCGAGTTACAACGAGTTGTTTAGGAAAAACAAGATAATTTTGCACGATGCGGGATATCCTTAAAACGTGGTTTTCTGACAAATTATGACGAAAGAAAGTTCTCCTGTGGGTTCTCTTTTGAGGCTACACGTTTAGACGTATGAGCCACACCAAATCTTTTCGAGTTACAACGTGTTGTTTACGAGATACAAGCAAATTTTTTACGATGCGTTATTTCTTCTCCTAAAGTGTTTCCAATATATACTTATTTGTCTTTACTCTGCAACACTGTATTTCCTTATAACGTGGTATTCTTACATATTCTTTCGAGAGAAAACTCTCCTGTGCATTCTCTTTTGAGGCTACACGCTTAGACAAACACTCAACACCAAAGCTTTTCGAGTTACACCGTGTTGTTTAGTAAAAACAAGATAATTTTGCACGATGCGAGATTTCCTTAAAACGTGTTTTCTGACAAATTTTGATGAAAGAAAATTCTCCTGTGAGTTCTCTTTTGAGGGTACATGTTTAGACGTACATGTCACACCAAATCTTTTCGAGTTACAACGTGTTGTTTAGGAGATACAAGCTTATTTTTTACGATGCGTTACTTCTTCTCATAAATTGTGTCCAATACTTACTTATTTGTCTTTACTCTGCAACACTGTATTTCCTTATAACGCGGTATTCTTACATATTCTTTCGAGAGAAAACTCTCCTGTGCGTTCTCTTTTGAGGCTACACGCTTAGACATACACGCAGCACCAAAGCTTTTCGAGTTACAACGTGTTGTTTAGGAAAAACAAGATAATTTCCACGATGCGGGATTTCCATAAAACGTGGTTTTCTGACAAATTTTGACGAAAGAAAATACTCCTGTAAGTTCACTTTTGAGGCTACACGTTTAGACGTACACGCCACACCATATCTTTTCGAGTTACATCGTGTTGTTTAGGAGATACAAGCTAATTTTGTACGATGCGTTATTTCTTCTCGTAAAGTGTTTCCAATATATACGTATTTGTCTTTACTCTGCAACACTGTATTTCCATATAACGTGGTATTCTTATATATTCTTTCGAGAGAAAACTCTCCTGTGCGTTATTTTTTGAGGCCACACGTTTATACATACACGCAACACCAAAGCTTTTCGAGTTACAATGTGTTGTTTAGGAAAAACAAGATAATTTCGCGGGATTTCCTTAAAACGTGGTTTTCTGTCAAATTTTGACGAAAGAAAATTATCCTGTGGGTTCTCTTTTGAGGCTACACGTTTCAACTTACACGTCACACCAAATCCTTCGAGTTACAACGTTTTGTTTAGGAAATACAAGCTAATTTTTTACGATGTATTATTCCTTCTCGCAAAGTGTTTCCAATAAGTAAGTATCTGTCTTTACTCTGCAACACTGTATTTCCTTATAACGTGGTATTCTTACATATTCTTTCGAGAGAATACTCTACTGTGCATTCTCTTTTGAGGCTCCATGCTTAGACATACACGCAACACCAAAGCTTTTCGAGTTACAACGTGTTGTTTAGGAAAAACAAGATAATTCTCATGATGCAGGACTTCCTTAAAACGTGGTTTTCTGAAAAAATTTTGACCAAAGAAAATTCTCCTGTGGGTTCTCTTTTGAGGCTACGCATTTAGATGTAAACACCACACCAAATATTTTCGAGTTACAACGTGTTGGTTACACCAAAGCTTTTCGAGTTACAACGTGTTGTTTAGGAAAAACAAGATAATTTCGCACGATGTGGGATTTCCTTAAAACGTGGTTTTCCGACATATTTTGACGAAAGAAAATTCTCCTGTGGGTTCTCTTTTGAGGCTACACGTTTCAACGTACACGCCACACAAAATCTTTTCGCGTTACACCGTGTTGTTTACGAAATACAAGCTAATTTTGTATGATGTATTATTCCTTCTCGTAAAGTGTTTCCAATATGTATGTATCTGTCTTTACTGTGCAACACTGTATGTCCTTATAAGGTGGTATTCTTACATATTCTTTCAAGAGAATACTCTCCTGTGCGTTCTCTTTTGAGGCTACACGCTTAGACATACATGCAAAACCAAAGCTTTTCGAGATACAACGTGTTATTTAGGAAAAACAAGATAATTTCGCACGATGCGGGATTTCCATAAAATGTGGTTTTCTGAAAAAATTTTGACCAACGAAAATTCTCCTGTGGGTTCTCCTTTGAGGCTACACCTTTAGATAAACACCACACCAAATCCTTTTGAGTTACAACGTGTTGTTTAGGAGATACAAGCTAATTTTTTACCATGTGTTATTTCTTCTCGTAAAGTGTTTCCAATACGTACATATTTGTCTTTACTCTGCAACACTGTTTTTCCATATAACGTGGAATAACAAATAGTACAAAATTAGCTTGTATCTCCTAAACAACACGTTATAACTCGAAAGGTTTTGGTGTGGCCTGTACGTCTAAACGTGTACCCTCAAAAGAGAACCCATGTTTTAAGGAAATCCCGCATCGTGCGCAATTATCTTCTTTTTCCTAAACAACACGTTTTAACTCGAAAAGCTTTGGTGTTGCGTGTATGTCTAAGCGTGTAGCCTCAAAAAAGAACGCACAAAAGTGTTTTCTCTCGAAAGAGTATGTAAGAATACCACTTTATAAGGAAATACAGTGTCGCAGAGTAAAGGCAAATACATACGTATTGGAAACACTTTACGAGAAGAAATAACGCAACGTACAAAATTAGCTTGTATCTCCTAAACAACACGTTGTAACTCGAAAAGATTTGGTGTGGCCTGTACGTCTAAACGTGTAGCCTCAAAAAAGAACCCACAGGAGAATTTTCTTTCGTCAAAATTTTTCAGAAAACCACGTTTTAAGGAAATCCCGCTTTAAGGAAATCCTAAACAACACGTTGTAACTCGATAAGCTTTGGTGTTGCGTGTATGTTTAAGTGTGTAGCCTCAAAAGAGAACGCACAGGAGAGTTTTTTCTCGATAGAATTTGTAAGGATACCACGTTATAAGGAAATACAGTGTTGCAGAATAAAGACAAATACGTAAGTATTGTAAACACATAAACTTTACGAGATGAAATAAAGCATCGTACAAAATTAGCTTGTATCCCCAAAACAACACGTGGTAACTCAAAAAGATTTGGTGTGGCGTGCACGTTTAAATGTGTAGCCTCAACAGAGAACACACAGGAGAATTTTCTTACGTCAAAATTTGTCAGAAAACCACTTTTTAAGGAAATCCCGCATCGTGGGAAATTATCTTGTTTTTCCTAATCAACACGTTGTAACTCGAAAAGCTTTGGTGGTGCATGTATGTCTAAGCGTGTAGCCTCCAAAGAGAACGCACAGGATAGTTTTCTCTCGAAAGAATATGTAAGAATACCACGTTATAAGGAAATACAGTGTTGCAGAGTATAGACAAATATGTACTTATTGGAAACACTTTACGAAAAGAAATAACGCATCATGCAAACTTAGCTTGTATCTCCTAAACAACACGTTGTAACTCGAAAAGATTTGGTGTGGCGTGAACGACTAAACGTGTAGCCTCAAAGGAGAACCCACAGGAGAGCTTTCTTTCGTCAAAATTTGTCAGAAAACCACGTTTTAAGGAAATCCTGCATCCTGCGAAATTATCTTGTTTTTCCTAAACAATATGTTGTAACTCGAAAAGCTTTGGTGTGGCGTATATGTCTAAGCGTGTAGCCTCAAAAGAGAACGCACAGGAGAGTTTTCTCCCGAAAGAATATGTAGGAATACCACGTTATAAGAAAATACAGTGTTGCAGAGTAAAGACAAATAAATACTTATTGGAAACACATAAACTTTACGAGAAGAAATAAGACATAGTACAAAATTAGCTTGTATATCCTAAACAACACGTTATAACTCGAAAGGATTTGGTGTTGCGTGTATGTCTAAGCATGTAGCCTCAAATGACAATGCACAGGAGAGTTTTCTCTCGAAAGAATATGTAAGAATACCACGTTATAAGGAAACATATTGCTGCAGAGTAAAGACAAATACATACGTTTTGGAAACACATTATGAGAAGAAATAACGCATGGTACAAAATTAGCTTGTATCTCCGAAACAACACGTGGTAACTCAAAAAGATTTGGTGTGGCGTGCACATCTAAACGTGTAGCCTCAAAAGAGAACCCACAGTACAATTTTCTTTCGTCAAAATTTGTCAGAAAACCATGTTTTAAGGAAATCCCGCATCGTGCGAAATTATCTTGTTTTTCCTAATCAACACGTTGTAACTCGAAAGGCTTTGGTGGTGCGTGTATGTCTAAGCGTGTAGCCTCCAAAGAGAACGCACAGGATAGTTTTCTCTCGAAAGAATATGTAAGAATACCACGTTATAAGGAAATACAGTGTTGCAGAGTATAGACAAATATGTACTTATTGGAAACACTTTAGGAGAAGAAATAACGCATCAGGTAAAATTAGCTTGTATCTCCTAAACAACACGTTGTAACTCGACAAGATTTGGTGTGGCGTGTATGTCTAAACGTGTAGCCTCAAAAGAGAACCCACAGGAGAGTTTTCTTTCGTCAAAATTTGACAGAAAACCACGTTTAAGGAAATACAGCATCATGCGAAATTATCTTGTTTATCCTAAACATGTTGTAACTCGAAAAGCTTTGGTGGTGCGTTTATGTCTAAGCGTGTAACCTCAAAAGAGAACGCATAGGAGAGTTTTCTTCCGAAAGAATATGTAGGAATACCACGTTATAAGGAAATACAGTGTTGCAGAGTAAAGACAAATATATACTTATTGGAAACACTTAAGCTTTATGAGAAGAAATAACACATAGTACAAAATTAGCTTGTATCTCCTAAACAACACGTTATAACTCGAAAGGATTTGGTGTGGCGTGTACGTCTAAACGTGTAGTCTCAAAAGAGAACCCACAGGAGATTTTTCTTTCGTCAAAATTTGTCAGAAAACCACGTTTTAAGGAAATCCCGCATCATGCGAAATTATCTTGTTTTTCCTAAACAACACGTTGTAACTCGAAAAGCTTTGGTGTTGGGTGAATGTCTAAGCGTGTAGCCTCCAAAGAGAACGCACAGGAGAGTTTTCTCTTGAAAGAATATGTAAGAATATCACGTTATAAGGAAATACAGTGTGGCAGAGTAGAGGCAAGTACATACGTATTGTAAACACTTAAACTTTACGAGAAGAAATAATTCATCGTAAAAAAATTAGCTTGTATCTCCTAAACAACAAGTTGTAACTCAAAAAGATTTGGTGTGGCGTGTACGTCTAAACGTGTAGCCTCAAAAGAGAACGCACAGGAGAGTTTTCTCCAGAAAGAATATGTAGGAATACCACGTTATAAGGAAATACAGTGTTGCAGAGTAAAGACAAATACATACTTATTGGAAACAGTTAAGCTTTACGAGAAGAAATAACACATAGTACAAAAGTAGCTTATATATCCTAAACCACACGTTATAACTCGATAGGATTTGGTGTGGCGTGTACATCTAAACGTGTAGCCTCAAAAGTGTACCCACGGGAGAATTTTCTTTCGTCAAAAGTTTTCAGAAAACCACGTTTTAAGGGAATCCCGCATCATGTGAAATTATCTTGTTTTTCCTAAACAACTCGTTGTAACTCGAAAAGCTTTGGTGTTGCGTGAATGTCTAAGCGTGTAGCCTCCAAAGAGAATGCACAGGAGAGTTTTCTCTCGAAAGAATATGTAAGAATACCACGTTATAAGGAAATACAGTGTGGCAGAGTAAAGACAAATACGTATGTAATGGAAGCACTTTATGAGAGAAATAACGCATCTTGCAAAATTAGCTTGTATGTCCTAAACAACACGTTGTAACTCGAAAAGGTTTGGTGTGGCGTGTACGTCTAAAAGTGTAGCCTCAAAAGAGAACCCACAGGAGAGTTTTCTTTCGTCAAAATTTGTCAGAAAACCACGTTTTAAGGAAATCCCACATCGTGCGAAATTATCTTGTTTTTCCTAATCAACACGTTGTAACTCGAAAAGCTTTGGTGGTGCGTGTATGTCTAAGCGTGTAGCCTTCAAAGAGAACGCACAGGATAGTTTTCTCTCGAAAGAATATGTAAGAATACCACGTTATAAGGAAATACAGTGTTGCAGAATTTAGACAAATATGTACTTATTGGAAACACTTTAGGAGAAGAAATAACACATCATGCAAAATTAGCTTGTATCTCCTAAACAACACGTTGTAACTCGACAAGATTTGGTGTGGCGTGTATGTCTAAACGTGTAGCCTCAAAAGAGAAACCACAGGAGATTTTCTTTCGTCTAAATTTGTCAGAAAACCACGTTTTAAGGAAATACCTCATCGTGCGAAATTATCTTGTTTTCCTAAACAACATGTAACTCGAAAAGCTTTGGTGGTGTGTGTATGTCTAAGCGTGTAGCCTCAAAAGAGAATGCACAGGAGAGTTTTCTTCCGAAAGAATATGTAGGAATACAACGTTATAAGGAAATACAGTGTTGCAGAGTAAAGACAAATGCATACTTATTGGAAACACTTAAGCTTTAGGAGACGAAATAACACATAATAAAATTTAGTTTGTATACCCTAAACAACACGTTATAACTCGAAAGGATTTGGTGTGGCGTGTACGTCTAAATGTGTAGCCTCAAAAGAGAAACCACAGAATTTCTTTCATCAAAATTTGTCAGAAAACCACGTTTAAAGAAATCCCGCATCATGCAAAATTATCTTTTTTTTCCTAAAAAACACGTTGTAACTCGAAAAGCTTTGGTGTTGCGTTAATGTCTAAGCATGTAGCCTCCAAAGAGATCACACAGGAGAGTTTTCTCTCGAAAGAATATATAAGAATACCACGTTATAAGGAAATACAGTGTTGCAGAGTAGAGGCAAATATATACATATTGGAAAAACTTAAACTTTATGAGAAGAAATAATTCATCGTAAAAAAATTAGCTTGTATCTCCGAAACAACAAGTTGTAACTCAAAAAGATTTGGTGTGGCGTGTACGTCTAAATGTGTAGCCTCAAAAGAGAACGCACAGGAGAGTTTTCTCCTGAAAGAATATGTAGGAATACTACGTTATAAGGAAATACAGTGTTGCAGAGTAAAGACAAATACATACATATTGGAAACACTTAAGCTTTACGAGAAGAAATAACACATAGTACAAAATTAGCTTGTATATCCTAAACAACACGTTAGAACTCGAAAGGATTTGGTGTGGCGTGTACGTCTAAACATGAAGCCTCAAAAGAGAACCCACAGGAGAATTTTCTTTCGTCATAATTTGTCAGAAAACCACGTTTTAAGGAAATCCCGCATCATGCGAAATTATCTTGTTTTTCCTAAACAACACGTTGTACCTCGAAAAACTTTCGTGTTGCCTGAATGTCTAAGTGTGTAGCCTCCAAAGAGAACGCACAGGAGAGTTTTCTCTCGAAAGAATATGTAAGAATACAACGTTATAAGGAAATACAGTGTTGCAGAGTAGAGGCAAATACATACGTATTGGAAACACTTAACCTTTACGAGAAGAAATAATTCATTGTAAAAAAATTAGCTTGTATCTCCTAAACAACAAGTTGCAACTCAAAAAGATTTGGTGTGGTGTGTACGTCTAAACGTTTAGCTTCAAAAGAGAACCCACAGGAGAATTTTCTTTCGTCAAAATTTGTCAGAAAACCACGTTTTAAGGAAATCCCGCATCGTGAGAAATTATCTTGTTCTTCCTAAACAACAAGTTGTAACTCGAAAAGCTTTGCTGTTGCATGTATGTCTCAGCGTGTAGCCTCAAATGAGAACGCACAGGAGAGTTTTCTCTCGAAAAAATATGTAAGAATACCACGTTATAAGGAAATACAGTGTTGCAGACTAAAGACAAATACTTATTGGAAAAACTTTATGAGAAGAAATAACGCATCATACAAAATTAGCTTGTATCTCCTAAACAAAACATTGTAACTCGAAAAGATTTGGTGTGGCGTGTATGTCTAAACGTGTAGCCTCAAAAGAGAACCCACAGGAGAATTTTTGTTCGTAAAATTTGTCAGAGATCCATGTTTTAAGGAAATCACTCATCGTGCGAAATTATCTTGTTATTCCTAAACAACACGTTGTAACTCGAAAAGCTTTGATGTTGCGTGTATGTCTAAGCGTGTAGCTTCAAAAGAGAACGCACAGGAGAGTTTTCTCTCGAAAGAACATGTAAGAATACCACATTATAAGGAAATACAGTTTTGCAGAGTAAAGACAAATACATATGTATTTGAAACACTCTATGAGAAGAAATAACGCATCGTAAAAAATTAGTTTGTATCTCCTAAACAACACGTTGTAACTCAAAAAGATTTGGTGTGGCATGTACGTCTAAACGTGCAGCCTCAAAAGAGAACCCACAGGATAATTTTCTTTCCTCAAAATTTGTCAGAAAACCACTTATTAAGGAAATCCCGCATCATGCGAAACTATCTTGTTTTTCCTAAACAACACATTGTAACTCGAAAATCTTTGGTGTTGCGTGTATGTCTAAGCATGTAGCCTCAAAAGAGAACGCACAGGAGAGATTTCTCTCGAACGAGTATGTAAGAATACCACGTTATAAGGAAATACATTGTGGCAAATTAAAGATAAATACGTTCCTTTTGGAAACACTTAAACTTTACAAGAAGATATAAAGCATCGTAAAAAATTAGCTTGTATCTCCTAAAGAACACGTTGTAACTCGAAAACATTTGGTGTGGCGTGTACGTCTAAATGTTTAGCCTCAAATGAAAACCCACAGGAGAATTTTATTTCCTCAAAATTTGTCAGAAAACCACGTTTTAAGGAATTCCCGCATTGTGCGAAATTATCTTGTTTTTCCTAAACAACACGTTCTAACTCGAAATGCTTTGGTGTTGCGTGTATGTCTAAGCGTGTAGCCTCAAAAGAGAATGCACAGGAGAGTTTTCTCTCGAAAGAATATGTACGAATACCATGTTTTAAGGAAATTCAGTGTTGTAGAGTAAAGACAAATACGTACTTATTGGAAACACTTTAGGAGAAGAAATAACGCATCGTAAAAATTAGCTTGTATCTCCTAAAGAACACGTTGTAACTCGAAAGATTTGGTGTGGCGTGTAGGTCTAAACATGTAGCCTCAAAAGAGAACCCACAGGAGAATTTTCTTTCGTCAAAATTTGTCAGAAAACCACGTTTTAAAGAAATCC
Source organism: Apodemus sylvaticus (assembly GCF_947179515.1). NCBI lineage: Eukaryota > Metazoa > Chordata > Mammalia > Rodentia > Muridae > Apodemus > Apodemus sylvaticus. The sequence goes on from NW_026263461.1 coordinate 69,064, forward strand.
CGCATTGTGCGCATTTATCTTGTTTTTCATAAACAAAACATTGTAACTCGAAAAGCTTTGGTGTTGGGTGTATGTGTAAGCGTGTAGCCTCAAAAGAGAATGCACAGGAGAGTTTTCTCCCAAAGAATATGTAGGAATACCACGTTATAAGGAAATATATTGCTGCAGAGTAAAGACAAATACATACGTATTGGAAACATATTATGAGAAGAAATAATGCATGGTACAAAATATGCTTGTATCTCCTAAACAACACGTGGTAACTCAAAAAGATTTGGTGTGGCTTGCACGTCTAAATGTGTAGCCTCAAAAGAGAACCAACAGCAGAATTTTCTTACGTCAAAATTTGTCAGAAAACCACATTTTAAGGAAATCCCGCATCGTGCGAAATTATCCTGTTTTTCCTAATCAACACGTTGTAACTCGAAAAGCTTTGGTGTTGCGTGTATGTCTAAGCGTGTAGCCTCCAAAGAGAACGCACAGGATAGTTTTCTATCGAAAGAATATGTAAGAATATCAGTTATAAGGAAATACAGTGTTGCAGAGTATAGACAAATATGTACTTATTGGAAACACTTTACGAGAAGAAATAACGCATCATGCAAAATTAGCTTGTATCTCCTGAACAACACGTTGCAACTCGAAAAGATTTGGTGTGGCGTGAACGACTAAACGTGTAGCCTCAAAGGAGAACCCACAGGAGGGTTTTCTTTCGTCAAAATTTGTCAGAAAACCACGTTTTAAGGAAATCCTGCATCCTGCGAAATTATCTTGTTTTTCCTAAACAACATGTTGTAACTCGAAAAGCTTTGATGTTGCGTATATGTCTAAGCATGTAGCCTCAAAAGAGAACCTACAGGAGAGTTTTCTCCCAAAGAATATGTAGGAATACCACGTTATAAGGAAATACAGTGTTGCAGAGTAAAGACAAATACATACTTATTGGAAACACTTAAACTTTACGAGAAGAAATAAAACATAGTAAAAAATTAGCTTGTATATCCTAAACAACACGTTATAACTTGAAAGGATTTGGTGTTGCGTGTATGTCTAAGCATGTAGCCTCAAAAGAGAATGCACAGAAGAGTTTTCTCCCGAAAGAATATGTAAGAATACCACATTATAAGGAAATATATTGCTACAGAATAAAGACAAATACGTAAGTATTGGAAACACATTATGAGAAGAAATAACGCATGGTACTAAATTAGCTTGTATCTCCGAAACAACACGTGGTAACTCAAAAAGATTTGGTGTGGCGTGTACATCTAAATGTGTAGCCTCAAAAGAGAACCAACAGGAGAATTTTCTTACGTCAAAATTTGTCAGAAAACCACGTTTTAAGGAAATCCCGCATTGTGCGAAATTATCTTGTTTTTCCTAATCAACACGTTGTAACTCGAAAAGCTTTGGTGGTGCGTGTATTTCTAAGCGTGTAGCCTCCAAAGAGAAAGCACAGGATAGTTTTCTCTCGAAAGAATATGTAAGAATACCACGTTATAAGGAAATACAGTGTTGCAGAGTATAGACAAATATGTACTTATTGGAAACACTTTAGGAGAAGAAATAACGCATCATGTAAAATTAGCTTGTATCTGCTAAACAACACGTTGTAACTCGACAAGATTTGGTGTGGCGTGTATGTCTAAACGTGTAGCCTCAAAAGAGAACCCACAGGAGAGTTTTCTTTCGTCAAAATTTGTCAGAAAACCACGTTTTAAGGAAATACCGCATCATGCGAAATTATCTTGTTTTTCCTAAACAACATGTTGCAACTCGAAAAGCTTTGGTGTTGCGTGTATGTCTAAGCGTGTAGCCTCAAAAGAGAACGCACAGGAGAGTTTTCTCTCGAAAGAATATGTAAGAATACCACGTTATAAGGGAATACAGTGTTGCAGAGTAAAGACAAATACATACTTATTGGAAACACTTAAGCTTTACGAGAAGAAATAACACGTAGTACAAAATTAGCTTGTATATCCTAAACAAAATTTTATAATTCGAAAGGATTTGGTGTGGCGTGTACGTCTAAACGTGCAGCCTCAAAAAACCACCCACAGAAGAATTTTCTTTCGTCAAAATTTGTCAGAAAACCACGTTTTACGGAAATCCCGCATCATGCGAAATTATCTTGTTTTTCCTAAACAACACGTTGTAACTCGAAAAGCTTTGGTGTTGCGTGTATGTCTAAGCGTGTAGCCTCAAAAGAGAACGCACAGGAGAGTTTTCTTCCAAAAGAATATGTAGGAATACCACGTTATATGGAAATACAGTGTTGCAGAGTAAAGACAAATGCATTCTTATTGGAAACACTTAAGTTTTACGAGAAGAAATAACACATAGTAAATATTAGTTTGTATATCCTAAACAACACGTTATAACTCGAAAGGATTTGGTGTGGCGTGTACGTTGCAGAATTTAGACAAATATGTACTTATTGGAAACACTTAAGGAGAAGAAATAACGCATCATGCAAAATTAGCTCGTATCTCCTAAACAACAAGTTGTAACTCAAAAAGATTTGGTGTGGCGTGTATGTCTAAACGTGTAGCCTCAAAAGAGAACACACAGGAGAATTTTCTTTCGTCAAAATTTGTCAGAAAACCACGTTTTAAGGAAATACCGCAACGTGGGAAATTATCTTGTTTTTCCTAAACAACATGTTGTAACTCGAAAAGCTTTGGTGTTGCATGTATGTCTAAGCATGTAGCCTCAAAAGAGAAGGCACAGGAGAGTTTTCTTCCGAAAGAATATGTAGGAATACCACGTTATAAGGAAATACAGTGTTGCAGACTAAAGACAAATGCATACTTATTGGAAACACTTAAGCTTTACGAGAGGAAATAACACATAGTAAAAATTAGTTTGTATATCCTAAACAACACGTTATAACTTGAAAATTTTAGGTGTGGCGTGTACGTCTAAACGTGTAGCCTCAAAAGAGAACCCACAGGAGAATTTTCTTTCATCAATATTTGTCAGAAAACCACGTTTTAAGGAAATCCCGCATCATGCGAAATTATCTTGTTTTTCCTAAACAACACGTTGTAACTCGAAAAGCTTTGGTGTTGCGTGTATGTCTAAGCGTGTAGCCTCAAAAGAGAACGCACAGGAGAGTTTTCTTCCAAAAGAATATGTAGGAATGCCACGTTATATGGAAATACAGTGTTGCAGAGTAAAGACAAATGCATTCTTATTGGAAACACTTAAGTTTTACGAGAAGAAATAACACATAGTAAATATTAGTTTGTATATCCTAAACAACACGTTATAACTCGAAAGGATTTGGTGTGGCGTGTACGTCTAAACGTGTAGCCTCAAAAGAGAACCCACAGAAGAATTTTCTTTCATCAAAATTTGTCAGAAAACCACGTTTTAAGGAAATCCCGCATCATGCGAAATTATCTTGTTTATCCTAAACAACACGTTGTAACTCGAAAAGCTTTGGTGTTGCGTGAATGTCTAAGCGTGTAGCCTCCAAAGAGAACACACAGGAGAGTTTTCTCTCGAAAGAATATGTAAGAATACCACGTTATAAGGAAATACAGTGTTGCAGAGTAGAGGCAAATATATACATATTGGAAACACTTAAACTTTAAGAGAAGAAATAATTCATCGTTAAAAAATAAGCTTGTACCTCCTAAACAACAAGTTGTAACTCAAAAAGATTTGGTGTGGCGTGTATGTCTAAACGTGTAGCCTCAAAAGAGAACGCACAGGAGAGTTTTCTCCCGAAAGAATATGTAGGAACACTACGTTATAAGGAAATACAGTGTTGCAGAGTAAAGACAAATGCATACTTATTGGAAACACTTAAGCTTTACGAGAGGAAATAACACATAGTAAAAATTAGTTTGTATATCCTAAACAACACGTTATAACTTGAAAGGATTAGATGTGGCGTGTACGTCTAAACGTGTAGCCTCAAAAGAGAACCCACAGGAGAATTTTCTTTCATCAATATTTGTCAGAAAACCACGTTTTAAGGAAATCACGCATCATGCGAAATTATCTTGTTTTTCCTAAACAACACGTTGTAACTCGAAAAGCTTTGGTGTTGCGTGTATGTCTAAGCGTGTAGCCTCAAAAGAGAATGCACAGGAGAGTTTTCTTCCAAAAGAATATGTAGGAATACCACGTTATAAGATAATACAGTGTTGCAGAGTAAAGACAAATGCATTCTTATTGGAAACACTTAAGCTTTACGAGAAGAAATAACACATAGTAAATATTAGTTTATATATCCTAAACAACACGTTATAACTCGAAAGGATTTGGTGTGGCGTGTACGTCTAAACGTGTAGCCTCAAAAGAGAACCCACAGAAGAATTTTCTTTCATCAAAATTTGTCAGAAAACCACGTTTTAAGGAAATCCCGCATCATGCGAAATTATCTTGTTTTTCCTAAACAACACGTTGTAACTCGAAAAGCTTTGGTGTTGCATGAATGTCTAAGCGTGTAGCCTCCAAAGAGAACGCACAGGAGAGTTTTCTCTCGAAAGAATATGTAAGAATACCACGTTATAAGGAAATACAGTGTTGCAGAGTAGAGGCAAATATATACATATTGGAAACACTTAAACTTTAAGAGAAGAAATAATTCATCGTTAAAAAATAAGCTTGTATCTCCTAAACAACAAGTTGTAACTCAAAAAGTTTTGGTGTGGCGTGTACGTCTAAACGTGAAGCCTCAAAAGAGAACGCACAGGAGAGTTTTCTCCCGAAAGAATATGTAGGAATACTACGTTATAAGGAAATACAGTGTTGCAGAGTAAAGACAAATACATTCTTATTGGAAACACTTAAACTTTATGAGTTGAAATAACACATAGTACAAAATTAGCTTGTATATCCTAAACAACACGTTAGAACTCGAAAGGATTTGGTGTGGCGTGTACGTCTAAACGTGAAGCCTCAAAACAGAACCCACAGGAGAATTTTCTTTCGTCAAAATTTGTCAGAAAACCACGTTTTAAGGAAATCCCCATCATGCGAAATTATCTTGTTTTTCCTAAACAACACGTTGTAACTCGAAAAGCTTTGGTGTTGCGTGAATGTCTAAGTGTGTAGCCTCCAAAGAGAATGCACAGGAGAGTTTTCTCTCGAAAGAATATGTAAGAATACCACGTTATAAGGAAATACAGTGTTGCAGAGTAGAGGCAAATACATACGTATTGGAAACACTTAAACTTTACGAGAAGAAATAATTCATCATTAAAAAATTAGCTTGTATCTCCTAAACAACAAGTTGTAACTCAAAAAGATTTGGTGTGGCGTGTACGTCTAAATGTTTAGCCTCAAAAGAGAACCCACAGGAGAATTTTCTTTCGTCAAAATTCGTCAGAAAACCACGTTTTAAGGAAATCCAGCATCGTGAGAAATTATCTTGTTCTTCCTAAACAACACGTTGTAACTCAAAAAGCTTTGGTGTTCCATGTATGTCTCAGCGTGTAGCCTCAAATGAGAATGCACAGGAGAGTTTTCTCTCGAAAAAATATGTAAGAATACCACCTTATAAGGAAATACAGTGTTGCAGAGTAAAGACAAATACTTACTTATTGGAAAAACTTTATGAGAAGAAATAACGCATCGTACCAAATTAGCCTGTATCTCCTAAACAACACGTTGAAACTTAAAAAGATTTGGTGTGGCCTGTACGTCTAAACGTGTAGTCTCAAAAGAGAACCAATAGGAGAAATTTCTTTTGTCAAAATTTGTCAGAAAACCACGTATTAAGGAAATCCCTCATCGTGCGAAATTATCTTGTTTTTCCTAAACAACACGTTGTAATGCGAAAAGCTTTGGTGTTGCGTGTATGTCTAAGCGTGTACCCTCAAAAGAGGACGCACAGGAGAGTTTTCTCTCGAAAGAATATGTAAGAATACCACGTTATAAGGAAATACAGTGTTGCAGACTAAAGGCAAATACTTTGCAGACTAAAGGCAAAGTATTGGAAACACTTTACGAGAAGAAATAAGGCATCGTACAAAATTAGCTTGATCTCCTAAACAGCACATTGTAACTCGAAAAGATTTGGTGTGGCGTGTACGTCTAAACGTGTAGACTCAAAAGAGAACCCACAGGAGAATTTTTGTTTGTTAAAATTTGTCAGAAATCCATGTTTTAAGGAAATCACTCATCGTGCGAAATTATCTTGTTTTTCCTAAACAACATGTTGTAACTCGAAAAGCTTTGATGTTGCGTGTATGTCTAAGCGTGTAGCCTCAAAAGAGAACGCACAGGAGAGTTTTCTCTCGAAAGAACATGTAAGAATACCACATTATAAGGAAATACAGTTTTGCAGAGTAAAGACAAATACGTATGTATTTGAAACACTCTATGAGAAGAAATAACGCATCGTAAAAGATTAGTTTGTATGTCCTAAACAACACGTTGTAACTCGAAAACATTTGGTGTGGCATGTACGTCTAAACGTGTAGCCTCAAAAGAGAACCCACAGGAGAATTGTCTTTCTTCAAAATTTGTCAGTAAACCACTTATTAAGGAAATCCCGCATCATGCGAAACTATCTTGTTTTTCCTAAACAACACATTGGAACTCGAAAATCTTTGGTGTTGCGTGTATGGCTAAGCATGTAGCCTCAAAAGAGAACGCACAGGAGAGATTTCTCTCGAACGAGTATGTAAGAATACCACGTTATAAGGAAATACATTGTGGCAAATTAAAGATAACTACGTTCCTTTTGGAAACACTTAAACTTTACAAGAAGATATAAAGCATCGTAAAAAATTAGCTTGTATCTCCTAAAGAACACGTTGTAACTCGAAAACATTTGGTGTGGCGTGTACGTCTAAACATTTAGCCTCAAATGAAAACCCACAGGAGAATTTTCTTTCCTCAAAATTTGTCAGAAAACCACGTTTTAAGGAATTCCCGCATCATGAGAAATTATCTTGTTTTTCTTAAACAACACGTTCTAACTCGAAATGCTTTGGTGTTGCGTGTATGTCTAAGTGTGTAGCCTCAAAAGAGAATGCACAGGAGAGTTTTCTCTCGAAAGAATATGTACGAATACCATGTTATAAGGAAATACAGTGTTGTAGAGTAAAGACAAATACGTACATATTGGAAACACTTTAGGAGAAGAAATAACGCATCGTACAAAATTAGCTTGTATCTCCTAAACAACACGTTGTAACTCGAAAAGATTTGGTGTGGCGTGTACGTCTAAACGTGTAGCCTCAAAAGTGAACTTACAGGAGTATTTTCTTTCGTCAAAATTTGTCAGAAAACCACGTTTTAAGGAAATTCCGCATTGTGCGCAATTATCTTGTTTTTCATAAACAAAACATTGTAACTCGAAAAGCTTTGGTGTTGGGTGTATGTGTAAGCGTGTAGCCTCAAAAGAGAATGCACAGGAGAGTTTTCTCTCGAAAGAATATGTAAGAATACCACGTTATAAGGAAATATATTGCTGCAGAGTAAAGACAAATACATACGTATTGGAAACATATTATGAGAAGAAATAATGCATGGTACAAAATTTGCTTGTATCTCCTAAACAACACGTGGTAACTCAAAAAGATTTGGTGTGGCGTGCACGTCTAAATTTGTAGCCTCAAAAGAGAACCCACAGGAGAATTTTCTTACGTCAAAATTTGTCAGAAAACCACTTTTTAAGGAAATCCCGCATCGTGGGAAATTATCTTGTTTTTCCTAATCAACACGTTGTAACTCGAAAAGCTTTGGTGGTGCGTGTATGTCTACGCGTGTAGCCTCCAAAGAGAACGCAAGGGATAGTTTTCTCTCGAAAGAATATGTAAGAATACCACGTTATAAGGAAATACAGTGTTGCAGAGTATAGACAAATATGTACTTATTGGAAACACTTTACGAAAAGAAATAACGCATCATGCAAACTTAGCTTGTATCTCCTAAACAACACGTTGTAACTCGAAAAGATTTGGTGTGGCGTGAACGACTAAACGTGTAGCCTCAAAGGAGAACCCACAGGAGTGTTTTCTTTCGTCAAAATTTGTCAGAAAACCACGTTTTAAGGAAATCCTGCATCCTGCGAAATTATCTTGTTTTTCCTAAACAACATGTTGTAACTCGAAAAGCTTTGGTGTTGCGTATATGTCTAAGCGTGTAGCCTCAAAAGAGAACGCACAGGAGAGTTTTCTCCCGAAAGAATATGTAGGAATACCACGTTATAAGGAAATACAGTGTTGCAGAGTAAAGACAAATAAATACTTATTGGAAACACTTAAACTTTACGAGAAGAAATAAAACATAGTACAAAATTAGCTTGTATATCCTAAACAACACGTTATAACTCGAAAGGATTTGGTGTTGCGTGTATGTCTAAGCATGTAGCCTCAAAAGACAATGCACAGGAGAGTTTTCTCTCGAAAGAATATGTAAGAATACCATGTTATAAGAAAACATATTGCTGCAGAGTAAAGACAAATACATACGTTTTGGAAACACATTAAGAGAAGAAATAACGCATGGTACAAAATTAGCTTGTATCTCCGAAACAACACGTGGTAACTCAAAAATATATGGTGTGGCGTGTACATCTAAACGTGTTGCCTCAAAAGAGAACCCACAGGAGAATTTTCTTACGTCAAAATTTGTCAGAAAACCACGTTTTAAGGAAATCCCGCACCGTGCGAAATTATCTTGTTTTTCCTAATCAACATGTTGTAACTAGAAAAGCTTTGGTGGTGCGTGTATGTCTAAGCGTGTAGCCTCCAAAGAGAACGCACAGGATAGTTTTCTCTCGAAAGAATATGTAAGAATACCACGTTATAAGGAAATACAGTGTTGCAGAATTTAAACAAATATGTACTTATTGGAAACACTTTAGGAGAAGAAATAACGCATCATGTAAAATTAGCTTGTATCTCCTAAACAACAAGTTGTAACTCGACAAGATTTGGTGTGGCATGTATGTCTAAACGTGTAGCCTCAAAAGAGAACCCACAGGAGAATTTTCTTTCATCAATATTTGTCAGAAAACCACGTTTGAAGGAAATCACGCATCATGCGAAATTATCTTATTTTTCCTAAACAACACGTTGTAACTCGAAAAGCTTTGGTGTTGCGTGTATGTCTAAGCGTGTTGCCTCAAAAGAGAACGCACAGGAGAGTTTTCTTCCGAAAGAATATGTAGGAATACCACGTTATAAGGAAATACAGTGTTGCAGAGTAAAGACAAATACATACTTATTGGAAACACTTAAGCTTTACGAGAAGAAATAACACATAGTAAAAAATTAGCTTGTATATCCTAAACAACACGTTATAACTCGAAAGGATTTGGTGTGGCGTGTACGTCTAAACGTGTAGCCTCAAAAGAGAACCCACAGGAGAATTTTCTTTCTTCAAAATTTGTCAGAAAACCACTTATTAAGGAAATCCCGCATCATGCGAAACTATCTTGTTTTTCCTAAACAACACATTGGAACTCGAAAATCTTTGGTGTTGCGTGTATGTCTAAGCATGTAGCCTCAAAAGAGAACGCACAGGAGAGATTTCTCTCGAACGAGTATGTAAGAATACCACGTTATAAGGAAATACATTGTGGCAAATTAAAGATAACTACGTTCCTTTTGGAAACACTTAAACTTTACAAGAAGATATAAAGCATCGTAAAAAATTAGCTTGTATCTCCTAAAGAACACGTTGTAACTCGAAAACATTTGGTGTGGCGTGTACGTCTAAACATTTAGCCTCAAATGAAAACCCACAGGAGAATTTTCTTTCCTCAAAATTTGTCAGAAAACCACGTTTTAAGGAATTCCCGCATCATGAGAAATTATCTTGTTTTTCCTAAACAACACGTTCTAACTCGAAATGCTTTGGTGTTGTGTGTATGTCTATGTGTGTAGCCTCAAAAGAGAATGCACAGGAGAGTTTTCTCTCGAAAGAATATGTACGAATACCATGTTATAAGGAAACATATTGCTGCAGAGTAAAGACAAATACATACGTTTTGGAAACACATTAAGAGAAGAAATAACGCATGGTACAAAATTAGCTTGTATCTCCGAAACAACACGTGGTAAATCAAAAATATTTGGTGTGGTGTGTACATCTAAACGTGTAGCCTCAAAAGAGAACCCACAGGAGAATTTTCTTACGTCAAAATTTGTCAGAAAACCACGTTTTAAGGAAATCCCGCATCATGCGAAATTATCTTGTTTTTCCTAATCAACACGTTGTAACTCGAAAAGCTTTGGTGGTGCGTGTATGTCTAAGCGTGTAGCCTCCAAAGAGAACGCACAGGATAGTTTTCTCTCGAAAGAATATGTAAGAATACCACGTTATAAGGAAATACAGTGTTGCAGAGTATAGACAAATATGTACTTATTGGAAACACTTTAGGAGAAGAAATAACGCATCATGTAAAATTAGCTTGTATCTCCTAAACAACACGTTGTACCTCGACAAGATTTGGTGTGGCATGTATGTCTAAACGTGTAGCCTCAAAAGAGAACCCACAGGAGAGTTTTCTTTCGTCAAAATTTGTCAGAAAACCACGTTTTAAGGAAATACCGCATCGTGCGAAATTATCTTGTTTATACTAAACAACATGTTGTAACTCGAAAAGCTTTGGTGGTGCGTGTATGTCTAAGCGTGTAGCCTCAAGAGAGAACGCACAGGAGAGTTTTCTTCCGAAAGAATATGTAGGAATACCACGTTATAAGGAAATACAGTGTTGCAGAGTAAAGACAAATACATACTTATTGGAAACACTTAAGCTTTACGAGAAGAAATAAAACATAGTACAAAATTAGCTTGTATATCCTAAACAACACGTTATAACTCGAAAGGATTTGGTGTGGCGTGTACGACTAAACGTGTAGCCTCAAAAGAGAACCCACAGGAGAATTTTCTTTCGTCAAAATTTGTCAGAAAACCACGTTTTAAGGAAATCCCGCATCATGCAAAATTATCTTGTTTTTCCTAAACAACACGTTGTAACTCGAAAAGCTTTGGTGTTGGGTGAATGTCTAAGCGTGTAGCCTCCAAAGGGAACGCACAGGAGAGTTTTCTCTCGAAAGAATATGTAAGAATGTCACGTTATAAGGAAATACAGTGTGGCAGAGTAGAGGCAAGTACATACGTATTGGAAACACTTAAACTTTACGAGAAGAAATAATTCATCGTAAAAAAATTAGCTTGTATTTCCTAAACAACAAGTTGTAACTCAAAAAGATTTGGTGTGGCGTGTACGTCTAAAAGTGTAGCCTCAAAAGAGAACGCACAGGGGAGTTTTCTCCCGAAAGAATTTGTAGGAATACCACGTTATAAGGAAATACAGTGTTGCAGAGTAAAGACAAATACATATTTATTGGAAACAGTTAAGCTTTACGAGAAGAAATAACACATAGTACAAAATTAGCTTGTATATCCTAACCAACAGGTTATAACTCGATAGGATTTGGTGTGGCGTGTACATCTAAACGTGTAGCCTCAAAAGAGAACCCACAGGAGAATTTTCTTTCGTCAACACTTTTCAGAAAACCACGTTTTAAGGGAATCCCGCATCATGCGAAATTATCTTGTTTTTCCTAAACAACACGTTGTAACTCGAAAAGCTTTGGTGTTGCGTGAATGTCTAAGCGTGTAGCCTCCAAAGAGAACGCACACGAGAGTTTTCTCTCGAAAGAATATGTAAGAATACCACGTTATAAGGAAATACAGTGTGGCAGAGTAAAGAAAATACGTAAGTAATGGGAGCACTTTATGAGAGAAATAACGCATCTTGCAAAACTAGCTTGTATGTCCTAAACAACACGTTGTAACTCGAAAAGATTTGGTGTGGCGTGTACGTCTAAAAGTGTAGCCTCAAAAGAGAACCCACAGGAGAGTTTTCTTTCGTCAAAATTTGTTAGAAAACCACGTTTTTAGGAAATCCCTCATCGTGGGAAATTATCTTGTTTTTCCTAATCAACACGTTGTAACTCGAAAATCTTTGGTGGTGCTTGTATGTCTAAGCGTGTAGCCTCCAAAGAGAATGCACAGGATAGTTTTCTCTCGAAAGAATATGTAAGAATACCACGTTATAAGGAAATACAGTGTTGCAGAATTTAGACAAATATGTACTTATTGGAAACACTTTAGGAGAAGAAATAACGCATCATGCAAAATTAGCTTGTATCTCCTAAACAACACGTTGTAACTCGACAAGGTTTGGTGTGGCGTGTATGTCTAAACGTGTAGCCTCAAAAGAGAACACACAGGAGAGTTTTCTTTCGTCAAAATTTGTCAGAAAACCACGTTTTAAGGAAATACCGCATCGTGCGAAATTATCTTGTTTTTCCTAAACAACATGTAACTCGAAAAGCTTTGGTGGTGCGTGTATGTCTAAGCGTGTAGCCTCAAAAGAGAACGCACAGGAGAGTTTTCTTCCGAAAGAATATGTAGGAATACCACGTTATAAGGAAATACAGTTTTGCAGAGTAAAGACAAATGCATACTTATTGGAAAAACTTAAGCTTTACGAGACGAAATAACACATAGTAAAAATTAATTTGTATATCCTAAACAACACGTTATAATTCGAAATGATTTGGTGTGGCATGTACGTCTAAACGTGTAGCCTCAAAAGAGAACCCACAGGAGAATTTTCTTTCATCAAAATTTGTCAGAAAACCACGTTTTAAGGAAATCCCGCATCATGCGAAATTATCTTGTTTTTCCTAAAAAACACGTTGTAACTCGAAAAGTTTTGGTGTTGCGTAAATGTCTAAGCGTGTAGCCTCCAAAGAGAACACACAGGAGAGTTTTCTCTCGAAAGAATATGTAAGAATACCACGTTATAAGGAAATACAGTGTTGCAGAGTAGAGGCAAATATATACATATTGGAAACACTTAAACTTTACGAGAAGAAATAATTCATCGTAAAAAAATTAGCTTGTATCTCCTAAACAACAAGTTGTAACTCAAAAAGATTTGGTGTGGCGTGTACGTCTAAACGTGTAGCCTCAAAAGAGAACGCACAGGGGAGTTTTCTCCCGAAAGAATATGTAGGAATACCACGTTATAAGGAAATACAGTGTTGCAGAGTAAAGACAAATACATACTTATTGGAAACAGTTAAGCTTTACGAGAAGAAATAACACATAGTACAAAATTAGCTTCTATATCCTAAACAACAGGTTATAAATCGATAGGATTTGGTGTGGCGTGTACATCTAAACGTGTAACCTCAAAAGAGAACCCACAGGAGAATTTTCTTTCATCAACACTTTTCAGAAAACCACGTTTTAAGGGAATCCCGCATTGTGCGCAATTATCTTGTTTTTCATAAACAAAACATTGTAACTCGAAAAGCTTTGGTGTTGGGTGTATGTGTAAGCGTGTAGCCTCAAAAGAGAATGCACAGGAGAGTTTTCTCTCGAAAGAATTTGTAAGAATACCAAGTTAAAAGGAAATATATTGCTAAAGAGTAAAGACAAATACATACGTATTGGAAACATATTATGAGAAGAAATAATGCATGGTACAAAATTTGCTTGTATCTCCTAAACAACACGTGGTAACTCAAAAAGATTTGGTGTGGCGTGCACGTCTAAATGTGTAGCCTCAAAAGAGAACCCACAGGAGAATTTTCTTACGTCAAAATCTGTCAGAAAACCACTTTTTAAGGAAATCCCGCATCGTGGGAAATTATCTTGTTTTTTCTAATCAACACGTTGTAACTCGAAAAGCTTTGGTGGTGCGTGTATGTCTAAGCGTGTAGCCTCCAAAGAGAACGCAAGGGATAGTTTTCTCTCGAAAGAATATGTAACAATACCACGTTATAAGGAAATACAGTGTTGCAGAGTGTAGACAAATATGTACTTATTGGAAACACTTTACGAAAAGAAATAACACATCATGCAAACTTAGCTTGTATCTCCTAAACAACACGTTGTAACTCGAAAAGATTTGGTGTGGCGTGAACGACTAAACGTGTACCCTCAAAGGAGAACCGACGGGAGAGTTTTCTTTCATCAAAATTTGTCAGAAAACCACGTTTTATGGAAATCCTGCATCCTGCGAAATTATCTTGTTTTTCCTAAACAACATGTTGTAACTCGAAAAGCTTTGGTGTTGCGTATATGTCTAAGCGTGTAGCCTCAAAAGAGAACGCACAGGAGAGTTTTCTCCCGAAAGAATATGTAGGAATACCACGTTATAAGGAAATACAGTGTTGCAGAGTAAAGACAAATAAATACTTATTGGAAACACTTAAACTTTACGAGAAGAAATAAAACATAGTACAAAATTAGCTTGTATATCCTAAACAACACGTTATAACTCGAAAGGATTTGGTGTTGCGTGTATGTCTAAGCATGTAGCCTCAAAAGAGAATGCACAGGAGAGTTTTCTCTCGAAAGAATATGTAAGAATACCACGTTATAAGGAAACATATTGCTGCAGAGTAAAGACAAATACATACATTTTGGAAACACATTATGAGAAGAAATAACGCATGGTACAAAATTAGCTTGTATCTCCGAAACAACACGTGGTAACTCAAAAAGATTTGATGTGGGTTGTACATCTAAACGTGTAGCCTCAAAAGAGAACCCACAGGAGAATTTTCTTTCGTCAAAATTTGTCAGAAAACCATGTTTTAAGGAAATCCCGCATCGTGCGAAATTATCTTGTTTTTCCTAATCAACACGTTGTAACTCGAAAAGCTTTGGTGGTGCGTGTATGTCTAAGCGTGTAGCCTCCAAAGAGAACGCACAGGATAGTTTTCTCTCGAAAGAATATGTAAGAATACCACGTTATAAGGAAATACAGTGTTGCAGAGTATAGACAAATATGTACTTATTGGAAACACTTTAGGAGAAGAAATAACGCATCATGTAAAATTAGCTTGTATCTCCTAAACAACACGTTGTAACTCGACAAGATTTGGTGTGGCGTGTATGTCTATACGTGTAGCCTCAAAAGAGAACCCACAGGAGAGTTTTCTTTCATGAAAATTTGTCAGAAAACCACGTTTTAAGGAAATACCGCATCGTGCGAAATTATCTTGTTTATCCTAAACAACATGTTGTAACTCGAAAAGCTTTGGTCTTCCGTGTATGTCTAAGCGTGTAGCACAAAAGAGAACGCACAGGAGAGTTTTCTCTCGAAGGAATATGTAAGAATACCACGTTATAAGGAAATACAGTGTTGCAGAGTAAAGACAAATACATACTTATTGGAAACACTTAAGCTTTACGAGAAGAAATAACACGTAGTAAAAATTAGCTTGTATATCCTAAACACCACGTTATAACTCGAAAGGATTTGGTGTGGCGTGTACGTCTAAACGTGTAGCCTCAAAAGAGAACCCACAGGAGAATTTTCTTACGTCAAAATTTGTCAGAAAACCATGTTTTAAGGAAATCCCGCATCATGCGAAATTATCTTGTTTTTCCTAAACAACACGTTGTAACTCGAAAAGCTTTGGTGTTGGGTGAATGTCTAAGCGTGTAGCCTCCAAAGAGAACGCACAGGAGAGTTTTCTCTCGAAAGAATATGCAAGAATATCACGTTATAAGGAAATACAGTGTGGCAGAGTATAGACAAATATGTATTTATTGGAAACACTTTAGGAGAAGAAATAACGCATCATGTAAAATTAGCTTGTATCTCCTAAACAACACGTTGTATCTCGACAAGATTTGGTGTGGCGTGTATGTCTAAAGGTGTAGCCTCAAAAGAGAACCCACAGGAGAGTTTTCTTTCGTCAAAATTTGTCAGAAAACCACGTTTTAAGGAAATACCGCATCGTGCGAAATTATCTTGTTTTTCCTAAACAACATGTTGCAACTCGAAAAGCTTTGGTGGTGCGTGTATGTCTAAGCGTGTTGCCTCAAAAGAGAATGCACAGGAGAGTTTTCTTCTGAAAGAATATGTAGGAATACCACGTTATAAGGAAATACAGTGTTGCAGAGTAAAGACAAATACATACTTATTGGAAACACTTAAGCTTTATGAGAAGAAATAACACATAGTACAAAATTAGCTTGTATATCCTAAACAACACGTTATATCTCGAAAGGATTTGGTGTGGCGTGTACGTCTAAACGTGCAGCCTCAAAAGAGAACCCACAGGAGAATTTTCTTTCATCAAAATTTGTCAGAAAACCACGTTTTAAGGAAATCCCGCATCATGCGAAATTATCTTGTTTTTCCTAAACAACACGTTGTAACTCGAAAATCTTTGGTGTTGCGTGAATGTCTAAGTGTGTAGCCTCCAAAGAAAACGCACAGGAGAGTTTTCTCTCGAAAGAATATGTAAGAATATCACGTTATAAGGAAATACAGTGTTGCAGAGTAGAGGCATATACATACGTATTGGAAACACTTAAACTTTACGAGAAGAAATAATTCATCTTAAAAAAATTAGCTTGTATCTCCTAAACAACAAGTTGTAACTCAAAAAGATTTGGTGTGGCGTGTATGTCTAAATGTGTAGCCTCAAAAGAGAATGCACAGGAGAGTTTTCTCTCGAAAGAATATGTAAGAATACCACGTTATAAGGAAATACAGTGTTGCAGAGTAGAGGCAAATACATACGTATTGGAAACACTTAAACTTTACGAGAAGAAATAATTCATTGTAAAAAAATTAGCTTGTATCTCCTAAACAACAAGTTGCAACTCAAAGAGATTTGGTGTGGCGTGTACGTCTAAATGTTTAGCCTCAAAAGAGAACCGACAGGAGAATTTTCTTTCGTCAAAATTTGTCAGAAAACCACGTTTTAAGGAAATCCCACATCGTGAGAAATTATCTTGTTCTTCCTAAACAACACGTTGTAACTCGAAAAGCTTTGCTGTTGCGTGTATGTCTCAGCGTGTAGCCTCAAATGAGAACGCACAGGAGAGTTTTCTCTCGAAAAAATATGTAAGAGTACCATGTTATAAGGAAATACATTGTTGCAGAGTAAAGACAAATACTTACTTATTGGAAAAACTTTATGAGAAGAAAGAACGCATCGTACAAAATTAGCTTGTATCTCCTAAACAACGCATTGTAACTCGAAAAGATTTGGTGTGGCGTGTACATCTAAACGTGTAGCCTCAAAAGAGAACCCACAGGAGAATTTTTGTTCGTAAAATTTGTCAGAAATCCATGTTTTAAGGAAATCACTCATCGTGCGAAATTATCTTGTTTTTCCTAAACAACAGGTTGTAACTCGAAAAGCTTTGATGTTGCGTGTATGTCTAAGCGTGTAGCCTCAAAAGAGAACGCACAGGAGAGTTTTCTCTCGAAAGAACATGTAAGAATACCACATTATAAGGAAATACAGTTTTGCAGAGTAAAGACAAATACGTATGTATTTGAAACACTCTATGAGAAGAAATAACGCATCGTAAAATATTAGTTTGTATCTCCTAAACAACACGTTGTAACTCGAAAAGATTTGGTGTGGCATGTACGTCTAAACGTTTAGCCTCAAAAGAGAACCCACAGGAGAATTTTCTTTCGTCAAAATTTGTCAGAAAACCACTTATTAAGGAAATCCTGCATCATGCGAAACTATCTTGTTTTTCCTAAACAACACATTGTAACTCGAAAATCTTTGGTGTTGCGTGTATGTCTAAGCATGTAGCCTCAAAAGAGAACGCACAGGAGAGATTTCTCTCGAACGAGTATGTAAGAATACCACGTTATAAGGAAATACATTGTGGCAGATTAAAGATAAATACGTTCCTTTTGGAAACACTTAAACTTTACAAGAAGATATAAAGCATCGTAAAAAATTAGCTTGTATCTCCTAAAGAACACGTTGTAACTCGAAAACATTTGGTGTGGCGTGTACGTCTAAACGTTTAGCCTCAAATGAAAACCCACAGGAGAATTTTATTTCCTCAAAATTTGTCAGAAAACCACGTTTTAAGGAATTCCCGCATCGTGCGAAATTATCTTGTTTTTCCTAAACAACACGTTCTAACTCGAAATGCTTTGGTGTTGCGTGTATGTCTAAGCGTGTAGCCTCAAAAGAGAATGCACAGGAGAGTTTTCTCTCGAAAGAATATGTACGAACACCATGTTATAAGGAAATACAGTGTTGTAGAGTAAAGACAAATACGTACATATTGGAAACACTTTAGGAGAAGAAATAACGCATCGTACAAAATTAGCTTGTATCTCCTAAACAACACGTTGTAACTCGAAAAGATTTGGTGTGGCGTGTACGTCTAAACATGTAGCCTCAAAAGAGAACCCACAGGAGAATTTTCTTTCGTCAAAATTTTCAGAAAACCAAGTTTTAAGGAAATCCCGCATCGTGCGCAATTATCTTGTTTTTCATAAACAAAACATTGTAACTCGAAAAACTTTGGTGTTGGGTGTAAGTGTAAGCGTGTAGCCTCAAAAGAGAATACACAGGAGAGTTTTCTCTCAAAAGAATATGTAAGAATACCACGTTATAAGGAAATATATTGCTGCAGAGTAAAGACAAATACATACGTATTGGAAACATATTATGAGAAGAAATAATGCATGGTACAAAATTTGCTTGTATCTCCCAAACAACACGTGGTAACTCAAAAAGATTTGGTGTGGCGTGCACGTCTAAATGTGTAGCCTCAAAAGAGAACCCACAGGAGAATTTTCTTACGTCAAAATTCGTCAGAAAACCACATTTTAAGGAAATCCCGCATCGTGCGAAATTATCCTGTTTTTCCTAATCAACACGTTGTAACTCGAAAAGCTTTGGTGGTGCGTGTATGTCTAAGCGTGTAGCCTCCAAAGAGAACGCACAGGATAGTTTTCTCTCGAAAGAATATGTAAGAATACCACGTAATAAGGAAATACAGTGTTGCAGAGTATAGACAAATATGTACTTATTGGAAACACTTTACGAGAAGAAATAACGCATCATGCAAAATTAGCTTGTATCTCCTAAACAACACGTTTCAACTCGAAAAGATTTGTTGTGGCTTGTACGACTAAACGTGTAGCCTCAAAGGAGAACCCACAGTAGGGTTTTCTTTCGTCAAAATTTGTCAGAAAACCACGTTTTAAGGAAATCCTGCATCGTGCGAAATTATCTTGTTTTTCCTAAACAACATGTTGTAACTCGAAAAGCTTTGATGTTGCATATATGTCTAAGGGTGTAGCCTCAAAAGAGAACGTACAGGAGAGTTTTCTCCCGAAAGAATATGTAGGAATACCACGTTATAAGGAAATACAATGTTGCAGAGTAAAGACAAATACATACTTATTGGAAACACTAAGCATGTAGCCTCCAAAGAGAACGCACAGGATAGTTTTCTCTCGAAAGAATATGTGAGAATACCACGTTATTAGGAAATACAGTGTTGCAGAGTATAGACAAATATGTACTTATTGGAAACAACATGTTGCAACTCGAAAAGCTTTGGTGTTGCGTGTATGTCTAAGCGTGTAGCCTCAAAAGAGAACGCACAGGAGAGTTTTCTCTCGAAAGAATATGTAAGAATACCACGTTATAAGGGAATACAGTGTTGCAGAGTAAAGACAAATACATACTTATTGGAAACACTTAAGCTTTACGAGAAGAAATAACACGTAGTACAAAATTAGCTTGTATATCCTAAACAACACGTTATAATTCGAAAGGATTTGGTGTGGCGTGTATGTCTAAACGTGCAGCCTCAAAAAAGAACCCACAGAAGAATTTTCTTTCGTCAAAATTTGTCAGAAAACCACGTTTTATGGAAATCCCGCATCATGCGAAATTATCTTGTTTTTCCTAAACAACACGTTGTAACTCGAAAAGCTTTGGTGTTGCGTGAATGTCTAAGCGTGTAGCCTCCAAAGAGAACGCACAGGAGAGTTTTCTCTCGAAAGAATATGTAAGAATATCACGTTATAAGGAAATACAGTGTTGCAGAGTAGAGGCAAATACATACGTATTGGAAACACTTAAACTTTACGAGAATAAATAATTCATCTTTAAAAAATTAGCTTGCATCTCCTAAACAACAAGTTGTAACTCAAAAAGATTTGGTGTGGCGTGTACGTCTAAGGTGTAGCCTCAAAAGAGAACGCACAGGGGAGTTTTCTCCCGAAAGCATATGTAGGAATACCACATTTTAAGGAAATACAGTGTTGCAGAATAAAGGCAAATACATACGTATTGGAAACACTTAAACATTACGAGACGAAATAACGCATCGTAAAAAAATTAGCTTGTATCTCCTAAACAACAAGTTGGAACTCAAAAAGATTTGGTGTCGCGTGTATGTCTAAACGTGTAGCCTCAAAAGAGAACCCACAGGACAATTTTCTTTCTTCAAAATTTGTCAGAAAACCACGTTTTATGGAAATCCCGCATCGTGAGAAATTATCTTGTTCTTCTTAAACAACACGTTGTAACTCGAAAAGCTTTGCTGTTGCTTGTATGTCTAAGCGTGTAGCCTCAAATGGGAATGCACAGGAGAGTTTTCTCTCGAAAAAATATGTAAGAATACCATGTTATAAGGAAATACAGTGTTGCTGAGTAAAGACAAATACTTACTTATTGGAAAAACTTTACGAGAAGAAATAACGCATCGTACAAAATTAGCTTGTATCTCCTAACCAACACGTTGTAACTTAAAAAGATTTGGTGTGGCCTGTACGTCTAAACGTGTAGTCTCAAAAGAGAACCCATAGTAGAATTTTCTTTGGTCAAAATTTGTCAGAAAACCACGTATTAAGGAAATTCCTAATCGTGCGAAATTATCTTGTTTTTCCTAAACAACACGTTTTAACGCGAAAAGCTTTGATGTTGCGTGTATGTCTAAGTGTGTAGCCTCAAAAGAGGACACACAGGAGAGTTTTCTCTCGAAAGAAGATATAAGAATACCACGTTATAAGGAAATACAGTGTTGCAGACTAAAGGCAAATACGTACGTATTGGAAACACTTTAGAGAAGAAATAACGCATCTTACAAAATTAGCTTCTAGTTCCTAAACAACACATTGTAACTTACTTCTCTTAAAGAGTTTCCAATAGGTACGTATTTGTCTTTACTCTGCAACACTGTATTTCCTTATAACGTGGTATTCTTACATATTCTTTCGAGAGAAAACTCTCCTGTTCGTTCTCTTTTGAGGCTACAAGCTTAGACATACATGCAACACCAAAGCTTTTCGAGTTACAACGTGTTGTTTAGGAAAAACAAGATAATATCGCAGGATGTGAGATTTCCTTAAAACGTGGTTTCCGACAAATTTTGATGAAAGAAAGTTCTCCTGTTGGTTCTCTTTTGAGGCTACACGTTTAAACGTACACCTCACACCAAATCTTTTCGAGTTACAAGGTGTTGTTAGGAGATACAAGCTAATTTTGTATGATGAGTTATTTCTTCTCGTAAAGTGTTTCCAATATGTACTTATTTGTCTTTACTCTGCGAAATTGTATTTCCTTATAACGTGGCATTCTTAAATATTCTTTCGAGAGAAAACTCTTCTGTGCCTTCTCTTTTGAGGATCCACGCTTACCCATACACGCAACACCAAATCTTTTCGAGTTACAACATTTTGTTTAGGAAAAAGAAGATGATTTCGCACGATGCAGGATTTCCTTAAAACGAGGTTTTCTGAAAAATTTTGTCGAAAGAAAATTCTCCTGTGGGTTCTCTTTTGAGGCTACACGATTAGACGTACATGCCACACCAAATCTTTTCGAATTACAACATGTTGTTTCGGAGATACAAGCATAATTTTGTAAGATGCGTTACTTCTTCTCGTAAAGTGTTTCCAATATGTAAGTACTTGTCTTTACTCTGCAACACTGTATTTCCTTATAACGTGGTATTCTTATATATTCTTACGAGAGAAAACTATCCTGTGCGTTCACTTTTTAGGCTACACACTTAGACATACAGGCAACACCAAAGCTTTTCGAGTTACAACGTGTTGTTTATGAAAAACAAGATAATTTCGCACGATGCGGGATTTCCTTAAAACGTAGTTTTCTGAAACATTTTGACGAAAGAAAATTCTTCAGTGGGTTCTCTTTTGAGGCTACACGTTTAGACGTACACGCCACACCAAATCCTTTCGATTTACCACGTGTTGTTTAGGAGATACAAGCTAATTTTGTATGATTCGTTATTTCTTCTTGTAAAGTGTTTCCAATAAGTACGTATTTGTCTTTACTCTGCAACACTGTATTTCCTTATAACGTTGTATTCTTACATATTCTTTCAAGAGAAAACTCTCCTGTGCGTTCTCTTTAGAGGCCATATGCTTAGACATACACGCAACGCCAAAGCTTTTCGAGTTACAATGTGTTGTTTAGGAAAAACAAGATAATTTCACAGGATGCGAGATTTCCATAAAACGTGGTTTTCTGAAAAATTTTGACGAAACAAAGTTCTCCTGTGGGTTCTCTTTTGAGACTACACGTGTAGAGGTACGAGTCACACCAAATCTTTTCGAGTTACAACTTGTTGTTTAGGAGATACAAGCTAATTTTTTACGTTGCCTTATTTCTTCTCTTAAAGTGTTTCCAATAGAATTTGTCTTTACTCTGCAACACTGTATTTCCTTATAACGTGGTATTCTTACATATTCTTTCGAGCGAAAACTCTCCTGTGTGCTCTCTTTTGAGGCTACAGGCTTAGACATACACGCAACACCAAAGCTTTTCGAGTTACAACGTGTTGTTTAGGAAAAACAAGATAATTTCGTACGATGCGAGATTTCCTTAAAACTTGGTTTCTGACAAATTTTGATGAAAGAAGATTCTCCAGTGGGTTCTCGTTTGAGGCTACACTTTTAGACTTACACGTCACACCAAATCTTTTCCAGTTACAACGTGTTGTTTAGGAGATACAAGCTAATTTTGTACGATGCATTATTTCTTCTCGTAAAGTGTTTCCAATATGTACTTATTTGTCTTTACTCTGCAAAATTGTATTTCCTTATAACGTGATATTCTTACATCTTCTTTCGAGAGAAAATTCTCCTGTGCCTTCTCTTTTGAGGCTACACGCTTACACATACACGCAACACAAAAGCTTTTCGAGTTACAACGTGTTGTTTAGGAAAAACAAGATAATTTCGTACGATGTGAGATTTCCTTAAAACGTGGTTTCTGACAAATTTTGATGAAAGAAGATTCTCCTGTGGGTTCTCGTTTGAGGCTACACTTTTAGACTTACACGTCACACCAAATCTTTTCGAGTTACAACGTGTTGTTTAGGAGATACAAGCTAATTTTTTACGATGCGTTATTTCTTCTCGTAAAGTGTTTCCAATATGTACTTATTTGTCTTTACTCTGCAAAATTGTATTTCCTTATAACGTGATATTCTTACATCTTCTTTCGAGAGAAAATTCTCCTGTGCCTTCTATTTTGAGGCTACACGCTTACACATACACGCAACACAAAAGCTTTTCAAGTTACAACGTGTTGTTTAGGAAAAACAAGATAATTTCGTACGATGTGAGATTTCCTTAAAACGTGGTTTCTGACAAATTTTGATGAAAGAAGATTCTCCTTTGGGTTCTCGTTTGAGGCTACACTTTTAGACTTACACGTCACACAAAATCTTTTCGAGTTACAACGTGTTGTTTAGGAGATACAAGCTAATTTTTTACGATGCGTTATTTCTTCTCGTAAAGTGTTTTCAATATGTACTTATTTGTCTTTACTCTGCAAAATTGTATATCCTTATAACGTGATATTCTTACATATTCTTTCGAGAGAAAATTCTCCTGTGCCTTCTCTTTTGAGGCTACACGTTTACACATACACGCAACACCAAAGCTTTTCGAGTTATAACATGTTGTTTAGGAAAAAGAAGATGATTTCGCACGATGTGGCATTTCCTTAAAACGAGGTGTTCTGAAAAATTTTGAAGTAAGAAAATTCTCCTGTGGGTTCTCATTTGAGGCTACACATTTAGACGTACACGCCACACCAAATCCTTTCGAGTTACCACGTGTTGTTTAGGAGATACAAGCTAATTTTGTACGATGCGTTATTTCTTCTTGTAAAGTGTTTCTGATACGTACTTATTTGTCTTTACTCTGCAACACTGTATTTCCTTATAACGTGGTATTCTTACATATTATTTCGTGGAAAAACTCTCCTGTGCGTTCTCTTTTGAGGCTACACGCTTAGACAAACATGCAACGCCAAAGTTTTTCGAGTTACAATGTGTTGTTTAGGAAAAACAAGATAATTTGGCATGATGCGAGATTTCCATAAAACGTGGTTTTCTGACAAATTTTGACGAAAGAAAATTCTCCTGTGGGTTCTCTTTTGAGGCTACACGTTTAGATGTACACGCCACACCAAATCCTTTCGAGTTACCACGTGTTGTTTAGGAGATACAAGCTAATTTTGTATGATGCGTTATTCTCGTAAAGTGTTTCCAATATGTACGTATTTGTCTTTACTCTGCAACACTGTATTTCCTTATAACGTTGTATTCTTTCATGTTCTTTCGAGAGAAAACTCTCCTGTGCATTCTCTTTAGAGGCTACATGCTCAGACATACACGCAACACCAAAGCTTTTCGAGTTACAACGTGTTGTTTAGGAAAAACAAGATAATTTTGCACGATGCGGGATTTCCTTAAAACGTGGTTTTCTGACAAATTTTGAAGAAAGAAAGTTCTCCTGTGTGTTCTCTTTTGAGGCTAAACGTGTAGACATACGAGCCACACGAAATATTTTTGAGTTACAACGTGTTGTTTAGGAGATACAAGCAAATATTGTACAATGCGTTATTTCTTCTCATATAGTGTTTCCAATATGTACTTATTTGTCTTTACTCTGCAACACTGTATTTCCTTATAACGTGGTATTCTTACATATTCTTTCGAGGGAAAACAATCCTGTGCATTCTCTTTTGAGGTTACACGCTTAGACAAACACGCAATGCCAAAGCTTTTGGAGTCACAACGTGTTGTTTAGGAAAAACAAGATAATTTCGCACGATACGAGATTTCCATTAAACGTGGTTTTCTGAAAAATTTTGACGAAACAAAGTTCTCCTGTGGGTTCTCTATTGAGGCTGCACGTGTAGAGGTACGAGCCACACCAAATCTTTTCGAGTTACTACGTGTTGTTTAGGAGATACAAGCTAATTTTCTAGGATGGGATATTTCTTCTCTTAAAGTGTTTCCAATACGTACGTAGTTGTCTTTACTCTGCAATACTGTATTTCCTTATAACGTAGTATTCTTACATATTCTTTCGAGAGAAAACTCTCCTGTGCATTCTCTTTTGAGGCTACACACGTAGACATACACGTAACACCAAAGCTTTTCGAGTTACAACGTGTTGTTTAGGAAAAACAAGATAATTTCGCACGATGCGAGACTTCCTTAAAACGTGGTTTCTGACAAATTTTGATGAAAGAAAATTCTCCTGTGTGTCCTCGTTTGAGGCTACACTTTTAGACGTACACGTCACACCAAATCCTTTCGAGTTACAACGTGTTGTTTAGGAGATACAAGCTAATTTTGTAAGATGCGTTATTTCTTCTCGTAAAGTGTTTCCAATATGTACTTATTTGTCTTTACTAAATAAGTACATATTTAGTACTTATTTGTCTGCAAAATTGTATTTCCTTATAACGTGGTATTCTTACATATTCTTTGGAGTGAAAACTCTCCTGTGCTTTCTCTTTTGAGGCTCCACGCTTACACATACACGCAACACCATAGCTTTTCGAGTTACAACATGTTGTTTAGGAAAAAGAAGATGATTTTGCACGATGCGGGATTTCCTTAAAATGTGGTTTTCTGAAAAATTTTGAATAAAGAAAATTCTCCTGTGGGTTCTCTTTTGAGGCTACACGTTTAGACGTACACGCCACACCAAATCCTTTCAAGTTACCACGTGTTGTTTAGGAGATACAAGCTAATTTTGTACGAAGCATTATTTCTTCTCGTAAAGTGTTTCCAATACGTACTTATTTGTCTTTAATCTGCTACACTGTATTTCCTTATAACATGGTATTCTTACATATTATTTCGAGGGAAAACTCTCCTGTGCGTTCTCTTTTGAGGGGACACGCTTAGACAAACATGCAACGCCAAAGCTTTTCGAGTTACAATGTGTTGTTTAGGAAAAACAAGATAATTTAGCACGATGCGAGATTTCCATAAAACGTGGTTTTCTGAAAAATTTTGACGAAAGAAAATTCTCCTGTGGGTTCTCTTTTGAGGCTACACGTGTAGAGGTACGAGCCACACCAAATCTTTTCGAATTACAACGTGTTGTTTAGGAGATATAAGCTATTTTTTTTACGATGCGTTAATTCTTCTCATAAAGTGTTTCCAATAAGTACATATTTGTCTTTATACTGCAGCATTATATTTCCTTATAACGTGGTATTCTTACATATTCCTTCGAGAGAAAACTATCCTGTGCGTTCCCTTTTGAGGCTACACACTTAGACATACAGGCAACACCAAAGCTTTTCGAGTTACAACGTGTTGTTTATGGAAAACAAGATAATTTTGTACGATGCGGGATTTCCTTAAAACGTGATTTTCTGACAAATTTTGACGAAAGAAAATTCTCCTGTGGCTTCTGTTTTGAGGCTACACGTTTAGACGTGCACGCCACACCAAATCCTTTCGAGTTACAACGTGTTGTTTAAGAGATACAAGCTAATTTTGTATGATGCGTTATTTCTTTTCGTAAAGTGGTTCCAATACATATGTATTTGTCTTTACTCTGCAACACTGTATTTCCTTATAACGTTGTATTCTTACATGTTCTTTCGAGAGAAAACTCTCCTGTGCATTCTCTTTAGAGGCTACATGCTCAGACATACACGCAACACCAAAGCTTTTCGAGTTACAACGTGTTGTTTAGGAAAAACAAGATAATTTTGCACGAAGCGGGATTTCCTTAAAACGTGGTTTTCTGACAAATTTTGACGAAAGAAAGTTCTCCTGTAGGTTCTCTTTTGAGGCTACACGTGTAGACGTACGAGCCACACCAAATATTTTTCAGTTACAACGTGTTGTTTAGGAGACACAAGCAAATATTGTACGATGCGTTATTTCTTCTCGTAAAGTGTTTCCAATACGTACGTATTTGTCTTTACTCTGCAACACTGTATTTCCTTATAACGTGGTATTCGTACATATTCTTTCGAGAGAAAACTCTCCTGTGTGTTCTCTTTTGAGGCTACACGATTAGACAAACACGCAACACCAAAGCTTTTCGAGTTACAACGTGTTGTTTAGGAAAAAGAAGATGATTTCGCACGATGCAGGATTTCCTTAAAACGAGGTTTTCTGAAAAATTTTGTCGAAAGAAAATTCTCCTGTGGGTTCTCTTTTGAGGCTACACGTTTAGACGTACATGCCACACCAAATCTTTTCGAATTACAACATGTTGTTTCGGAGATACAAGCATAATTTTGTAAGATGCGTTACTTCTTCTCGTAAAGTGTTTCCAATATGTAAGTACTTGTCTTTACTCTGCAACACTGTATTTCCTTATAACGTGGTATTCTTATATATTCTTACGAGAGAAAACTATCCTGTGCGTTCACTTTTTAGGCTACACACTTAGACATACAGGCAACACCAAAGCTTTTCGAGTTACAACGTGTTGTTTATGAAAAACAAGATAATTTCGCACGATGCGGGATTTCCTTAAAACGTAGTTTTCTGAAACATTTTGACGAAAGAAAATTCTTCAGTGGGTTCTCTTTTGAGGCTACACGTTTAGACGTACACGCCACACCAAATCCTTTCGATTTACCACGTGTTGTTTAGGAGATACAAGCTAATTTTGTATGATTCGTTATTTCTTCTTGTAAAGTGTTTCCAATAAGTACGTATTTGTCTTTACTCTGCAACACTGTATTTCCTTATAACGTTGTATTCTTACATATTCTTTCAAGAGAAAACTCTCCTGTGCGTTCTCTTTAGAGGCCATATGCTTAGACATACACGCAACGCCAAAGTTTTTCGAGTTACAATGTGTTGTTTAGGAAAAACAAGATAATTTCACAGGATGCGAGATTTCCATAAAACGTGGTTTTCTGAAAAATTTTGACAAAACAAAGTTCTCCTGTGGGTTCTCTTTTGAGACTACACGTGTAGAGGTACGAGTCACACCAAATCTTTTCGAGTTACAACTTGTTGTTTAGGAGATACAAGCTAATTTTTTACGTTGCCTTATTTCTTCTCTTAAAGTGTTTCCAATAGAATTTGTCTTTACTCTGCAACACTGTATTTCCTTATAACGTGGTATTCTTACATATTCTTTCGAGCGAAAACTCTCCTGTGTGCACTCTTTTGAGGCTACAGGCTTAGACATACACGCAACACCAAAGCTTTTCGAGTTACAACGTGTTGTTTAGGAAAAACAAGATAATTTCGTACGATGCGAGATTTCCTTAAAACTTGGTTTCTGACAAATTTTGATAAAAGAAGATTCTCCTGTGGGTTCTCGTTTGAGGCTACACTTTTAGACTTACACGTCACACCAAATCTTTTCCAGTTACAACGTGTTGTTTAGGAGATACAAGCTAATTTTGTACGATGCATTATTTCTTCTCGTAAAGTGTTTCCAATATGTACTTATTTGTCTTTACTCTGCAAAATTGTATTTCCTTATAACGTGATATTCTTACATCTTCTTTCGAGAGAAAATTCTCCTGTGCCTTCTCTTTTGAGGCTACACGCTTACACATACACGCAACACAAAAGCTTTTCGAGTTACAACGTGTTGTTTAGGAAAAACAAGATAATTTCGTACGATGTGAGATTTCCTTAAAACGTGGTTTCTGACAAATTTTGATGAAAGAAGATTCTCCTGTGGGTTCTCGTTTGAGGCTACACTTTTAGACTTACACGTCACACCAAATCTTTTCGAGTTACAACGTGTTGTTTAGGAGATACAAGCTAATTTTTTACGATGCGTTATTTCTTCTCGTAAAGTGTTTCCAATATGTACTTATTTGTCTTTACTCTGCAAAATTGTATTTCCTTATAACGTGATATTCTTACATCTTCTTTCGAGAGAAAATTCTCCTGTGCCTTCTATTTTGAGGCTACACGCTTACACATACACGCAACACAAAAGCTTTTCGAGTTACAACGTGTTGTTTAGGAAAAACAAGATAATTTCGTACGATGTGAGATTTCCTTAAAACGTGGTTTCTGACAAATTTTGATGAAAGAAGATTCTCCTTTGGGTTCTCGTTTTAGGCTACACTTTTAGACTTACACGTCACACAAAATCTTTTCGAGTTACAACGTGTTGTTTAGGAGATACAAGCTAATTTTTTACGATGCGTTATTTCTTCTCGTAAAGTGTTTTCAATATGTACTTATTTGTCTTTACTCTGCAAAATTGTATATCCTTATAACGTGATATTCTTACATATTCTTTCGAGAGAAAATTCTCCTGTGCCTTCTCTTTTGAGGCTACACGTTTACACATACACGCAACACCAAAGCTTTTCGAGTTACAACATGTTGTTTAGGAAAAAGAAGATGATTTCGCACGATGTGGCATTTCCTTAAAACGAGGTGTTCTGAAAAATTTTGAAGTAAGAAAATTCTCCTGTGGGTTCTCATTTGAGGCTACACATTTAGACGTACATGCCACACCAAATCCTTTCGAGTTACCACGTGTTGTTTAGGAGATACAAGCTAATTTTGTACGATGCGTTATTTCTTCTTGTAAAGTGTTTCTGATACGTACTTATTTGTCTTTACTCTGCAACACTGTATTTCCTTATAACGTGGTATTCTTACATATTATTTCGTGGAAAAACTCTCCTGTGCGTTCTCTTTTGAGGCTACACGCTTAGACAAACATGCAACGCCAAAGTTTTTCGAGTTACAATGTGTTGTTTAGGAAAAACAAGATAATTTGGCATGATGCGAGATTTCCATAAAACGTGGTTTTCTGACAAATTTTGACGAAAGAAAATTCTCCTGTGGGTTCTCTTTTGAGGCTACACGTTTAGATGTACACGCCACACCAAATCCTTTCGAGTTACCACGTGTTGTTTAGGAGATACAAGCTAATTTTGTATGATGCGTTATTTCTTCTCGTAAAGTGTTTCCAATATGTACGTATTTGTCTTTACTCTGCAACACTGTATTTCCTTATAACGTTGTATTCTTTCATGTTCTTTCGAGAGAAAACTCTCCTGTGCATTCTCTTTAGAGGCTACATGCTCAGACATACACGCAACACCAAAGCTTTTCGAGTTACAACGTGTTGTTTAGGAAAAACAAGATAATTTTGCACGATGCGGGATTTCCTTAAAACGTGGTTTTCTGACAAATTTTGAAGAAAGAAAGTTCTCCTGTGTGTTCTCTTTTGAGGCTAAACGTGTAGACATACGAGCCACATGAAATATTTTTGAGTTACAACGTGTTGTTTAGGAGATACAAGCAAATATTGTACAATGCGTTATTTCTTCTCATATAGTGTTTCCAATATGTACTTATTTGTCTTTACTCTGCAACACTGTATTTCCTTATAACGTGGTATTCTTACATATTCTTTCGAGGGAAAACAATCCTGTGCATTCTCTTTTGAGGTTACACGCTTAGACAAACACGCAATGCCAAAGCTTTTGGAGTCACAACGTGTTGTTTAGGAAAAACAAGATAATTTCGCACGATACGAGATTTCCATTAAACGTGGTTTTCTGAAAAATTTTGACGAAACAAAGTTCTCCTGTGGGTTCTCTATTGAGGCTGCACGTGTAGAGGTACGAGCCACACCAAATCTTTTCGAGTTACTACGTGTTGTTTAGGAGATACAAGCTAATTTTCTAGGATGGGATATTTCTTCTCTTAAAGTGTTTCCAATACGTACGTAGTTGTCTTTACTCTGCAACACTGTATTTCCTTATAACGTAGTATTCTTACATATTCTTTCGAGAGAAAACTCTCCTGTGCGTTCTCTTTTGAGGCTACACACGTAGACATACACGTAACACCAAAGCTTTTCGAGTTACAACGTGTTGTTTAGGAAAAACAAGATAATTTCGCACGATGCGAGACTTCCTTAAAACGTGGTTTCTGACAAATTTTGATGAAAGAAAATTCTCCTGTGTGTCCTCGTTTGAGGCTACACTTTTAGACGTACACGTCACACCAAATCCTTTCGAGTTACAACGTGTTGTTTAGGAGATACAAGCTAATTTTGTAAGATGCGTTATTTCTTCTCGTAAAGTGTTTCCAATATGTACTTATTTGTCTTTACTAAATAAGTACATATTTAGTACTTATTTGTCTGCAAAATTGTATTTCCTTATAACGTGGTATTCTTACATATTCTTTGGAGTGAAAACTCTCCTGTGCTTTCTCTTTTGAGGCTCCACGCTTACACATACACGCAACACCATAGCTTTTCGAGTTACAACATGTTGTTTAGGAAAAAGAAGATGATTTTGCACGATGCGGGATTTCCTTAAAATGTGGTTTTCTGAAAAATTTTGAATAAAGAAAATTCTCCTGTGGGTTCTCTTTTGAGGCTACACGTTTAGACGTACACGCCACACCAAATCCTTTCAAGTTACCACGTGTTGTTTAGGAGATACAAGCTAATTTTGTACGAAGCATTATTTCTTCTCGTAAAGTGTTTCCAATACGTACTTATTTGTCTTTAATCTGCTACACTGTATTTCCTTATAACATGGTATTCTTACATATTATTTCGAGGGAAAACTCTCCTGTGCGTTCTCTTTTGAGGGGACACGCTTAGACAAACATGCAACGCCAAAGCTTTTCGAGTTACAATGTGTTGTTTAGGAAAAACAAGATAATTTAGCACGATGCGAGATTTCCATAAAACGTGGTTTTCTGAAAAATTTTGACGAAAGAAAGTTCTCCTGTGGGTTCTCTTTTGAGGCTACACGTGTAGAGGTACGAGCCACACCAAATCTTTTCGAATTACAACGTGTTGTTTAGGAGATATATGCTATTTTTTTACGATGCGTTAATTCTTCTCATAAAGTGTTTCCAATAAGTACATATTTGTCTTTATACTGCAGCATTATATTTCCTTATAACGTGGTATTCTTACATATTCCTTCGAGAGAAAACTATCCTGTGCGTTCCCTTTTGAGGCTACACACTTAGACATACAGGCAACACCAAAGCTTTTCGAGTTACAACGTGTTGTTTATGGAAAACAAGATAATTTTGTACGATGCGGGATTTCCTTAAAACGTGATTTTCTGACAAATTTTGACGAAAGAAAATTCTCCTGTGGCTTCTGTTTTGAGGCTACACGTTTAGACGTGCACGCCACACCAAATCCTTTCGAGTTACAACGTGTTGTTTAAGAGATACAAGCTAATTTTGTATGATGCGTTATTTCTTTTCGTAAAGTGGTTCCAATACATATGTATTTGTCTTTACTCTGCAACACTGTATTTCCTTATAACGTTGTATTCTTACATGTTCTTTCGAGAGAAAACTCTCCTGTGCATTCTCTTTAGAGGCTACATGCTCAGACATACACGCAACACCAAAGCTTTTCGAGTTACAAGGTGTTGTTTAGGAAAAACAAGATAATTTTGCACGAAGCGGGATTTCCTTAAAACGTGGTTTTCTGACAAATTTTGACGAAAGAAAGTTCTCCTGTAGGTTCTCTTTTGAGGCTACACGTGTAGACGTACGAGCCACACCAAATATTTTTCAGTTACAACGTGTTGTTTAGGAGACACAAGCAAATGTTGTACGATGCGTTATTTCTTCTCGTAAAGTGTTTCCAATACGTACGTATTTGTCTTTACTCTGCAACACTGTATTTCCTTATAACGTGGTATTCGTACATATTCTTTCGAGAGAAAACTCTCCTGTGTGTTCTCTTTTGAGGCTACACGATTAGACAAACACGCAACACCAAAGCTTTTCGAGTTACAACGTGTTGTTTAGGAAAAAGATGATTTCGCATGATGCGGGATTTCCTGAAAACCTGGTTTTCTGAAAAATTTTGACGAAAGAAAATTCTCCTGTGGGTTCACTTTTGAGGCTACATATTTAGACGTACACGTCACACCAAATCTTTTCGAGTTACATTGTGTTGTTTAGGAGATACAAGCTAATTTTTTATAATGCGTTAATTCTCGTAAAGTGTTTCCAATACATACGTATTTGTCTTTACTCTGCAAGACTGTATTTCCTTATAACGTGGTATTCTTACATATTCTTTCGAGAGAAAACTATCCTGTGCATTCCCTTTTGAGGCTAAACACTTAGACATACAGGCAACACCAAAGCTTTTTGAGTTACAACTTGTTGTTTATAAAAAACAAGATACTTTCGCAATATGCCGGATTTCCTTAAAACATGGTTTTCTGACAAATTTTGACGCAAGAAAATTTTTCTGTTTGTTCTCTTTTGAGGCTTCACGTTTCGACGTGCACGTCACACCTAATCCTTTCGAGTTACCACGTGTTGTTTAGGAGATACAAGCTAATTTTGTACGATGCTTTATTTCTTCTCATAAAGTGTTTCCAATACGTACGTATTTGTCTTTACTCTGCAACACTGTATTTCATTATAACGTGGTATTCTTACACATTCTTTCGAGAGAAAATTATCCTGTGCGTTCCCTTTTGAGGCTACACACTTAGACATACAGGCAACACCAAAGCTTGTCAAGTTACAACGTGTTGTTTATGAAAAACAAGATAATTTCGCACGATGCGTGATTTCCTTAAAACTTGGTGTTCTGACAAATTTTGACGAAAGAAAATTCTCCTGTGGGTTCTCTATTGAGGCTACACGTTTAGACGTGCACGCCACACCATACCCTTTGGAATTACCACGTCTTGTTTAGGAGATACAAGCTAATTTTGTACGATGCATTATTTATTCTCGTAAAGTGTTTCCAATATTTACGTATTTGTCTTTACTCTGCAACACTGTATTTCCTTATAACATTGTATTCTTACATGTTCTTTCGAGAGAAAACTCTCCGGTGCGTTCTCTTTAGAGGCTACACGCTTAGACATACACGCAACACCAAAGCTTTTCGAGTTACAACGTGTTGTTTAGGAAAAACAGGATAATTTTGCACGATGCAGGATATCCTTAAAACGTGGTTTTCTGACAAATTTTGACGAAAGAAAGTTCTCCTGTGTGTTGTCTATTGAGGCTACAGGTTTAGAAGTACACGCCACACCAAATCTTTTCGAGTTACAACTTGTTGTTTAGGAGATACAAGCAAATTTTGTTCGATGCGTTATTTCTTCTTGTAAAGTGTGTCCAATATGTACTTAATTGTCTTTACTCTGCAACACTGTATTTCCTTATAACGTGGTATTCTTACATATTCTTTCGAGGGAAAACTCTCCTGTGCGTTTTTTTTTTTTGGGCTACATGCTTAGACATACACGCAACACCAAAGCTTTTCGAGTTACAGCGTGTTGTTTAGGAAAAACAAGATAATTTCGCACGATGCGAGATTCCATAAAACGTGGTTTTCTGAAAAATTTTGACTGAAGAAAGTTCTCCTGTGGGTTCTCTTTTGAGGCTACATGTTTAGACGTACACGTCACACCAAATCTTTTCGAGTTACAACGTGTTGTTTAGGAGATACAAGCTAATTTCGTACGATGCGTTATTTCTTCTCGTAAAGTATTTCCAATATGTACTTAATTGTCTTTACTCTGCAACACTGTATTTCCTTATAACGTGGTATTCTTACATATTCTTTCGAGGGAAAACTCTCCTGTGCGTTTTTTTTTGGGGGCTACACGCTTAGACATACACGCAACGCCAAAGCTTTTCGAGTTACAGCGTGTTGTTTAAGAAAAATAAGATAATTTCGCAAGATGCGAGATTTCCATACAACGTGGTTTTCTGACAAATTTTGATGGAAGATAATTCTACTGTGGGTTCTCTTTTGAGGCTACACGTTTAGACGTACACGTCACACCAAATCTTAACGAGTTACAACGTGTTGTTTACGAGATACAAGCTAATTTTGTATGATGCGTTATTTCTCCTCATAAAGTGTTTCCAATAAGTACTTATTTGTCTTTACTCTGCAAAATTATATTTCCTTATAACGTGGTATTCTTACATATTCTTTTGAGGGAAAACTCTCCTGTGTGTTCTCTTTTGAGGCTACCTGCTTAGACATACACGCAACGACAAAGCTTTTCAAGTTACAACGTGTTGTTTAGGAAAAACAAGATAATTTTGCACGATGTGAGATTTCCTTAAAACGTGGTTTCTGATAAACTTTGATGAAAGAAAATTCTCCTGTGGGTTCTCTTTAGAGGCTACACGTTTAGACATACACGTCACACCAAATCTTTTCGAGTTACAACGTGTTGTTTAGGAGATACAAGTTAATTTTGTACGATGCGTTATTTCTTCTCGTAAAGTGTTTCCAATATGTACTTATTTGTCTTTACTCTGCAAAATTGTATTTCCTTATAACGTGGTATTCTTACATATTCTTTCGAGAGAAAACGCTCCTGTGCCTTCTCTTTTGAGGCTCCACGCTTACACATACATGCAACACCAAAGATTTTCGAGTTACAATATGTTGTTTAGGAAAAAGAAGATGATTTCGCACGATGCGGGATTTCCTTAAAACGTGGTTTTCTGAAAAAATTTGACGAAAGAAAATTCTCCTGTGGGTTCTCTTTTGAGGCTACATGTTTAGACGTACACGCCACACCAAATCTTTTCGAGTTACAAAGTGTTGTTTAGGAGATACAAGCTAATTTTGTAAGATGCGTCAATTCTTCTCATAAAGTGTTTCCAATACGTACGTATTTGTGTTTATTCTGCAACACTGTATTTCCTTATAACGTGGTATTCTTACTTATTCTTTCGAGAGAAAACTATCCTGTGCGTTCCCTTTTGAGGCTACACACTTAGACATACAGGCAACACCAAAGCTTTTCGAGTTTCAACGTGTTGTTTATGAAAAACAAGATTATTTCGCACGATGCGGGATTTCCTTAAAACATGGTTTTCTGACAAATTTTGACGAAAGTAAGTTCTCCTGTGAGTTCTCTTTTGAGACTCCACGTTTAGACATACACGCCACACCAAATCCTTTCGAGTTACCATGTGTTGCTTAGGAGATACAAGCTAATTTAGTACGATGCATTATTTCTTCACTTAACGTGTTTCCAATACATTCTTATTTGTCTTTACTCTGCTACACTGTATTTCCTTATAACGTGGTATTCTTACATATTCTTTCGAGAGAAAACTCTCCTGTGCATTCTCATTTGAGGCTACAAGATTAGACATACACGCAACACCAAAGCTTTTCGAGTTACAACGTGTTGTTTAGGAAAAACAAGATAATTTCGCACGATGCGAGATTTCCTTAAAACGTGGTTTCTGACAAATTTTGATGAAAGAAAATTATCCTGTGGGTTCTCTTTTGAG
This sequence comes from Apodemus sylvaticus, assembly GCF_947179515.1. NCBI lineage: Eukaryota > Metazoa > Chordata > Mammalia > Rodentia > Muridae > Apodemus > Apodemus sylvaticus. Next base: position 105,385 of record NW_026263461.1, read on the forward strand.
GCTACACGTTTAGACATACAGGTAACACCAAATCTTTTCGAGTTACAACGTGTTGTTTAGGAGACACATGTTAATTTTGTACGATGCGTTATTACTTCTCGTAAAGTGTTTCCAATATGTACTTATTTGTATTTACTCTGCAAAATTGTATTTCCTTATACCATGGTATTATTACATATTCTTTCGAGGGAAAACTCTCCTGTGCCTTCTCTTTTGAGGCTCCATCCTTACACATACACGCAACACCAAAGCTTTTCGAGTTACAACATGTTGTTTAGGAAAACGGAGATGATTTTGCACGATGCGGGATTTCCTTAAAACGTGGTTTTCTGACAAATTTTGACGAAAGAAAGTTCTCCTGTGGGTTCTCTTTTGAGGCTACACGTGTAGAGGTATGAGCCACACCAAATCTTTTCGAGTTACAACGTGTTGTTTAGGAGATACAAGCAAATTTTTTACGATGCGGTATTTCTTCTCCTAAAGTGTTTCCAATATGTACTTATTTGTCTTTACTCTGCAACACAGTATTTCCTTATAACGTGGTATACTTACATATTCTTTCGAGAGAAAACTCTCCTGTGCGTTCTCTTTTGAGGCTACACGCTTAGACAAACACTCAGCACCAAAGCTTTTCAAGTTACACTGTGTTGTTTAGGAAAAGCAAGATAATTTTGCACGATGCGAGATTTCCTTAAAACGTGTTTTCTGACAAATTTTGATGAAAGAAAATTCTCCTGTGAGTTCTCTTTTGAGGCTACACGTTTAGACGTACATGTCACACCAAATCTTTTCGAGTTACAACGTGTTGTTTAGGAGATACAAGCTAATTTTTTACGATGCGTAATTTCTTCTCGTAAAGTGTGTCCAATACGTACTTATTTGTCTTTACTCTGCAAAATTGTATTTCCTTATAACGTGGTATTCTTACATATTCTTTCGAGAGAAAACTCCCCTGTGCATTCTCTTTTGAGGCTCCACGCTTACACATACACGCAACACCAAAGCTTTTCGAATTACAACATGTTGTTTAGGAAAAAGAAGATGATTTCTCATGATGCGGGATTTCTTTAAAACGTGGTTTTCTGAAATATTTTGACGAAAGAAAATTCTCCTGTGGGTTCTCTTTTGAGGCTACATGTTTAGATGTACACGCCACACCAAATCCTTTCGAGTTACAACGGGTTGTTTAGGAGATACAAACTAATTTTGTACGATGTGTTAATTCTTCTCATAAAGTGTTTCCAATACGTACGTATTTGTCTTTACTCTGCAACACTGTATTTCCTTATAACGTGGTATTCTTACATATTCTTTCGAGAGAAAACTATCCTCTGCGTTCCCTTTTGAATCTACACACTTAGACATACAGGCAACACCAAAGCTTTTCGAGTTACAACGTGTTGTTTATGAAAAACAAGATTATTTCGCATGATGCGGGATTTCCTTAAAACGTGGTTTTCTGACAAATTTTGACGAAAGAAAATTATCCTGTGGGTTCTCTTTTGAGGCTCCACGTTTAGACGTACACGCCACACCAAATCCTTTCGAGTTACCACGTGTTGTTTAGGAGATACAAGCTAATTTTGTACGATGCGTTATTTTCTGACAAATTTTGACGAAAGAAAATTATCCTGTGGGTTCTCTTTTGAGGCTCCACGTTTAGAAGTAAACGCCACACCAAATACTTTCGAGTTACAACGTGTTGTTTAGGAGATACAAGCTAATTTTGTACGATGCGTTATTTCTTCTCATAAAGTGTTTCCAATATTTACTTATTTGTCTTTACTCTGCAACACTGTATTTCCTTATAACGTTGTATTCTTACATGTTCTTTTGAGAGAAATCTCTCCTGTGCGTTCTCTTTAGAGGCTACAGGCTTAGACATACACGCAACACCAAAGCTTTTCGAGTTACAACATGTTGTTTAGGAAAAACAAGATAATTTTGCACGATGCGGGATTTTCTTAAAACGAGGTTTTCTGACAAATTTTGACGAAAGAAAGTTCTCCTGTGGGTTCTCTTTTGAGGCTACACATGCAGACATTTGAGCCACACCAAAACTTTTCGAGTTACAACGTGTTGTTTAGGAGATACAAGCAAATTATTTAGGATGCGTTATTTCCTCTCGTAAAGTGTTTCCAATAAGTACTTATTTGTCTTTACTCTGCAACACTGTATTTCCTTCTAACGTGGTATTCTTACATATTCTTTCGAGAGAAAACTCTCTTGTGCGTTCTCTTTTTGAGGCTACACGCTTAGACAAACACTCAACACCAAAGCTTTTCGAGTTACAACGTGTTGTTTAGGAAAAACAAGATTATTTCGCACGATGTGAGATTTCCTTAAAACGTGTTTTCTGACAAATTTTGATGAAAGAAAATATTCGTGTGGGTTCTCTTTTGAGGCTACTCATTTATACGTACACGTCACACCAAATCTTTTCGAGTTACAACGTGTTGTTTAGGATGCGTTATTTCTTCTCGTAAAGTGTTTCTAATACGTACTTATTTGTCTTTACTCTGCAAAATTGTATTTCCTTATAACGTGGTATTCTTACATATTCTTTCGAGAGAAAACTCTCCTGTGCTTTCTCTTTTGAGTCTCCACGCTTACACATAAACGCAACACCAACGTTTTTCGAGTTACAACATGTTGTTTAGGAAAAAGAAGATGATTTCGCATGATGCGGGATTTCCTTAAAACGTGGTTTTCTGAAAAAATTTGACGAAAGAAAATTCTCCTGTGGGTTCTCTTTTGAGGCTCCATGTTTAGATGTACATGCCACACCAAATCTTTTCGAGTTACAACGTGTTGTTTAAGAGATGCAAGCTAATTTTGTACGATGCATTAATTCTTCTCATAAAGTGTTTCCAATACATACGTATTTGTCTTTACTTTGCAACACTGTATTTCCTTATAACGTGGTATTCTTACATATTCTTTTGAGAGAAAACTATCCTGTGCATTCCCTTTTGAGGCTACACACTTAGACATACAGGCAACACCAAAGCTTTTCGAGTTAGAACGTGTTGTTTATGAAAAACAAGATAATTTCGCACGATGCGGGATTTCCTTAAAACGTGGTTTTCTGACAAATTTTGACGAAAGAAAATTCTCCTGTGGGTTCTCTTTTGAGGCTTCACGTTTAGACGTGCACGCCACACCAAATCCTTTCGAGTTAGGAGATACAAGCTAATTTTGTATGATGCGTTATTTCTTCTCGTAAAGTATTTTCAATATGTACGTATTTGTCTTTATTCTGCAACACTGTATTTCCTTATAACGTGGTATTCTTACATATTCTGTCGAGAGAAAAATATCCTGTGCGTTCCCTTTTGAGGCTACACACTTAGACATACAGGCAACACCAAAGCTTTTCGAGTTACAACGTGTTGTTTATGAAAAACAAGATAATTTCGCATGATGCGGGATTTCCTTAAAACGTGGTGTTCTGACAAATTTTGACAAAGGATAATTCTCCTGTTGGTTCTCTTTTGAGGCTACACGTTTAGAAGTGCATGCCACACCAAATCTTTTCGAGTTGCCACGTGTTGTTTAGGAGATACAAGCTAATTTTGTACGATGCGTTATTTCTTCTCGTAAAGTGTTTCCAATAAGTACGTATTTGTCTTTACTCTGCAACACTGTATTTCCTTATAACGTTGTATTCTTACATGTTCTTTGGAGAGAAAAGTCTCCTGTGCGTTCTCTTTAGAGGCTACATGCATAGACATACACGCAACACAAAAGCTTTTCGATTTACAACGTGTTGTTTAGGAAAAACAAGATAATTTTGCACGATGCGGGATATCCTTAAAACGTGGTTTTCTGAGAAATTTTGACGAAAGAAAGTTCTCCTGTGGGTTCTCTTTTGAGGCTACACGTTTAGATGTACGAGCCACACCAAATCTTTTCGTGTTGCAACGTGTTGTTTACGAGATTCCAGCATTTTTTTTTACGATTCGTTATTTCTTCTCGTAAAGTGTTTTCAATACGTACTTATTTGTCTTTACTCTGCAACACTGTATTTCCTTATAACGTGGTATTCTTACATATTCTTTCGAGAGGAAAATCTCCTGTGCATTCCCTTTTGAGGCTACACTCTTAGACAAAAACTCAACACCAAAGCTTTTCGGGTTACACCGTGTTGTTTAGGAAAAACAAGATAATTTTGCACGATGTGAGATTTCCTTAAAACGTGTTTTCTGACAATTTTGATGAAAGAAAATTCTCCTGTGGGTTCTCTTTTGAGGCTACATGTTTAGATGTACACGCCACACCAAATCCTTTCGAGTTACAACGGGTTGTTTAGGAGATACAAACTAATTTTGTACGATGTGTTAATTCTTCTCATAAAGTGTTTCCAATACGTACATATTTGTCTTTACTCTGCAACACTGTATTTCCTTATAACGTGGTATTCTTACATATTCTTTCGAGAGAAAACTATCCTCTGCGTTCCCTTTTGAATCTACACACTTAGACATACAGGCAACACCAAAGCTTTTCGAGTTACAACGTGTTGTTTATGAAAAACAAGATTATTTCGCATGATGCGGGATTTCCTTAAAACGTGGTTTTCTGACAAATTTTGACGAAAGAAAATTATCCTGTGGGTTCTCTTTTGAGGCTCCACGTTTAGACGTACACGCCACACCAAATCCTTTCGAGTTACCACGTGTTGTTTAGGAGATACAAGCTAATTTTGTACGATGCGTTATTTTCTGACAAATTTTGACGAAAGAAAATTATCCTGTGGGTTCTCTTTTGAGGCTCCACGTTTAGAAGTACACGCCACACCAAATACTTTCGAGTTACAACGTGTTGTTTAGGAGATACAAGCTAATTTTGTACGATGCGTTATTTCTTCTCATAAAGTGTTTCCAATATTTACTTATTTGTCTTTACTCTGCAACACTGTATTTCCTTATAACGTTGTATTCTTACATGTTCTTTCGAGAGAAATCTCTCCTGTGCGTTCTCTTTAGAGGCTACAGGCTTAGACATACACCAAACACCAAAGCTTTTCGAGTTACAACATGTTGTTTAGGAAAAACAAGATAATTTTGCACGATGCGGGATTTTCTTAAAACGAGGTTTTCTGACAAATTTTGACGAAAGAAAGTTCTCCTGTGGGTTCTCTTTTGAGGCTACACATGCAGACATTTGAGCCACACCAAAACTTTTCGAGTTACAACGTGTTGTTTAGGAGATACAAGCAAATTATTTAGGATGCGTTATTTCCTCTCGTAAAGTGTTTCCAATAAGTACTTATTTGTCTTTACACTGCAACACTGTATTTCCTTCTAACGTGGTATTCTTACATATTCTTTCGAGAGAAAACTCTCTTGTGCGTTCTCTTTTTGAGGCTACACGCTTAGACAAACACTCAACACCAAAGCTTTTCGAGTTACAACGTGTTGTTTAGGAAAAACAAGATTATTTCGCACGATGTGAGATTTCCTTAAAACGTGTTTTCTGACAAATTTTGATGAAAGAAAATTTTCCTGTGGGTTCTCTTTTGAGGCTACACATTTATACGTACACGTCACACCAAATCTTTTCGAGTTACAACGTGTTGTTTAGGATGCGTTATTTCTTCTCGTAAAGTGTTTCCAATACGTACTTATTTGTCTTTACTCTGCAAAATTGTATTTCCTTATAACGTGGTATTCTTACATATTCTTTCGAGAGAAAACTCTCCTGTGCTTTCTCTTTTGAGTCTCCACGCTTACACATAAACGCAACACCAACGCTTTTCGAGTTACAACATGTTGTTTAGGAAAAAGAAGATGATTTCGCATGATGCGGGATATCCTTAAAACGTGGTTTTCTGAGAAATTTTGACGAAAGAAAGTTCTCCTGTGGGTTCTCTTTTGAGGCTACACGTTTAGATGTACGAGCCACACCAAATCTTTTCGTGTTGCAACGTGTTGTTTACGAGATTCCAGCAATTTTTTTACGATTCGTTATTTCTTCTCGTAAAGTGTTTTCAATACGTACTTATTTGTCTTTACTCTGCAACACTGTATTTCCTTATAACGTGGTATTCTTACATATTCTTTCGAGAGGAAAATCTCCTGTGCATTCCCTTTTGAGGCTACACTCTTAGACAAAAACTCAACACCAAAGCTTTTCGGGTTACACCGTGTTGTTTAGGAAAAACAAGATAATTTTGCACGATGTGAGATTTCCTTAAAACGTGTTTTCTGACAATTTTGATGAAAGAAAATTCTCCTGTGGGTTCTCTTTTGAGGCTACATGTTTAGATGTACACGCCACACCAAATCCTTTCGAGTTACAACGGGTTGTTTAGGAGATACAAACTAATTTTGTACGATGTGTTAATTCTTCTCATAAAGTGTTTCCAATACGTACATATTTGTCTTTACTCTGCAACACTGTATTTCCTTATAACGTGGTATTCTTACATATTCTTTCGAGAGAAAACTATCCTCTGCGTTCCCTTTTGAATCTACACACTTAGACATACAGGCAACACCAAAGCTTTTCGAGTTACAACGTGTTGTTTCTGAAAAACAAGATTATTTCGCATGATGCGGGATTTCCTTAAAACGTGGTTTTCTGACAAATTTTGACGAAAGAAAATTATCCTGTGGGTTCTCTTTTGAGGCTCCACGTTTAGACGTACACGCCACACCAAATCCTTTCGAGTTACCACGTGTTGTTTAGGAGATACAAGCTAATTTTGTACGATGCATTATTTTCTGACAAATTTTGACGAAAGAAAATTATCCTGTGGGTTCTCTTTTGAGGCTCCACGTTTAGAAGTACACGCCACACCAAATACTTTCGAGTTACAACGTGTTGTTTAGGAGATACAAGCTAATTTTGTACGATGCGTTATTTCTTCTCATAAAGTGTTTCCAATATTTACTTATTTGTCTTTACTCTGCAACACTGTATTTCCTTATAACGTTGTATTCTTACATGTTCTTTCGAGAGAAATCTCTCCTGTGCGTTCTCTTTAGAGGCTACAGGCTTAGACATACACCAAACACCAAAGCTTTTCGAGTTACAACATGTTGTTTAGGAAAAACAAGATAATTTTGCACGATGCGGGATTTTCTTAAAACGAGGTTTTCTGACAAATTTTGACGAAAGAAAGTTCTCCTGTGGGTTCTCTTTTGAGGCTACACATGCAGACATTTGAGCCACACCAAAACTTTTCGAGTTACAACGTGTTGTTTAGGAGATACAAGCAAATTATTTAGGATGCGTTATTTCCTCTCGTAAAGTGTTTCCAATAAGTACTTATTTGTCTTTACACTGCAACACTGTATTTCCTTCTAACGTGGTATTCTTACATATTCTTTCGAGAGAAAACTCTCTTGTGCGTTCTCTTTTTGAGGCTACACGCTTAGACAAACACTCAACACCAAAGCTTTTCGAGTTACAACGTGTTGTTTAGGAAAAACAAGATTATTTCGCACGATGTGAGATTTCCTTAAAACGTGTTTTCTGACAAATTTTGATGAAAGAAAATTTTCCTGTGGGTTCTCTTTTGAGGCTACACATTTATACGTACACGTCACACCAAATCTTTTCGAGTTACAACGTGTTGTTTAGGATGCGTTATTTCTTCTCGTAAAGTGTTTCCAATACGTACTTATTTGTCTTTACTCTGCAAAATTGTATTTCCTTATAACGTGGTATTCTTACATATTCTTTCGAGAGAAAACTCTCCTGTGCTTTCTCTTTTGAGTCTCCACGCTTACACATAAACGCAACACCAACGCTTTTCGAGTTACAACATGTTGTTTAGGAAAAAGAAGATGATTTCGCATGATGCGGGATTTCCTTAAAACGTGGTTTTCTGAAAAAATTTGACGAAAGAAAATTCTCCTGTGGGTTCTCTTTTGAGGCTCCATGTTTAGATGTACATGCCACACCAAATCTTTTCGAGTTACAACGTGTTGTTTAAGAGATGCAAGCTAATTTTGTACGATGCATTAATTCTTCTCATAAAGTGTTTCCAATACATACGTATTTGTCTTTACTTTGCAACACTGTATTTCCTTATAACGTGGTATTCTTACATATTCTTTTGAGAGAAAACTATCCTGTGCATTCCCTTTTGAGGCTACACACTTAGACATACAGGCAACACCAAAGCTTTTCGAGTTAGAACGTGTTGTTTATGAAAAACAAGATAATTTCGCACGATGCGGGATTTCCTTAAAACGTGGTTTTCTGACAAATTTTGACGAAAGAAAATTCTCCTGTGGGTTCTCTTTTGAGGCTTCACGTTTAGACGTGCACGCCACACCAAATCCTTTCGAGTTACCACGTGTTGTTTAGGAGATACAAGCTAATTTTGTATGATGCGTTATTTCTTCTCGTAAAGTATTTTCAATAGGTACGTATTTGTCTTTATTCTGCAACACTGTATTTCCTTATAACGTGGTATTCTTACATATTCTGTTGAGAGAAAACTATCCTGTGCGTTCCCTTTTGAGGCTACACACTTAGACATACAGGCAACACCAAAGCTTTTCGAGTTACAACGTGTTGTTTATGAAAAACAAGATAATTTCGCACGATGCGGGATTTCTTTAAAACGTGGTGTTCTGACAAATTTTGACAAACGAAAATTCTCCTGTTGGTTCTCTTTTGAGGCTACACGTTTAGAAGTGCATGCCACACCAAATCTTTTCGAGTTGCCACGTGTTGTTTAGGAGATACAAGCTAATTTTGTACGATGCGTTATTTCTTCTCGTAAAGTGTTTCCAATAAGTACGTATTTGTCTTTACTCTGCAACACTTTATTTCCTTATAACGTTGTATTCTTACATGTTCTTTGGAGAGAAAAGTCTCCTGTGCGTTCTCTTTAGAGGCTACATGCATAGACATACACGCAACACAAAAGCTTTTCGATTTACAACGTGTTGTTTAGGAAAAACAAGATAATTTTGCACGATGCGGGATATCCTTAAAACGTGGTTTTCTGAGAAATTTTGACGAAAGAAAGTTCTCCTGTGGGTTCTCTTTTGAGGCTACACGTTTAGATGTACGAGCCACACCAAATCTTTTTGAGTTGCAACGTGTTGTTTACGAGATTCCAGCAAATTTTTTACGATTCGTTATTTCTTCTCGTAAAGTGTTTTCAATACGTACTTCTTTGTCTTTACTCTGCAACACTGTATTTCCTTATAACGTGGTATTCTTCCATATTCTTTCGAGAGAAAAATCTCCTGTGCGTTCCCTTTTGAGGCTACACTCTTAGAAAAAAACTCAACACCAAAGCTTTTCGGGTTACACCGTGTTGTTTAGGAAAAACAAGATAATTTTGCACGATGTGAGATTTCCTTAAAACGTGTTTTCTGACAATTTTGATGAAAGAAAATTCTCCTGTGGGTTCTCTTTTGAGGCTACATGTTTAGACGTACATGTCACACCAAATCTTTTCGAGTTACAACGAGTTGTTTCGGAGATACAAGCTAATTTTGTACGATGCGTTATTTCTTCTCGTAAAGTGTTTCCAATATGTACTTATTTGTCTTTACTCTGCAATATTGTATTTCCTTATAACGTGGTATTCTTACATATTCTTTCGAGAGAAAACTCTCCTGTGCATTCTCTTTTGAGGCTCCACGCTTACAAATACACGCAACACCAAAGCTTTTCGAATTACAACATGTTGTTTAGGAAAAAGAAGATGATTTCGCATGATGCGGGATTTCCTTAAAACGTGGTTTTCTGAAAAATTTTGAAGGAAGAAAAATCTCCTGTTGGTTCTCTTTTGAGGCTACATGTTTAGATGTACACGCCACACCAAATCCTTTCGAGTTACAACGTGTTGTTTAGGAGATACAAGCTAATTTTGTACGATGCGTTAATTCTTCTCATAAAGTGTTTCCAATATGTACGTATTTGTCTTTACTCTGCAACACTGTATTTCCTGATAACATGGTATTCTTACATATTCTTTCGAGACAAAACTATCCTATGCGTTCCCTTTTGAGGCTACACACTTAGACATACAGGCAACACCAAAGCTTTTCGAGTTACAACCTGTTTTTTATGAGAAACAAGATTATTTCACATGATGCGGGATTTCCTTAAAACGTGATTTTCTGACAAATTTTGACAAAAGAAAACTCTCCTGTGGGTTCTCTTTTGAGGCTCCACGTTTAGACGTACACACCACACCAAATCCTTTCGAGTTACCACGTGTTGCTTAGGAGATACAAGCTAATTTTGTACGAAGCGTTATTTCTTCTCCTAAAGTGTTTCCAATACTTACTTATTTGTCTTTACTCTGCAACACTGTATTTCCTTTTAACGTTGTATTCTTACATGTTCTTTCGAGAGAAAACTCTTTTGTGCGTTCTCTTTAGAGGCTACAGGCTTAGACACACAAGCAACACCAAAGCTTTTCTAGTTACAACGTGTTGTTTGGGAAAAACTAGATAATTTTGCACGATGCGGGATTTCCTTAAAACCTGGTTTTCTGACAAATTTTGACGAAAGAAAGTTCTCCTGTGGGTTCTCTTTTGAGGCTACACATGCAGACATACGAGCCACACGAAATCTTTTCGAGTTACAACGTGTTGTTTAGGAGATACAAGCAAATTTTTTACGATGTGTTATTTCTTCTCGTAAAATGTTTCCAATATGTACTTATTTTTCTTTACTCTGCAACACTGTATTTCCTTATAACGTGGTATTCTTACATATTCTTTCGAGAGAAAACTCTCCTGTGCATTCTCTTTTGAGGCTACACGCTTAGACAAACACTCAGCACCAAAGCTTTTCGAGTTACAACGTGTTGTTAAGGAAAAACAAGATAATTTCGCACGATGTGAGATTTCCTTAAAACGTGTTTTCTGACAAATTTTGATGAAAGAAAATTCTTCTGTGGGTTCTCTTTTGAGGCTACACGTTTAGACGTACATGTCACACCAAATCTTTTCGTGTTACAATGTGTTGTTAAGGAGATACAGGCTAATATTTAAGGATGCGTTATTTCTTCTCATAAAGTGTTTCCAATATGTACTAATTTGTCTTTACTCTGCAAAATTGTATTTCCTTATAACGTGGTATTCTTACATATTCTTTCGAGAGAAATCTCTCCTGTGCCTTCTCTTTTGAGTCTCCACCCTTACACATACACGCAACACCAATGCTTTTCGAGTTACAACATGTTGTTTAGGAAAAAGAAGATGATTTTGCACGATGCGGGATTTCCTTAAAACGTGGTTTTCTGAAAAATTTTGAGGAAAGAAAATTCTCCTGTGGGTTCTCTTTTGAGGCTCCATGTTTACATGTACACGCCACACCAAATCTTTTCGAGTTATAACGTGTTGTTTAAGAGATACAAGCTAATTTTGTATGATGCGTTAATTCTTCTCATAAAGTGTTTCCAATACGTACATATTTGTCTTTACTCTGCAACACTGTATTTCCTTATACCGTGGTATTCTTACATATTCTTTCGAGAGAAAAGTATCCTGTGCGTTCCCTTTTGAGGCTACACACTTAGACATACAGGCAACACCAAAGCTTTTCGAGTTACAACGTGTTGTTAATGAAAAACAAGATTAATTCGCACGATGCGGGATTTCCTTAAAACGTGGTTTTCTGACAAATTTTGATGAATGAAAATTCTACTGTGGGTTCTCTTTTGAGGCTCCACGTTTAGACGTACACGCCACACCAAATCCTTCGAGTTATCACGTGTTGCTTAGGAGATACAAGCTAATTTTTTATGATGCGTTATTTCTTCTCGTAAAGTGTTTCCAATACTTATGTATTTGTCTTTCCTCTGCAACACTGTATTTCCTTATAACGTTGTCTTCTTACATTTTCTTTTGAGAGAAAACTCTCCTGTGCGTTCTCTTTAGAGGCTACAGGCTTAGACATACACGCAACACCAAAGCTTTTCAAGTTACAACGTGTTGTTTAGGAAAAACAAGATAATATTGCACGATGCGGGATTTCCTTAAAACGTGGTTTTCTGACAAATTTTGACGAAAGGAAGTTCTCCTGTGGTTTCTCTTTTGAGGCTACACTTGTAGACGTACGAGCCACACCAAATGTTTTCAAGTTACAACGTGTTGTTTAGGAGATACAAACAAATTTTGTACGATGCGTTATTTCTTCTCGTAAAGTGTTTCCAATACGTACTTATTTGTCTTTAGTCTGCAACATTGTATTTCCTTATAACGTGTTATTCTTACATATTCTTTCGAGGGAAAACACTCCTGTGCGTTCTCTTTTGAGGCTACACGCTTAGACAAATACGCAACGCCAAAGCTTTTCGAGTTACAACGTGTGGTTTAGGAAAAACAAGATAATTTCGCACTATGCGAGATTTCCATAAAACGTGGTTTTCTGAAAAATTTTGATGAAAGAAAGTTCTCCTGTCGGTGCTCTTTTGAGGCTACACGTGTAGAGGTACGAGCCATACCAAATCTTTTCATGTTACAATGTGTTGTTTAGGAGATACAAGCTAATTTTGTACGATGCCTTATTTCTTCTCTTAAAGTGTTTCCAATAGGTATGTATTTGTCTATACTCTGCAACAGTGTATTTCCTTATAACGTTGTATTCTTACATATTCTTTCGAGAGAAAACTCTCCTGTGCGTTCTCTTTTGAGGCTACACGCTTAGACATACACGCAACACCAAAGCTTTTCTATTTACAACGTGTTGTTTAGGAAAAACAAGATAATTTCGCATGATGCGAGATTTCTTTAAACGTGGTTTCTGACAAATTTTGATGAAAGAAAATTCTCCTTTGGGTTCTCTTTTGAGGCTACACGTTTAGACATACATGTCACACCAAATCTTTTCGAGTTACAATGTGTTGCTTAGGAGATACAAGTTAATTTCGTACGAAGTGTTATTTCTTCTCCTAAAGTGTTTCCAATATGTACTTATTTTTCTATTCTCTGCAAAATTGTATTTCGTTATAACGTGGTATTCTTACATATTCTTTCAAGAGAAAACTCTCCTGTGCATTCTCTTTTGAGGCTACATGCTTAGACATACACGCAACACCAAAGCTTTTCGAGTTACAACGTGTTGTTTAGGAAAAACAAGATGATTTCGCAGGATGCGAGATTTCCTTAAAACGTGGTTTCTGACAAATTTTGATGAAAGAAAATTCTCCTGTGGGTTCTCTTTTGAGGCTACACGTTTCGACGTACACATCACACCAAATCTTTTCGAGTTACAACATGTTGTTTAGGAGATACAAGCTAATTTTTTTCGATGCATTATTTCTTCTCATAAAGTGTTTCCAATATGTACTTATTTGTCTTTACTCTGCAAAATTGTATTTCCTTATAACGTGGTATTCTTACATATTCTTTCAAGAGAAAACGCTCCTGTGCCTTCTCTTTTGAGGCTCCACGCTTACACATACACGCAACACCAAAGCTTTTCAAGTTACAACATGTTGCTTAGGAAAAAGAAGATGATTTCGCATGATGCGGGATTTCCTTAAAACATGGTTTTCTGACAAATTTTTATGAAAGAAAATTCTCCTGTGGGTTCTCTTTTGAGGCTACATGTTTAAATGAACACGCCACACCAAATCTTTTAGAGTTACAACGTGTTGTTTAAGAGATACAAGCTAATTTTGTACGATGCGTTAATTCTTCTCCTAAAGTGTTTCCAATATGTACTTATTTGTCGTTACTCTGCAAAATTGTATTTCCTTATAACGTGGTGTTCTTACATATTCTTTTGAGAGAAAACTCTCCTGTGCCTTCTCTTTTGAAGCTCCACGCTTACACATACACGCAACACCAAAGCTTTTCAAGTTACAACATGTTGTTTAGGAAAAAGAAGATGATTTCGCATGATGCGGGATTTCCTTAAAACATGGTTTTCTGACAAATTTTTATGAAAGAAAATTCTCCTGTGGGTTCTCTTTTGAGGCTACATGTTTAAATGAACACGCCACACCAAATCTTTTAGAGTTACAACGTGTTGTTTAAGAGATACAAGCTAATTTTGTAAGATGCGTTAATTCTTCTCCTAAAGTGTTTCCAATATGTACTTATTTGTCGTTACTCTGCAAAATTGTATTTCCTTATAACGTGGTGTTCTTACATATTCTTTTGAGAGAAAACTCTCCTGTGCCTTCTCTTTTGAGGCTCCACGCTTACACATACACGCAACACCAAAGCTTTTCGAGTTACAACATGTTGTTTAGGAAAAAGAAGATGATTTCGCACGATGCGGGATTTCCTGAAAACGTGATTTTCTGAAAAATTTTGATGAAAGAAAATTCTCCTGTGTGTTCTCTTTTGAGGCTACATGTTTAGATGTACATGCCACACCAAATCTTTTCGAGTTACAACGTGTTGTTTAGGAGATACAAGCTAATTTTGTAAGATGTGTTAATTCTTCTCATAAAGTGTTTCCAATACGTACGTTTTAGTCTTTACTCTGCAACACTGTATTTCCTTATAACGTGGTAATCTTACATATTCTTTCGAGAGAAAACTATCCTGTGCGTTCCCTTTTGAGGCTACACACTTAGACATACAGGCAACACCAAATCTTTTCGAGTTAGAACGTGTTGTTTATGAAAAACAAGATAATTTCGCACGATGCGGGACTTCCTTAAAACGTGGTGTTCTGACAAATTTTGACGAAAGAAAATTCTCCTGTGGGTTCTCTTTTGAGGCTACACATTTAGACGTGCACGCCACCCCAAATCCTTTCGAGTTACCACGTGTTGTTTAGGAGGTACAAGCTAATTTTTTACGATGCGTTATTTCTTCTCTTAAAGTGTTTCCAATACGTACACATTTGTCTTTACTCTGCAACACTCTATTTCCTTATAACGTTGTATTCTTACATGTTCTTTCGAGAGAAAACTCTCCTGTGCATTCTCTTTAGAGGCTACATGCTTAGACATACACGCAACACCAAAGCTTTCCGAGTTTCAACGTGTTGTTTAGGAAATCAAGATAATGTTGCACGATGCGGGATTTCCTTAAAACGTGGTTTTCTGACAAATATTGACGAAAGAAACTTCTTCTGTGGGTTCTCTTTTGAGGCTACACGTTTAGACGTATGAGCCACACCAAATCTTTTCAAGTTACAACGTGTTGTTTAGGAGATACAAGCAAATTTTTTACGATGCGTTATTTCTTCTTGTAAAGTGTTTCCAATACGTACTTATTTGTCTTTACTCTGCAACACTTTATTTCCTTATAACGTGGTATTCTTACCTATTCTTTCGAGGGAAAACTCTCCTGTGTGTTCTCTTTTCAGGCTAGACGCTCAGACATACACGCAACACCAAAGCTTTTCGAGTTACAGCGTGTTGTTTAGGAAAAACAAGATAATTTCGCACGATGCGAGATTTCCTTAAAACGTGGTTTCTGACAAATTTTGATGAATGAAAATTCTCCTGTGGGTTCTCTTTTGAGGCTACACGTTTAGACGTACACGTCACACCAAATCTTTTAGAGTTACAACATGTTGTTTAGGAGATACAAGCTAATTTTGTACGATGCATTAATTCCTCTGGTAAAGTGTTTCCAATACTTATGTATTTGTCTTTACTCTGCAACACTCTATTTCCTTATAACGTTGTATTCTTACATATTCGTTCGAGAGAAAACTCTCCTGTGCGTTCGCTTTAGAGGCTACAGGCTTAAACATACACGCAACACCTAAGCTTTTCGAGGTACAACGTGCTGTTTAGGAAAAAGTAGATAATTTTGCACGATGCGGGATTTCCATAAAACGTTGTTTTCTGACAAATTTTGAAGAAAGAAAGTCCTCCTGTGGGCACTCTTTTGAGGCTGCACGTGTAGACATACGAGCCACACCAAATCTTTTCGAGTTACAGCGTGTTGCTTAGGAAATACAAGCAAATTTTGTACGAAGCATTATTTCTTCTCGTAAAGTGTTTCCAATACGTACTTATTTGTCTTTACTCTGCAACACTGTATTTCCTTATAACGTGGTATTCTTACATATTCTTTCGAGGGAAAACTCTCCTGTGCGTACTCTTTTGAGGCTACATGCTTAGACAAACACGCAACGCCAAAGCTTTTCGAGTTACAACGTGTTGTTTAGGAAAAACAAGATAATTTCGCACGATGCGAGATTTCCATAAAACGTGGTTTATTGAAAAATTTTGACTAAAGTAAGTTCTCCTGTAGGTTCTCTTTTGAGGCTACACGTGTAGAGGTATGAGCCACACCAAATATTTTCGAGTTACAACATTTTGTTTAGGAGATACAAGCTAATTTTGTACGATGCGTTATTTCTTCTCTTAAAGTGTTTCCAATACGTACGTATTTGTCTTTACTCTGCAACACTGTATTTCCTTATAAAGTGGTATTCTTACATATTCTTTCAAGAGAAATTTCTCCTATGCGTTCTCTTTTGAGGCTACATGCTTAGACATAAACGCAACCCCAAAGCTTTTCGAGTTACAACGTGTTGTTTAGGAAAAACAAGATAATTTCCCACGATGCGAGATTTCTTTAAAACGTGGTTTCTGACAAATTTGATGAAAGAAAATTCTCCTGTGGGTTCTCTTTTGAGGCTACACGTTTAGACATACACGTCACATCAAATCTTTTCGAGTTACAACGTGTTGTTTAGGAGATACAAGTAAATTTTTTACGATGCGTTATTTCTTCTCCTAAAGTGTTTCCAATATGTACTTATTTGTCTTTACTCTGCAAAATTGTATTTCCTTATAACGTGGTATTCTTACATATTCTTTAGAGAGAAAACTCTCCTGTGCCTTCTCTTTTGAGGCTCCATGCTTACACATACACGCAACACCAAAGCTTTTCGAGTTACAACATGTTGTTTAGGAAAAAGAAGATGATTTCGCACGATGCAGGATTTACTTAAAACGTGGTTTTCTGAAAAATTTTGACGAAAGAAAATTCTCCTGTGGGTTCTCTTTTGAGGCTACAGGTTTAGAAGTACACGCCACGCCAAATCTTTTCGAGTTACAACGTGTTGTTTAGGAGATACAAGCTAATTTTGGACGTTGCCTTAATTCTTCTCGTAAAGTGTTTCCAATACGTACGTATTTGTCTTTACTCTGCAACACTGTATTTCCTTATAACGTGGTATTCTTACATATTCTTTTGAGAGAAAACTATCCTTTGCATTCCCTTTTGAGGTTACACACTTAGACATACAGGCAACACCAAAGCTTTTCGAATTACAACGTGTTGTTTATGAAAAACAAGATAATTTCGCACATTGCGGGATTTCCTTAAACCCTTGTGTTCTGACAAATTTTGACGAAAGAAAATTCTCCTGTGGGTTCTCTTTTGATGCTACACGTTTAGACATGCACTCCACACCAAATCCTTTCGAGTTACCACGTGTTGCTTAGAAGATACAAGCTAATTTTGTACGATGTGTTATTTCTTCTCGTAAAGTGTTTCCAATACGTACGTATTTGTCTTTGTCTGCAACACTGTATTTCCTTATAACGTGGTATTCTTACATATTCTTTCGAGCGAAAACTCTCCTGTGAGTTCTCTTTTGAGGCTACACGTTTAGACATACATACAACACCAAAGCTTTTCGAGTTACAACGTGTTGTTTAGGAAAAACTAGATAATTTCGCATGATGCGAGATTTCCATACACGTGGTTTTCTGAAAAATTTGACGAAAGAAAGTTCTCCTGTGGGTTCTTATTTGATGCGACACTTGTAGAGGTACGGGCCACACCAAATCTTTTCGAGTTACAAAGTGTTGTTTAGGAGATACAAGCTAATTTTTTATGATGCGTTATTTCTTCTCTTAAAGTTTTTCCCCTACGTAAGTAGTTGTCTTTACTCTACAACACTGTATTTCCTTATAACGTGGTATTCCTACATATTCTTTCGAAAGAAAACTCTCCTGTGCGTTCTCTTTTGAGGCTACACGCTTAGACATACACACAACCCCAAAGCTTTTCGATTCACAACGTGTTGTTTAGGAAAAACAAGATAATTTCGCACGATGCGAGATTTCCGTAAACGTGGTTTCTGACAAATTTTGATGAAAGAAAATTCTCCTGTGGGTTCTCTTTTGAGGATACACGTTTAGACGTACACGTCACACCAAATATTTTCGAGACACAACGTGTTGTTTAGGAGATACAAGCTAATTTTTTACGATGCATTATTTCTTCTCGTAAAGTGTTTCCAATATGTACTTATTTATCTTTACTCTGCAAAATTGTATTTCCTTTTAAGGTGGTATTCTTACATATTCTTTAGAGAGAAAACTCTCCTGTGCCTTCTCTTTTGAGGCTCCACGCTTACACATACACGCAATACCAAAGCTTTTCGAGTTACAACATGTTGTTTAGGAAAAAGAAGATGATTTTGCATGATGCGGGATATCCTTAAAATTTTCTGAAAAATTTTGACGAAAGAAAATTCTCCTGTGGGTTCTCTTTTGATGCTACATGTTTAGACGTACACGCCACACCAAATCTGTTCGAGTTACAACGTGTTGTTTAGGAGATACAAGCTACTTTTTTTACAATGCGTTAATTCTTCTCATAAAGTGTTTCCAAGTAGTACGTGTTTGTCTTTACTCTCAACATTGTATTTCCTTATAACGTGGTCTTCTTACATATTCTTTCGATAGAAATCTGTCCTGTGCGTTCCCTTTTGTGGCTACACACTGAGATATACAGGCAACACCAAAGCTATTCAAGTTACATCATGTAGTTTAGGAAAAAGAAGATGATTTCGCAAGATGCGGGATTTCCTTAAAAGGTGGTTTTCTGAAAAATTTTGACGAAAGAAAATTCTCCTGTGGATTCTCTTTTGTGGCTACACGTTTAGACGTACACGCCACACGAAAGCTTTTCGAGTTACAACGTGCTTCTTAGGAAATACAAGCTAATTTTTTACGATGCATTATTTCTTCTCGTAAAGTGTTTCAAATATGTATGTATCTATCTTTACTCTGCCACACTGTATTTCCTTATAACGTGGTATTCTTACTTATTCTTTCGAGAGAAAACTCTCCTGTGCGTTCTCTTTTGAGTCTACATGCTTAGACATACACGCAGCACCAAAGCTTTTCGAGTTACAACGTGTTGTTTAGAAAAACAAGATAATTTCCAGGATGCGGGATTTCCATAAAACGTGGTATTCTGACAAATTTTGACGAAAGAAAATTCTCCTGTGAGTTCTCTTTTGAGGCTACAGATTTAGACGTACACGCCATATCAAATCTTTTCGAGTAACATCGTGTTGTTTAGGAGATACAAGCTAATTTTGTACGATGCGTTATTTCTTCTCGTAAAGTGTTTCCAATACATACGTATTTGTCTTTACTCTGCAACACTGTATTTCCTTAAAATGTGGTATTCTTATATATTCTTTCGAGAGAAAACTCTCCTGTGCGTTCTCTTTTGAGGCCACACGTTTAGACATACACGCAACACCAAAGCTTTTCGAGTTACAACGTGTTTTTTAGGAAAAGCAAGATAATTCCGCACAATGCGGGATTTCCTTAAAACGTGGTTTTCTGAAAAAAATTTGAGGAAAGAAAATTCTCCTGAGGGTTCTCTTTTGATGCTACACGTTTAGATGTAAACACCACACCAAATCTTTTCGAGTTACAACGTGTTGTTTACACCAAAGCTTTTCGAGTTACAACGTGTTGTTTAGGAAAAACAAGATAATTTCGCACGATGTGGGATTTCTCCTGTGGGTTCTCTTTTGAGGCTACACGTTTCAACGTACACGCCACACAAAATCTTTTCGCGTTACAACGTGTTGTTTAGGAAATACAAGCTAATTTTGTACGATGTATCATTCCTTCTCGTAAAGTGTTTCCAATATGTATGTATCTGTCTTTACTCTGCAACACTGTATGTCCTTATAACGTGGTATTCTTACATATTCTTTCGAGAGAATACTCTCTTGTGCGTTCTCTTTTGAGGCTACACGCTTAGACATACATGCAAAACCAAAGCTTTTCGAGTTACAACGTGTTGTTTAGGAAAAACCAGATAATTTCACACGATGCCGGATTTCCTTAAAACGTGGTTTTCTGAAAAAATTTTGACGAAAGAAAATTCTCCTGTGGGTTCTCTTTTGAGGCTACACCTTTAGATGTAAACACCACACCAAATCCTTTCGAGTTACTACGTGTTGTTTAGGAGATACAAGCTAATTTTTTCCCATGCATTATTTCTTCTCGTAAAGTGTTTCAAATACGTACATAATTGTCTTTACTCTGTAACACTGTTTTTCCATATAACGTAGTATTCCTACATATTCTTTCGAGAGAAAACTCTCCTGTGCGTTCTCTTTTGAGGCTACATTCTTAGACATACACCCAATACCAAAGCTTTTTGAGTTACAACGTGTTGTTTAGGAAAAACAAGATAATTTCGCACGATGTGGGATTTCCTTAAAACGTGGTTTTCTGACAAATTTTGACCAAAGAAAATTCTACTGTGGGTTCTCTTATAAGGCTACACTTTTAGACGTACACGCCACACCAAATCTTTTCGAGTTACGACGTGTTGTTTAGGAGAAACAAGCTAATTTTGTACGATGCGGTATTTCGTCTGGTAAAGTGTTTCCAATACATATGTAATTGTCTTTATTCTGCAACACTGTATTTCCTTATAACTTGGTATTCTTACATATTCTTTCGAGAGAAAACTCTCCTGTGCATTCTCTTTTGAGGCTACACGCTTAGACATACACGCTACACCAAAGCTTTTCGAGTTACAACTTGTTGTTTAGGAAAAACAAGATAATTTCGCACGATGCGGGATTTCCTTAAAATGTGGTTTTCTGACAAATTTTGACCAAAGAAAATTCTCCAGTGTATTCTCTTTAGATGCTTCACGTTTAGAGGTACATGCCACACCAAATCTTTTCGAGTTACAACGTGCTTTTTAGTAAATACAAGCTAATTTTGTACGATGCATTATTTCTTCTCGTAAAGTGTTTCCAATATGTATGCATCTGTCTTTACTCTGCAACACTGTATTTCCTTATAACGTGGTATTCTTTCATATTCTTTCTAGAGAAAACTCTCCTGTGCGTTCTCTTTTGAGGCTACACGCTTAGACATACACGCAGCACCAAAGCTATTTGAGTCACAACGTGTTGTTTAGGAAAAACAAGATAATTTCGCACGATGCGGGATTTCCTTAATACGTGGTTTTCTGACAAATTTTGACGAAAGAAAATTCTCCTGTGGGTTCTCTTTTGAGGCTACACGCCACACCAAATCTTTTCGAGTTACAACGCGTTGTTGTAAACACCACATCAAATCCTTTTGAGTCACAACGTGTTGTTTAGGAGATACAAGCTAATTTTATACCATGCGTTATTTCTTCTCGTAAAGTGTTTCCAATACGTACATATTTGTCTTTACTCTGCAACACTGTATTTCCATATATCGTGGTTTTCTTACATATTCTTTCGAGAGAAACCTCTCCTGTGCGTTCTCTTTTGAGGCTACATGCTTAGACATACACGCAACACCAAAGCTTTTCGAGTTACAACGTGTTGTTTTGGAAAAACAAAATAATTTCTCACGACGCAGGATTACCTTAAAACGTGGTTTTCTGAAAAATTTTGACGAAAGAAAATACTCCTGTGGGTTCTCTTTTGAGGCTACACGTTTAGACGTACACGCCACACGAAATCCTTTTGAGTCACAACGTGTTGTTTAGGAGATACAAGCTAATTTTGTAGATGCGTTATTTCTTCTCGTTAAGTGTTTCCAATACGTACATATTTGTCTTTACTCTGCAACACTGTATTTCCATATATCGTGGTTTTCTTACATATTCTTTCGAGAGAAACCTCTCCTGTGCATTCTCTTTTGAGGCTACATGCTTAGACATACACGCAACACCAAAGCTTGTCGAGTTACAACGTGTTGTTTTGGAAAAACAAAATAATTTCGCACGATGCGGGATTTCCTTAAAACGTGGTTGTCTGACAAATTTTGACGAAAGAAAATTCTCCTGTGGGTTCCCTTTTGAGGCTACATGTTTAGACGTACATGCCACACCAAATCTTTTCGAGTTACAACGTGTTGTTTAGGAGATACAAGCTAATTTTGTACGATACATTATTTCTTCTCGTAAAGTGTTTCCAATAAGTACCTATTTGTCTTTACTCTGCAACAGTGTATTTCCTTATAACGTGGTATTCTTACATATTCTTTCGAGAGAAAACTCTTCTGTGCGTTCTCTTCTGAGGCTACACGCGTAGACATACACGCAACACAAAAGCTTTTTGAGTTACAACGTGTTGTTTAGGAAAAACAAGATAATTTTGCACGATGCGGGATTTCCTTAAAAGGTGGTTTTCTGACAAATTTTGACGAAAGAAAATTCTCCTGTGGGTTCTCTTTTGAGGCTACACGTTTAGATGTAAACACCACACCAAATCTTTTCGAGTTACAACGTGTTGTTTAGGAGGTACAAGCTAATTTTTTACCATGAGTTTTTTCCTCTCGTAAAGTGTTTCCATACGTACATATTTGTCTTTACTCTGCAACACTGTATTTCCATATAACGTGGTATTCTTATATATTCTTTCGAGAGAAAACTCTCCTGTGCGTTGTCTTTTGAGGCTACACGCTTAGACATACACGCAACACCAAAACTTTTCGAGGTACAAGGTGTTGTTTAGGAAAAACAAGATAATTTCGCACGATGCGGGATTTCCATAAAACGTGGTTTTCTGGAAAATTTTGACGAAAGAAAATTCTCCTGTGGGTTCACTTTTGAGGCTACACGTTTAGATGTAAACGCCACAACAAATCTTTTCGAGTTACAACGTGTTGTTTAGGAGATACAAGCTAATGTTTTACCATGCGAGAAGAAAGACCGAATGTTGCAGAGTAAAGACAAATACATAAGTATTGGAAACACTTTATGAGAAGAAATAATGCATCGTACAAAATTAGCTTGTATCTCCTAAACAACACGTTGTAACTCGAAAAGAATTGGTGTGGCATGTATGTCTAAAGGTGTAGCCTCAGAAGAGATCCCATAGGAGAATTTTCTTTCATCAAAATTTTTCAGAAAATCACGTTTTCAGGAAATCCCGCATCGTGCGAAATTATCTTGTTTTTCCTAAACAACACGTTGTAACTCGAAGAGCTTTGGTGTTGCATGTATGTCTTAGTGTGTAGCCTCAAAAGGGAACACACAGGATAGTTTTCTCTCGAAAGAATATGTAAGAATACCACGAATAAGGAAATACAGTGTTGCAGAGTAAAGACAAATGCGTACTTATAGGAAACACTTTACTAGAAGAATTAACGCGTCTTACAAAATTAGCGTGTATCTCCTTAACAACACGTTGTAACTCGAAAAGATTTGGTGTGGCATGTATAACTAAACGTGTAGCCTCAAATGAGAACCCACAGGAGAATTTTCTTTCGTCAAAATTTTTCAGAAAACCAGGTTTTAAGGAAATCCTGCATCATGCCAAATCATCTTCTTTTTCCTAAACAACATGTTGTAACTCGAAAAGCTTTGGTGTTGCGTGTAGGTCTAAGCGTGGAACCTCAAAAGAGAAGGCACAGGAGAGGTTTCTCTCGAAAGAACACGTAAGAATTCAACGTTATAAGGAAATACAGTGTTGAAGAGTAAAGACAAATACATATGTATTGGAAACACTTTGCAAGAAGAAATAACGCATCGTACAAAATTAGCTTGTATCTCCTAAACAACACGTGGTAACTCGAAAGGATTTGGTGTGACGTGTACGTCTAAATGCGTAGCCTCAAAAGAGAACCCACAGGAGAATTTTCTTTCGTCAAAATTTGTCAGAAAACCACGATTTAAGGAAATCTTGCATCGTGCGAAGTTATCTTGTTTTTCATAAACAACACGTTGTAACTCGAAACGCTTTGGTGTTGCCTGTATGTCTAAGTGTGTAGCCTCAAAAGGGAATGCCCAGGATAGTTTTCTCTCGAAAGATTATGTAAGAATACCACGTTATAAGGAAATACAGTGTGGCAGAGTAAAGACAAATACGTACATATTGGAAACACTTTACGAGAAGAATTAGCGCATCATAAAAAATTAGCTTATATCTCCTAAACAACACGTTGTAATTCGAAAAGATTTGGTGTGGCGTGTACGTCTAAACGTGTAGCCTCAAAAGAGAACACACAGGAGAATTTTCTTTCGTTAAAATTTTTCAGAAAACCACGTATTTAGGAAATCCCGCATCGTGCAACATCATCTTCTTTTTCCTAAACAACATGTTGTAACTCGAAAAGCTTTAGTCTTGCGTGTATGTCTAAGCACGGAGCCTCAAAAGAGAAGGCACAGGAGAGTTTTCTCTCGAAAGAATATGTAAGAATACCACGTTATAAGGAAGTGCAATTTTGCAGAGTAAAGTCAAATAAGTACATATTGGAAACACTTTACGAGAAGAAATAACGCATCATAAAAAATTAGCTTGTATCTCCTAAACAACACGTTGTAACTCGAAAAGATTTGGTGTGACTTGTACGTCTAAACGTGTAGCCTCAAAAGAGAACCGACAGGAGAATTTTCTTTCATCAAAATTTGTCAGAAACCACGTTTTAAGGAAATCTCGCATCGTACGAAACTATCTTGTTTTCCCTAAACAACACGTTGTAACTCGAAAAGCTCTGGCGTTATGTGTATGTCTAAGCATGTAGCCTCAAAGGAGAACGCACAGGAGAGTTTTCTCTCAAAAGAATATGTAAGAATACCAAGTTATAAGGAAATACAGTGTTGCAGAGTAAAGACAAACACGTACGTATTGGAAACACTTTACGAGAAGAATTAAAGCACAGTACAAAATTAGCTTGTATTTCCTAAACAACACGTTGTAACTCGAAAAGATTTGGTGTGGCGTGTACGTCTAAACGTGTAGCCTCAAAAGAGAACCCACAGGAGAATTTTCTTTCGTTAAAATTTTTCAGAAAACCACGTTTTAAGGAAATCCCGCATGGTGCCAAATCATCTTCTTTTTCCTAAACAACATGTTGTAACTCGAAAAGCTTTGGTGTTGCCTGTATGTCTAAGCGTGGAGCCTCAAAAGAGAACGCTCAGGAGAGTTTTCTCTCGAAAGAATATGTAAGAATACCACGCTATAAAGAAATACAATTTTGCAGAGTAAAGGCAATTAAGTACATATTGGAATCACTTTACGAGAAGAAATAACGCATCATACAAAATTAGCTTGTATCTCCTAAACAACACGTTGTAACTCGAAAAGATTTGGTGTGACGTGTACGTCTAAACGTGTAGCCTCAAAAGAGAACCCACAGGAGAATTTTCTTTCATCAAAATTTGTCAGAAACCACGTTTTATGGAAATCTCGCATCGAGCGAAATTATCTATTTTTTCCTAAACAACACGTTTTAACTCGAAAAGCTCTGGTGTTGAGTGTTTGTCTAAGCATGTAGCCTCAAAAGAGAACGCACAGGAGAGTTTTCTCTCGAAAGAATATGTAAGAATACCACGTTATAAGGAAATACAGTGTTGCAGAGTAAAGACAAACACGTACGTATTGGAAACACTTTACGAAAAGAATTAATGCATAGTACAAAATTAGGTTGTACCTCCTAAACAACAAGTTGTAACTCGAAACTTTTGGTGTGGTGTGTACGTCTAAACGTGTAGCCTCAAAAGAGAACCCACAGGAGAATTTTCTTTCTTCAAAATTTTTCAGAAAACCACGTTTTAAGGAAATTCCGCATCGTGCGAAATCACCTTCTTTTTCCTAAACAACATGTTGTAACTAGAAAAGCATTGGTGTTGCGTGTATGTGTAAGCGTGGAGCCTCAAAAGAGAAGGCACAGGAGAGTTTTCTCTCGAGAGAATATATAAGAATACCACGTTATAAGGAAATACAATTTTGCAGAGTAAAGACAAATAAGTACATATTGGAAACACTTTAGGAGAAGAATTAACGCATCGTACAAAATTAGCTTGTATCTCCAAAACAACACATTGTAACTCGAAAAGATTTGGTGTGGCGTGTTCATTTAAACATGTAGCCTCAAAAGAGAACCCACAGGATAATTTTCTTTCTTCAAAATTTGTCAGAAAACCACGTTTTAAGGAAATCCCGTATCGTGCGAAATCATCTTCTTTTTGCTAAACAAAACGTGATAACTCGAAAAGCTTTGGTGTTGCGTGTATGTGTAAGCATGGAGCCTCTAAAGAGAACGCACAGGAGAGTTTTCTCTCGAAAGAAATTGTAAGAATACAACATTATAAGGAAATACAGTGGTGCAGAGTAAAGACAAATACGTACGTATTGGAAAAACTTTACGAGAAGAAATATTGCATCGTACAAAATTTGCTTGTACCTCCTAAACAACACGTGGTAATTCGAAAGGATTTGGTGTGGTGTGTACGTCTAAACGTGTAGCCTCAAAAGAGAACCCACAGGAGAATTTTCTTTCTTCAAAATTTGTCAGAAAACCACGTTTTAAGGAAATCCCGCATCGTGCGAAATTATCTTGTTTTTCATAAACAACACGTTGTACCTCGAAAAGCTTTGGTGTTGCCTGTATATCTAAGTGTGTAGCCTCAAAAGGGAGCGCACAGGATAGTTTTCTCTCGAAAGAATATGTAAGAATACCACGTTATAAGGAAATACAGTGTTGCAGAGTAAAGACAAATACTTACATATTGGAAAAACTTTACGAGAAGAATTAACGCATAGTACAAAATTAGCTTGAATCTCCTAAACAACACATTGTTACTCGAAAAGATTTGCTGTAGCGTGTACGTCTAAACGTGTAGCCTCAAAAGAGAACACACAGGAGAATTTTCTTTCGTAAAAATTTTTCAGAAAACCACGTTTTAAGGAAATCCCGCATTGTGCGAAAACATCTTTTTCCTAAACAACATGTTGTAACTCGAAAAGCGTTGGTGTTGCGTGTATGTCTAAGTGTGGAGCCTGAAAAGAGAAGGCACAGAAGAGTTTTCTCTCGAAAGAATATGTAAGAATACCACATTATACGGAAATACAATTTTGCAGAGTAAAGACAAATAAGTACAAATTGGAAATATGTTACGGGAAGAAATAACGCATCGTACAAAATTAGCTTGTATCTCCTAAACAACATGTTGTAACTCGAAAAGATTTGGTGTGAGGTGTACGTCTAAACGTGTAGCCTCAAAAGAGAACCCACTGGAGAATTTTCTTTCATCAAAATTTGTCAGAAACCACATTTTAAGGAAATCTCGCATCGTGCGAAATTATCTTATTTTTCCTAAACAACACATTGTAACTCGAAAACCTTTGCTGTTTCGTGTATGTCTAAGCATGTAGCCTCAAAAGAGAACACCAAGGAGAGTTTTCTCTCGAAAGAATATGTAAGAATACTACGTTATAAGGAAATACAATGTTGCAGAGTAAAGACAAATACTTACGTATTGGAAACACTTTAAGAGAAGAAATAACGTGTCGTACAAAATTAGTTTGTATCTCCTAAACAACACGTTGTAACTCGAAAAGATTTGGTGAGGCTCGTACGTCTACACGTGCAACCTCAAAAGAGAAACCACAGGAGAATTTTCTTTCTTCAAAATTTGTCAGAAAACCACGTTTTAAGGAAATCCCGCATTGTGCGAAATTATCTTGTTTTTCATAAGCAACACGTTGTACCTCGAAAAGCTTTGGTGTTGCCTGTATATCTAAGTGTGTAGCCTCAAAAGGGAACGCACAGGATAGTTTTCTCTCGAAAGAATATGTAAGAATACCACGTTATAAGGAAATACAGTGTTGCAGAGTAAAGACAAATACTTACATATTGGAAAAACTTTACGAGAAGAATTAACGCATAGTACAAAATTAGCTTGAATCTCCTAAACAACACATTGTTACTCGAAAAGATTTGCTGTAGCGTGTACGTCTAAACGTGTAGCCTCAAAAGAGAACCCACAGGAAAATTTTCTTTCGTCAAAATTTTTCAGAAAACCACGTTTTAAGGAAATCCCGCATCGTGCGAAATCATCTTTTTCCTAAACAACATGTTGTAACTCGAAAAGCTTTGGTGTTGCGTGTATGTGTAAGTGTGGAGACTGAAAAGAGAAGGCACAGAAGAGTTTTCTCTCGAAAGAATATGTAAGAATACCACATTATAAGGAAATACAATTTTGCAGAGTAAAGACAAATAAGTACAAATTGGAAATATTTTACGGGAAGAAATAACGCATCGTACAAAATTAGCTTGTATCTCCTAAACAACACGTTGTAACTCGAAAAGATTTGGTGTGAGGTGTACGTCTAAACGTGTAGCCTCAAAAGAGAACCGACAGGAGAATTTTCTTTCATCAAAATTTGTCAGAAACCACGTTTTAAGGAAATCTCGCATCGTGCGAAATTATCTTATTTTTCCTAAACAACACATTGTAACTTGAAAACCTTTGCTGTTGCGTGTATGTCTAAGCATGTAGCCTCAAAAGAGAACACCCAGGAGAGTTTTCTCTCGAAAGAATATGTAAGAATACTACGTTATAAGGAAATACAGTGTTGCAGAGTAAAGACAAATACGTACGTATTGGAAACACTTTAAGAGAAGAAATAACGTGTCGTAAAACATTAGCTTGTATCTCCTAAACAACACGTTGGAACTCGAAAAGATTTGGTGAGGCTCGTACGTTTACACGTGTAGCCTCAAAAGAGAACCCACAGGAGAACTTTCTTTCGCCAAAATTTGTCAGAAAACCACGTTTTAAGGAAATCCCGCATCGTGCAAAATTATCTTGTTTTTCCTAAACAACACGTTGTAACTCGAAAAGCTTTGGTGTTGCGTGTATGTCTAAGCGTGTAGCCTCTAAAGAGAACGCACAGGAGAGTTTTCTCTCAAAAAACATGTAAGAATACAACGTTATAAGAAAATACAGTTTTGCAGTGTAAAGACAAATACGTATTTATTGGAAACACTTTACGAGAAGAAATAATGCATCTTA
Source organism: Apodemus sylvaticus (assembly GCF_947179515.1). Classification (NCBI taxonomy): domain Eukaryota; kingdom Metazoa; phylum Chordata; class Mammalia; order Rodentia; family Muridae; genus Apodemus; species Apodemus sylvaticus. The sequence continues at coordinate 134,316 of NW_026263461.1, forward strand.
CAAAATTATCTTGTATCTCCTAAACAACACGTGGTAACTCGAAAGGATTTGGTGTGGTGTGTACGTCTAAACGTGTAGCCTCAAAAGAGAACCCACAGGAGAATTTTCTTTCGTTAAAATTTTTCAGAAAACCACGTATTAAGGAAATCCCGCATCGTGCGAAATCATCTTCTTTTTCCTAAACAACATGTTGTAACTCGAAAAGCTTCAGTGTTGCGTGTATGTCTAAGCGTGGAGCCTCAAAAGAGAAGGCACAGGAGAGTTTTCTTTCAAAAGAATAGGTAAGAATACCACGTTATAAGGAAATACAGTGTTGTAGAGTCAACAAAAATACATATGTATTGGAAACACTTTAGGAGAAGAAATAACGCATCATACAAAATTAGCTTGTATCTCCTAAACAACACGTTATAACTCGAAAAGATTTGGTGTGATGTGTACGTCTAAACGTGTAGCCTCAAAAGAGAACCCACAGGAGAATTTTCTTTCATCAAAATTTGTCAGAAACCACGTTTTAAGAAAATCTCGAATCGTGCGAAATTATCTTGTTTTTCCAAACAACACGTTGTAAATCGAAAAGCTTTGGGGTTTCGGGTATTTCTAAGCGTGTAGCCTCAAAAGAGAACGCACAGAAAAGTTTTCTCTCGAAAGAATATGTTGGAATACCACCTTATAAGGAAATACGGTGTTGCAGAGTAAAGACAACTAAGTACGTATTGGAAACACTTTAAGAGAAGAAATAACGCATCGTACAAAATTAGCTTGTATCTCCTAAACAACACATTGTAACTCGAAAAGATTTGGTGTGGCTCGTACCTCTACACGTGTAGTCTCAAAAGAGAACCCACAGGAAAACTTTTTTCGTCAAAATTTTTCAGAAAACCACGTTTTATGGAAATCTCGCATCGTGCGAAATAATCTTGTTTTTCCTAAACAACACGTTGTAACTCGAAAAGCCTTGGTGTTGCGTGTATGTCTAAGCATGTAGCCTCAAAAGAGAACGCACAGGAGAGTTTTCTCTCGAAAGAATATGCAAAAATACCACGTTATAAGGAAATACAGTGTTGCAGAGTAAAGGCAAATACGTATGTATTGGAAAAATTTAAACTTTATGAGAAGAAATAACGCATCGTACAAAATTAGCTTGTATCTCCTAAACAACACGTTGTAACTCGAAAAGATTTGGTGTGGCTCGTACCTCTACACGTGTAGTCTCAAAAGAGAACCCACAGGAAAACTTTTTTCGTCAAAATTTTTCAGAAAACCACGTTTTATGGAAATCTCGCATCGTGCGAAATAATCTTGTTTTTCCTAAACAACACGTTGTAACTCGAAAAGCCTTGGTGTTGCGTGTATGTCTAAGCATGTAGCCTCAAAAGAGAACGCACAGGAGAGTTTTCTCTCGAAAGAATATGCAAAAATACCACGTTATAAGGAAATACAGTGTTGCAGAGTAAAGGCAAATACGTATGTATTGGAAAAATTTAAACTTTATGAGAAGAAATAACGCATCGTACAAAATTAGCTTGTATCTCCTAAACAACACGTTGTAACTCGAAAAGATTTGGTGTGGTGTGTACATCTAAACGTGTAGCCTCAAAAGAGAACCCACAGGAGTATTTTCATTCGTCAAAATTTGTCAGAAAACCACGTTTTAAGGAAATCCCGCATCGTGCTAAATTATCTTGTTTTTCCTAAACAACAAATTGTAATTCGAAAAGCTTTGGTGTTGCGTGTATGTTTAATCGTGTAGCCTCAAAAGAGAACGCACAGGAGAGTTTTCTCTCGAAAGAATATGTAAGAATACCACGTTATAAGTAAATACAGTGTTGCAGAGTAAAGACAAATACATACTTATTGGAAACACTTAAACTTTACGAGAAGAAATAAGAAATCATACAAAATTAGTTTGTATCTCCTAAACAACACGTTATAACTCGAAAAGATTTGGTGTGGTGTGTACGTCTAACGTGTAGCCTCAAAGGAGAACCACAGGACAATTTTCTTTCGTCAATATTTGTCAGAAAACCACGTTTTAAGGAAATCCTGCATCGTGCGAAATTATCTTGTTTTTCCTAAACAACACGTTGTAACTCGAAAAGCTTTGGTGTTGCGTGTATGTCTAAGCGTGTAGCCTCAAAAGAGAATGCACAGGAGAGTTTTCTCTCGAAAGAATATGTAAGAATACCACGTTATATGGAAATACATTGTTGCAGAGTAAAGACAAATAAGTACGTATTGGAAACACTTTACAAGAGGTAATAACGCATCGTACAAAATTAGCTTGTATCTCCTAAACAAAACGTTGTAACTCGAAAAGATTTGGTGTAGCGTTTACAACTAAACATGTAGCCTCAAAAGAGAACCCACAGGAGAATTTTCTTTCGTCAAAATTTTTCAGAAAACCACGTTTTAAGGAAATCCCGCATCGTGTGAAATTATCTTGTTTTTCCTAAACAACAGGTTGTAATTCGAAATGCTTTGGTGTTGCGTGTATGTCTAAGCATGTAGCCTCTAAAGAGAACGCACAGGAGAGTTTTTCTCTCTAAAGAATATGCAAGATTACCACGTTATAAGGAAATACAGTGTTGCAGAGTAAAGGCAATTACATACATATTGGACACATTTAAACTTTACGAGAAGAAATAACGCATCTTAAAAAATTAGCTTGAATCTCCTAACCAACACATTTTAACTCGAAAGGATTTGGTGTGGCGTGTACGTCTAAACGTGTAGCCTCAAAAGAGAACCCACAGGAGTATTTTATTTCGTCAAAATTTGTCAGAAAACCACGTTTTAAGGAAATCCCGCATCGTGCGAAATTATCTTGTTTTTCCTAAACAACACACTGTAACTCGAAAAGCTTTGGTGTTGCGTGTATGTCTACGCGTGTAACCTCAAAAGAGAATGCACAGGAGAATTATCCCTTGAAAGAATATGTAAGAATACCACGTTATAAGAAAATACAGTGTTGCAGAGTAAAGACAAATACGTACTTATTGGAAACACTTAAACTTTACGAGAAGAAATAAGGCATCTTACAAAATTAGTTTGTATCTCCTAAATAACACGCTATAACTCGAAAAGATTTGGTGTGGCGTGTACGTCTAAACGTGTAGCCTCAAAAGAGAACCCACAGGAGAGTTTTCTTTCGTCAAAATTTGTCAAAATCCACGTTTTAAAGAAATCCCGCATCGTGCGAAATTATCTTGTTTTTCCTAAACAACATGTTGTAACCCGAAAAGGTTTTGTGTTGCGGGTATATCTAAGCGTGTAGCCTCAAAAGAGAACGCACAGGAGAGTTTTCTCCCAAAAGATTATGTAGGAATACCACATTATAAGGAAATACAGTGTTGCAGAGTAAAGACAAATACATACTTATTGGAAACACTTAAACTTTACGAGTAGAAATAACACATAGTACAAAATAAGCTTGTATCTCCTAAACAACACGATATAACTCGAAAGGATTTGGTGTGGCTTGTACATCTAAATGTGTACCCTCAAAAGAGAACCCACAGGAGAATTTTCTTTCGTCAAAATTTGTCAGAAAACCACGTTTTAAGGAAATCCCGCATCGTGCGAAATTATCTTGTTTTTCCTAAACAACACGTTGTAACTCGAAAAGCTTTGGTGTTGCGTGTATGTCTAAGCGTGTAGCCTCAAAAGAGAATGCACAGGAGAGTTTTCCCTCGAAAGAATATGTAAGAATACCACGTTATATGGAAATACATTGTTGCAGAGTAAAGACAAATATGTAAGTATTGGAAACACTTTATGAGAGGTAATAACGCATCATACAAAATTAGCTTGTATCTCCTAAACAAAACGTTGTAACTCGAAAAGATTTGGTGTGGCGTTTACAAGTAAACATGTAGCCTCAAAAGAGAACCCACAGGAGAATTTTCTTTCGTCAAAATTTTTCAGAAAACCACGTTTTTAGGTAATCCCGCATCGTGTGAAATTATCTTGTTTTTCCTAAACAACAGGTTGTAATTCGAAATGCTTTGGTGTTGCGTGTATGTCTAAGCATGTAGCCTCTAAAGAGAACGCACAGGAGAGTTTTTCTCTCTAAAGAATATGCAAGATTACCACGTTATAAGGAAATACAGTGTTGCAGAGTAAAGGCAATTACGTACGTATTGGACACATTTAAACTTTACGAGAAGAAATAACGCATCTTAAAAAATTAGCTTGTATGTCCTAACCAACACGTTTTAACTCGAAAGTATTTGGTGTGGCGTGTACGTCTAAACGTGTAGCCTCAAAAGAGAACCCACAGGAGTATTTTCTTTCGTCAAAATTTGTCAGAAAACCACGTTTTAAGGAAATCCCGCATCGTGCGAAATTATCTTGTTTTTCCTAAACAACACATGTAACTCGAAAAGCTTTGGTGTTGCGTGTATGTCTAAGCGTGTAGCCTCAAAAGAGAATGCACAGGAGAGTTTTCTCTCGAAAGAATATGTAAGAATACCACGTTATAAGGAAATACAGTGTTGCAGAGTAAAGACAAATACGTACTTATTGGAAACACTTAAACTTTACGAGAAGAAATAAGGCATCGTACAAAATTAGTTTGTATCTCCTAAACTACACGCTGTAACTCGAAAAGATTTGGTGTGGCGTGTACGTCTAAACGTGTAGCCTCAAAAGAGAACCAACAGGAGAGTTTTCCTTCGTCAAAATTTGTCAAAACCCACGTTTTAAAGAAATCCCGCATCGTGCGATATTATCTTGTTTTTCCTAAACAACATGTAACTGGAAAAGGTTTGGTGTTGCGGGTATATCTAAGCGTGTAGCCTCAAAAGAGAACGCACAGGAGAGTTTTCTCCCAAAAGATTATGTAGGAATACCACATTATGAGGAAATACAGTGTTGCAGAGTAAAGACAAATACATACTTATTGGAAACACTTAAACTTTACGAGTAGAAATAACACATAGTACAAAATAAGCTTGTATCTCCTAAACAACACGATATAACTCGAAAGGATTTGGTGTGACTTGTACATCTAAACATGTACCCTCAAAAGAGAACCCACAGGAGAATTTTCTTTCGTCAAAATTTGTCAGAAAACCAAGTTTTAAGGAAATCGTGCATCATGCGAAATTATCTTGTTTTTCCTAAACAACACGTTGTAACTCGAAAAGCTTTGGTGTTGCGTGTATGTCTAAGCGTGTAGCCTCCAAAGAGAACGCACAGGAGAGTTTTCTCTCGAAAGAATATGTAAGAATAACACGTTATAAGGAAATACAGTGTTGCAGAGTAAAGGCAAATACAAACATATTGGAAACACTTAAACATTACGAGAAGAAATAACGCACCATAAAAAAATTAGCTTATACCTCCTAAACAACACGTTGTAACTCAAAAATATTTGGTGTGGCGTGTACATCTAAACGTGTAGCCTCAAAAGAGAACCCACAGGAGAATTTTCTTTAGTCAAAATTTGTCAGAAAACCACGTTTTATGGAAATCCCGCATCGTGCGAAATTATCTTGTTTTTCCGAAACAACACGTTGTAATTCGAAAAGCTTTGTTGTTGCATGTATGTCTAAGGGTGTAGCCTCAAAAGAGAATGCAAAGGAGAGTTTTTTCTCAAAAGAATATGTAAGAATACCACGTTATTAGGAAACACAGTGTTGTAAAGACAAATACGTACGTATTGGAAAAACTTTATGAGAAGAAATAACGCATCGTACAAAATTAGCTTGTATCTCCTAAACAACACGTTGTAACTTAAAAAGATTTGGTGTGGCCTGTACGTCTAAACGTGTAGCCTCAAAAGAGAACCCACAGGAGAATTTTCTTTCGTCAAAATTTTTCAGAAAACCACATTTTAAGGAAATCCCGCATCGTGCGAAATTATCTTGTTTTTCCTAAACAACACGTTGTAACTCCAAAAGCTTTGGTGTTGCGTGTATGTCTAAGCATGTAGCCTCAAAAGAGAATGGACAGGAGAGTTTTCTCTCGAAAGAATATGTAAGAATACCACTTTATAAGGAAATACAGTGTTGCAGAGTAAAGGCAAATACGTACGTATTGGAAACACTTTATGAGAACAAATAACGCTACGTAAAAAATTAGCTTGTATCTCCTAAACAACACGTTGTAACTCGAAAAGATTTGGTGTGGCGTGTACGTCTAAACGTGTAGCCTCAAAAGAGAACCCACAGGAGAATTTTCTTTCGTCAAAATTTTTCAGAAAACCACGTTTTATGGAAATCCCGCATCGTGCGAAATTATCTTGTTTTTCCTAAACAACATGTTGTAACTCGAAAAGCTTTGGTGTTCCGTGTATATCTAAGCTTGTAGCCTCAAAAGAGAACACACAGGAGAGTTGTATCTCGATAGAATTTGTAAGAATAACACGTTAAAAGGAAATACAGTGTTGCAAAGTAAAGACAAATACATATGTATTGGAAACCCATAAACTTTACGAGATGAAATAAAGCATCGTACAAAATTAGCTTGTATCTCCTAAACAACACGTTGTAACTCGAAAAGATGTGTTGTGGCATGTACGTCTAAACGTGTAGCCTCAAAAGAGAACCCACAGGAGAATTTTTTTCGTCAAAATTTTTCAGAAAACCACATTTTAAGGAAATCCCGCATCGTGCGAAATTATCTTGTTTTTCCTAAACAACACGTTGTAACTCCAAAAGCTTTGGTGTTGCGTGTATTTCTAAGCATGTAGCCTCAAAAGAGAATGCACAGGAGAGTTTTCTCTCGAAAGAAAATGTAAGAATACCACTTTATAAGGAAATACAGTGTTGCAGAGTAAAGGCAAATACGTACGTATTGGAAACACTTTATGAGAACAAATAACGCAACGTAAAAAATTAGCTTGTATCTCCTAAACAACACGTTGTAACTCGAAAAGATTTGGTGTGGCGTGTACGTCTAAACGTGTAGCCTCAAAAGAGAACCCACAGGAGAATTTTCTTTCGTCAAAATTTTTCAGAAAACCACGTTTTATGGAAATCACGCATCGTGCGAAATTATCTTGTTTTTCCTAAACAACATGTTGTAACTCGAAAAGCTTTGGTGTTCCGTGTATATCTAAGCGTGTAGCCTCAAAAGAGAACACACAGGAGAGTTGTATCTCGATAGAATTTGTAAGAATAACACGTTAAAAGGAAATACAGTGTTGCAAAGTAAAGACAAATACATATGTATTGGAAACCCATAAACTTTACGAGATGAAATAAAGCATCGTACAAAATTAGCTTGTATCTCCTAAACAACACGTTGTAACTCGAAAAGATGTGGTGTGGCATGTACATCTAAACGTGTAGCCTCAAAAGAGAACCCACAGGAGAATTTTTTTCGTCAAAATTTTTCAGAAAACCACGTTTTACGGAAATCCCGCATAATGCGAAATTATCTTGTTTTTCCTAAACAACACGTTGTAACTCGAAAGGCTTTGGTGTTGCGTGTATGTCTAAGCATGTAGCCTCAAAAGAGAATGCACAGGAGAGTTTTTTCTCGATAGAATTTGTAAGAATACCACGTTATAAGGAAATACAGTGTTGCAGAGTAAAGACAAATACGTATGTATTGGAAACCCATAAACTTTACGAGATGAAATAAAGCATCGTACAAAATTAGCTTGTATCTCCTAAACAACACGTTGTAACTCGAAAAGATTTGGTGTGGCGTGTACGTCTAAAAGTGTAGCGTCAAAAGAGAACCAACAGGACAATTTTCTTTTGTCAAAATTCGTCAGAAAACCACGTTTTAAGAAAATCCCGCATCGTGAGAAATTATCTTGTTCTTCCTAAACAACACGTTTTAACTCGAAAAGCTTTGGTGTTGGGTGTATGTCTAAGTGTGTAGCCCCAAAAGAGACCACACAGGAGAGTTTTCTCTCGAAAGAATATGTAAGAATACCACGTTATAAGGAAATACAGTGTGGCAGAGTAAAGACAAATACGTACGTATTGGAAGCACTTTATGAGAGAAATAACGCATCTTGCAAAATTAGCTTGTTTGTCCTAAACAACACGTTGTAACTCAAAAAGATTTGGTGTGGCGTGTACGTCTAAACGTGTATCCTCAAAAGAGAACCCACAGGAGAGTTTTCTTTCGTCAAAATTTGTCAGAAAACCACGTTTTAAGGAAATCCCGCATCGTGCGAAATTATCTTGTTTTTCCTAAACAACATGTTGTAACTCGAAAAGCTTTGGTGTTCCGTGTATATCTAAGCTTGTAGCCTCAAAAGAGAACACACAGGAGAGTTGTATCTCGATAGAATTTGTAAGAATAACACGTTATAAGGAAATACAGTGTTGCAAAGTAAAGACAAATACATATGTATTGGAAACCCATAAACTTTACGAGATGAAATAAAGCATCGTACAAAATTAGCTTGTATCTCCTAAACAACACGTTGTAACTCGAAAAGATGTGGTGTGGCATGTACGTCTAAACGTGTAGCCTCAAAAGAGAACCCACAGGAGAATTTTTTTCATCAAAATTTTTCAGAAAACCACATTTTAAGGAAATCCCGCATCGTGCGAAATTATCTTGTTTTTCCTAAACAACACGTTGGAACTCCAAAAGCTTTGGTGTTGCGTGTATGTCTAAGCATGTAGCCTCAAAAGAGAATGCACAGGAGAGTTTTCTCTCGAAAGAAAATGTAAGAATACCACTTTATAAGGAAATACAGTGTTGCAGAGTAAAGGCAAATACGTACGTATTGGAAACACTTTAAGAGAACAAATAATGCAACGTAAAAAATTAGCTTGTATCTCCTAAACAACACGTTGTAACTCGAAAAGATTTGGTGTGGCGTGTACGTCTAAACGTGTAGCCTCAAAAGAGAACCCACAGGAGAATTTTCTTTCGTCAAAATTTTTCAGAAAACCACGTTTTATGGAAATCCCGCATCGTGCGAAATTATCTTGTTTTTCCTAAACAACATGTTGTAACTCGAAAAGCTTTGGTGTTCCGTGTATATCTAAGCGTGTAGCCTCAAAAGAGAACACACAGGAGAGTTGTATCTCGATAGAATTTGTAAGAATAACACGTTAAAAGGAAATACAGTGTTGCAAAGTAAAGACAAATACATATGTATTGGAAACCCATAAACTTTACGAGATGAAATAAAGCATCGTACAAAATTAGCTTGTATCTCCTAAACAACACGTTGTAACTCGAAAAGATGTGGTGTGGCATGTACGTCTAAACGTGTAGCCTCAAAAGAGAACCCACAGGAGAATTTTTTTCGTCAAAATTTTTCAGAAAACCACGTTTTACGGAAATCCCGCATAATGCGAAATTATCTTGTTTTTCCTAAAAAACACGTTGTAACTCGAAAGGCTTTGGTGTTGCGTGTATGTCTAAGCATGTAGCCTCAAAAGAGAACGCTCAGGAGAGTTTTTTCTCGATAGAATTTGTAAGAATACCACGTTATAAGGAAATACAGTGTTGCAGAGTAAAGACAAATACGTATGTATTGGAAACCCATAAACTTTACGAGATGAAATAAAGCATCGTACAAAATTAGCTTGTATCTCCTAAACAACACGTTGTAACTCGAAAAGATTTGGTGTGGCGTGTACGTCTAAACGTGTAGCCTCAAAAGAGAACCAACAGGACAATTTTCTTTTGTCAAAATTCGTCAGAAAACCACGTTTTAAGAAAATCCCGCATCGTGAGAAATTATCTTGTTCTTCCTAAACAACACGTTTTAACTCGAAAAGCTTTGGTGTTGGTGTATGTCTAAGTGTGTAGCCCCAAAAGAGACCACACAGGAGAGTTTTCTCTCGAAAGAATATGTAAGAATACCACGTTATAAGGAAATACAGTGTGGCAGAGTAAAGACAAATACGTACGTATTGGAAGCACTTTATGAGAGAAATAACGCATCTTGCAAAATTAGCTTGTTTGTCCTAAACAACACGTTGTAACTCAAAAAGATTTGGTGTGGCGTGTACGTCTAAACGTGTAGCCTCAAAAGAGAACCCACAGGAGAGTTTTCTTTCGTCAAAATTTGTCAGAAAACCACGTTTTAAGGAAATCCCGCATCGTGAGAAATTATCTTGTTCTTCCTAAACAACACGTTTTAACTCGAAAAGCTTTGCTGTTGCGTGTATGTCTAAGCATGTAGCCACAAAAGAGAACGCACAGGAGAGTTTTCTCTCAAAAGAATATTTAGAATACCACGTTATAAGGAAATACAGTGTGGCAGAGTAAAGACAAATACGTATGTATTGGAAGCACTTTATGAGAGAAATAAGGCATCTTGCAAAATTAGCGTGTATGTCTTAAACAACATGTTGTAACTCAAAAAGACTTGGTGTGGCGTGTACGTATAAGCGTGTAGCCTCAAAAGAGAACCCACAGGAGAGTTTTCTTTCGTCAAAATTTGTCAAAACCACGTTTTAAAGAAATTCCGCATCGTGCGAAATTATCTTGTTTTTCCTAAACAACATGTTGTAACTCGAAAAGGTTTGGTGTTGCGGGTATATCTAAGCGTGTAGCCTAAAAGAGAACGCACTGGAGAGTTTTCTCCCAAAAGATTATGTAGGAATACCACATTATAAGGAAATACAGTGTTGCAGAGTAAAGACAAATACATACTTATTGGAAACACTTAAACTTTACGAGTAGAAATAACACATAGTACAAAATAAGCTTGTATCTCCTAAACAACACGATATAACTCGAAAGGATTTGGTGTGGCTTGTACGTCTAAACGTGTACCCTCAAAAGAGAACCCACAGGAGAATTTTCTTTCGTCAAAATTTGTCAGAAAACCACGTTTTAAGGAAATCCCGCATCGTGCGAAATTATCTTGTTTTTCCTAAACAAACACGTTGTAACTCGAAAAGCTTTGGTGTTGCGTGTATGTCTAAGCGTGTAGCCTCAAAAGAGAATGCACAGGAGAGTTTTCTCTCAAAAGAATATGTAAGAATACCACGTTATATGGAAATACACTGTTGCAGAGTAAAGACAAATACATATGTATTGGAAACCCTTTACGAGAGGTTATAACGTATCTTACAAAATTAGCTTGTATCTCCTAAACAAAACGTTGTAACTCAAAAAGATTTGGTGTGGCGTTTACAACTAAACATGTAGCCTCAAAAGAGAACCCACAGGAGAATTTTCTTTCGTCAAAATTTTTCAGAAAACCACGTTTTAAGGAAATCCCGCATCGTGTGAAATTATCTTGTTTTTCCTAAACAACAGGTTGTAATTCAAAATGCTTTGGTGTTGCGTGTATGTCTAAGCGTGCAGCCTCAAAAGAGAATGCACAGGAGAGTTTTCTCTCGAAAGAATAGGTAAGAATACCACGTTATAAGGAAATATATTGCTGCAGAGTAAAGACATATAAGTACTTATTGGAAACACATTATGAGAAGAAATAACGCATGGTACAAAATTAGCTTGTATCTCCGAAAAAACACGTGGTAACTCAAAAAGATTTGGTGTGGCGTGTATGTCTAAACGAGTAGCCTCAAAAGAGAACCCAGAGGAGAATTTTCTTACGTCAAAATTTGTCAGAAAACCACGTTTTAAGGAAATCCCGCATCATGGGAAATTATCTTGTTCTTCCTAAACAACAGGTTGTAACTCGAAAAGCTTTGGTGTTGCGTATATGTCTAAGCATGTAGCCTCAAATGAGAACGTCCTGGAGAGTTTTCTCTTGAAAGAATATGTAGGAATACCACGTTATAAGTAAATACAGTGTTGCAGAGTAAAGACATATACTTACTTATTGGAAAAACTTTACGAGAAGAAATAACGCATCGTACAAAATTAGCTTGTATCTCCTAAACAACACGTTGTAACTTAAAATGATTTGGTGTGGCCTGTACGTCTAAACGTGTAGCCTCAAAAGAGAACCCATAGAGGAATTTTCCTTGGTCAAAATTTGTCAGAAAACCACTTATTAAGGAAATCCCGCATCGTGCGTAATTATCTAGTTTTTCCTAAACAACACGTTGTAACTCGAAAAGCTTTGGTGTTGCGTGTATGTCTAAGCGCGTAGCCTCAAAGGGGCATGCACAGGAGAGTTTTCTCTCGAAAGAATATGTAAGAATACCACGTTATAAGGAAATACAGTGTTGCAGAGTATAGACAAATACATACTTATTGGAAACACTTTACGAGAAGAAATAAAGCATCATGCAAAATTAGCTTGTATCTCCTAAACAACACGTTGTAACTGGAAAAGATTTGGTGTGGCGTGTACGTCTAAACGTGTAGCCTCAAAAGAGAACCCACAGGAGAGTTTTCCTTCGCTAAAATTTGTCAGAATATCACGTTTTAAGGAAATACCGCATAGTGCGAAATTATCTTGTTTTTCCTAAACAACATGTTGTAACTCGAAAAGCTTTAGTGTTGCGTGTATTTCTAAGCGTGTAGCCTCAAAAGAGAATGGACAGGAGAGTTTTCTCCCAAAAGAATATGTAGGAATACCACGTTATAAGGAAATACAGTGTTGCAGAGTAAAGACAAATACATACTTATTGGAAACACTTAAACTTTACGAGAAGAAATAACACATAGTACAAAATTAGCTTGTATCTCCTAAACAACACGTTATAACTCGAAATGATTTGGTGTGTCGTGTATGTCTAAACGTGTACCCTCAAAAGAGAACCCACGGGAGAATTTTCTTTCATCAAAATTTGTCAGAAAACCACGTTTTAAGGAAATCCCGCATCATGCGAAATTATCTTGTTTTTCCTAAACAACACGTTGTAACTCGAAAAGCTTTGGTGTTGCGTGTATGTCGAAGCGTGTAGCCTCCAAAGAGAACGCACAGGAGAGTTTACTGTCGAAAGAATATGTAAGAATACCACGTTATAAGGAAATACATTGTTGCAGAGTAAAGGCAAATACATACGTATTGGAAACACTTAAACTTTAGGAAGAGGAAATAACGCATCATAAAAAAATTAGCTTGTATCTCCTAAACAACACGTTGTAACTCGAAAGGATTTGGTGTGGCGTGTACGTTTAAACATGTAGCCTCAAAAGAGAACCCACAGGAGAATTTTCTTTCGTCAAAATTTGTCCAAAAACCACGTTATAAGGAAATCCCTCATCGTGCGAAATTATCTTGTTTTTCCTAAACAAAATGTCGTAACTCGAAAAGCTTTGGTGTTGTGTGTATGTCTAAGCGTGTAGCCTCAAAAGAGAAGGCACAGGAGAGTTTTCTCTCGAAAGAATATGTAAGAATACCACGTTATAAGGAAATACAATGTTGCAGAGTAAAGACATATTCTTACTTATTGGAAAATCTTTACGAGAAGAAATAACCTATCGTACAAAATTAGCTTGTATCTCCTAAACAACACGTTGTAACTTAAAAAGATTACGTGTAGCCTGTACATCTAAACGTGTAGCATCAAAAGAGAACCCATAGGAGAATTTTCCTTGGTCAAAATTTGTCAGAAAACCACTTATTAAGGAAATCCCACATCGCACGAAATTATCTGGTTTTTCCTAAACAACACGTTGTAACGCGAAAAGCTTTGGTGTTGCCTGTATGTCTAAGCGTGTAGCCTCAAAGGGGAACACACAGGAGAGTTTTCTCTCGAAAGAATATGTAAGAATACCACGTTATAAGGAAATACAGTGTTGCAGACTAAAGGCAAATACGTACCTATTGGAAACACTTTACGAGAAGAAATAACGCATCGTACAAAATTAGCTTGTATCTCCTAAACAACACGTTGTAACTCGAAAAGATTTGGTGTGGCCTGTACTTCTAAACGTGTAGCCTCAAAAGAGAACCCACAGGACAATTTTCTTTCGTCAAAATTTGTCAGAAAACCACGTTTTAAGGAAATCCCGCATCGTGAGAAATTATCTTGTGCTTCCTAAACAACACGTTTTAACTTGAAAAGCTTTGGTGTTGGGTGTATGTCTAAGCATGTAGCCCCAAAAGAGTATGCAGAGGAGAGTTTTCTCTCGAAAGAATATGTAAGAATACGACCTTATAAGGAAATACAGTGTTGCAGAGTAAAGACAATTACATACTTATTGGAAAAACTTTACGAGAAGAAATAACGCATCGTACAAAATTAGCTTGTGTCTCCTAAACAACACGTTGTAACTTAAAAAGATTTGGTGTGGCAAGTACGTCTAAACGTGTAGTCTCAAAAGAGAACCCATAGGATAATTTTCTTTGGTCAATATTTGTCAGAAAACCACGTATTAAGGAAATCCCTCATCGTGTGAAATTATCTTGTTTTTCCTAAACAACACGTTGTAACTTGAAAAGCTTTGGTGTTGCGTGTATGTCTAAGCGTGTAGCCTCAAAAGAGGATGCACAGGAGAGTTTTCTCTCGAAAGAATATGTAAGAATACCACGTTATAAGGAAATACAGTGTTGCAGACTAAAGGCAAATACATACATATTGGAAACACTTTACGAGAAGAAATAACGCATCGTACAAAATTAGCTTGTATCTCCTAAACAACACGTTGTAACTCGAAAAGATTTGGTGTGGCGTGTACATCTAAACGTGTAGCCTCAAAAGAGAACCCACAGGAGAATTTTCTTTCGTCAAAATTTGTCAGAAAAATACTTATTAAGGAAATCCTGCATCGTGCGAAACTATCTAGTTTTCCTAAACAACACATTGTTACTCGAAAATATTTGCTGTTGCGTGTATGTCTAAGCATGTAGCCTCAAAAGAGAACGCACAGGAGAGATTTCTCTCGAACGAGTATGTAAGAATACCACGTTATAAGGAAATACATTGTGGCAAATTAAAGATAAATACGTACCTTTTGGAAACTCTTAAACTTTACAAGAAGATATAAAGCATCGTAAAAAATTAGCTTTTATCTCCTAAACATCACGTTGTAACTCGAAAAGATTTGGTGTGGCATGTACGTCTAAACGTGTAGCCTCAAATGAAAACCCACAGGAGATTTTTTTTTCGTCAAAATTTTTCAGAAAACCACGTTTTAAGGAAATCCAGCATCGTGCGAAATTATCTTGTTTTTCCTAAACAACACATTGTAAGTCGAAAAGCTTTGGTGTTGCGTGTATGTCTAAGCGTGTAGCCTCCAAAGGGAATGCACAGGAGAGTTTTCTCTAGAAAGAATATGTAAGAATACCACGTTGTAAGGAAATACAGTGTTGCAGAGTAAAGAAAGATACGTATGTATTGGAAACCCACAAACTTTACAAGATGAAATAAAGCATCGTACAAAATTAGCTTGTATCTCCTAAACAACACTTTGTAACTCGAAAAGATTTGGTGTGGCCTGTACTTCTAAACGTGTAGCCTCAAAAGAGAACCCACAGGACAATTTTCTTTCGTCAAAATTTGTCAGAAAACCACGTTTTAAGGAAATCCTGCATCGTGAGAAATTATCTTGTTCTTCCTAAACAACACGTTTTAACTTGAAAAGCTTTGGTGTTGGGCGTATATCTAAGCATGTAGCCCCAAAAGAGTATGCAGAGGAGAGTTTTCTCTCGAAAGAATACATAAGAATACCACCTTATAAGGAAATAGAGTGTTGCAGAGTAAAGACAAATACATACTTATTGGAAAAACTTTACGAGAAGAAATAACGCATCGTACAAAATTAGCTTGTGTCTCCTAAACAACACGTTGTAACTTAAAAAGATTTGGTGTGGCCTGCACGTCTAAACGTGTAGTCTCAAAAGAGAACCCATAGGATAATTTTCTTTGGTCAATATTTGTCAGAAAACTAAGTATTAAGGAAATCCCTCATCGTGCGTAATTATCTTGTTTTTCCCAAACAACATGTTGTAACTCGAAAAGCTTTGGTGTTGCGTGTATGTCTAAGCGTGTAGCCTCAAAAGAGGATGCACAGGAGAGTTTTCTCTCGAAAGAATATGTAAGAATACCACGTTATAAGGAAATACAGTGTTGCAGACTAAAGGCAAATACATACGTATTGGAAACACTTTACGAGAAGAAATAACGCATCATACAAAATTAGCTTGTATCTCCTAAACAACACGTGGTAACTCGAAAAGATTTGGTGTGGCGTGTACGTCTAAACGTGTAGCCTCAAAAGAGAACCCACAGGAGAATTTTCTTTCGTCAAAATTTGTCAGAAAACCACTTATTAAGGAAATCCTGCATCGTGCGAAACTATCTAGTTTTCGTAAACAACACATTGTTACTCGAAAATATTTGCTGTTGCGTGTATGTCTAAGCATGTAGCCTCAAAAGAGAACGCACAGGAGAGATTTCTCTCGAACGAGTATGTAAGAATACCACGTTATAAGGAAATACATTGTGGCAAATTAAAGATAAATACGTACCTTTTGGAAACTCTTAAACTTTACAAGAATATATAAAGCATCGTAAAAAATTAGCTTTTATCTCCTAAACAACACGTTGTAACTCGAAAAGATTTGGTGTGGCATGTACGTCTAAACGTGTAGCCTCAAATGAAAACCCACAGGAGAATTTTCTTTCATCAAAATTTTTCAGAAAACCACGTTTTAAGGAAATCCAGCATCGTGCGAAATTATCTTGTTTTTCCTAAACAATACGTTGTAAGTCGAAAAGCTTTGGTGTTGCGTGTATGTCTAAGCGTGTAGCCTCCAAAGAGAACGCACAGGAGAGTTTTCTCTCGAAAGAATATGTAAGAATACCACGTTGTAAGGAAATACAGTATTGCTGAGTAAAGAAAGATACGTATGTATTGGAAACCCACAAACTTTACGAGATGAAATAAAGCAACGTACAAAATTAGCTTATATCTCCTAAACAACACATTGTAACTCGAAAAGATTTGGTGTGGCCTGTACGTCTAAATGTGTAGCCTCAAAAGAGAACCGACAGGACAATTTTCTTTTGTCAAATTTTTTCAGAAAACCACGTTTTAAGGAAATACAGCATCGTGAGAAATTATCTTGTTCTTCCTAAACAACACGTTTTAACTCGAAATGCTTTGGTGTTGGGTGTATGTCTAAGCATGTAGCCCTAAAAGAGAACGCACAGGAGAGTTTTCTCTCAAAAGAATATGTAAGAATACCACGTTATAAGGAAATACAGTGTGGCAGAGTAAAGACAAATACATACATATTGGAAGCGCTTTATGAGAGAAATAACGCATATTGCAAAATTAGCTTGTATGTCCTAAACAACACGTTGTAACTCGAAAAGATTTGGTGTGGTGTCTACGTCTAAACGTGTAGCCTCAAAAGAGAACCCACAGGAGAGTTTTCTTTCGTCAAAATTTGTCAGAAAACCACGTTTTAAGGAAATCCCGCATCGTGAGAAATTATCTTATTTTTCCTAAACAACACGTTGTAACTAGAAAAGCTTTGGTGTTGCGTGTATGTCTAAGTGTGTAGCCTCAAAAGAGAATGCACAGGAGAGTTTTCTCTCGAAAGAATATGTAAGAATACCATGTTATAAGGAAATATATTGCTGCAGAGTAAAGACAAATACGAAAGAATTGGAAACACATTATGAGAAGAAATAACGCATGGTACAAAATTAGCTTGTATCTCCGAAACAACACGTGGTAACTCAAAAAGATTTGGTGTGGCGTGTACGTCTAAATGGGTAGCCTCAAAAGAGAACCCACAGGAGAATTTTCTTACGTCAAAATTTGTCAGAAAACCACATTTTAAGGAAATCCCGCATCGTGCGAAATTATCTTGTTTTTCCTAATCAACACGTTGTAACTCGAAAAGCTTTGGTGTTGCGTGTATGTCTAAGCGTGTAGCCTCCAAAGAGAACGCACAGGATAGTTTTCTCTCAAAAGAATATGTAAGAATACCACGTTATAAGGAAATACAGTGTTGCAGAGTATTGACAAATATGTACTTATTGGAAAAACTTTAGGAGAAGAAATAACGCATCATGCAAAATTAGCTTGTATCTCCTAAACAACACACTGTAACTCGAAAAGATTTGGTGTGGCGTGTATGTCTAAACGTGTAGCCTCAAAAGAGAACCCACAGGAGAGATTTCTTTTGTCAAAATTTGTCAGAAAACCACGTTTTAAGGAAATATTGCATCGTGCGAAATTATCTTGTTTTTCCTAAACAACATGTTGTAACTCGAAAAGCTTTCGTGTTGTGTGTATGTCTAAGCGTGTAGCCTCAAAAGAGAATGCACAATAGAGTTTTCTCCCGAAAGAATATGTAGGAATACCACGTTATAAGGAAATACAGTGTTGCAGAGTAAAGACAAATACATACTTATTGGAAACACTTAAACTTTACGAGAAGAAATAACACATAGTACAAAATTAGCTTGTATATCCTAAACAACACGTTGTAACTCGAAAAGATTTGGTGTAGCGTGTACGTCTAAACGTGTAGACTTCAAAAGAGAACCCACAGGAGAATTTTCTTTAGTCAAAATTTGTCAGAAAACCACGTTTTAAGGAAATCCCGTATCTTGCGAAATTATCTTGTTTTTCCTAAACAACACGTTGTAACTAGAAAAGCTTTGGTGTTGCGTGTATGTCTGAGCGTGTAGCCTCAAAAGAGAATGCAAAGGAGAGTTTTTTCTCAAAAAAATATGTAGGAATACCACGTTATAAGGAAATATATAGCTGCAGAGTAATGACAAATACGTACGTATTGGAAACACATTAAGAGAAGAAATAACGCATGGTACAAAATTAGCTTGTATCTCCGAAACAACACGTGGTAACTCAAAAAGATTTAGTGTGGCGTGTACGTCTGAACGTGTAGCCTCAAAAGAGAACCCACAGGAGAATTTTCTTACGTCAAAATTTGTCAGAAAACCACGTTTTAAGGAAATCCCGAATTGTGAGAAATTATCTTGTTCTTCCTAAACAACACGTTGTAACTCGAAAATCTTTGCTGTTGCGTGTATGTCTAAGCCTGTAGCCTCAAATGAGAACGCACAGAAGAGTTTTCTCTCGAAAAAATATGTAAGAATACCACGTTATAAGGAAATACAGTGTTGCAGAGTAAAGACAAATACTTACTTATTGGAAAAACTTTACAAGAAGAAATAACGCATCGTACAAAATTAGCTTGTATCTCCTAAACAACACGTTGTAACTTAAAAAGATTTGGTGTGGCCTGTATGTCTAAACGTGTGGTCTCAAAAGAGAACCCATAGGAGAATTTTCTTTGGTCAAAATTTGTCAGAAAACCACGTATTGAGGAAATCCCTCATCGTGCGAAATTATCTTGTTTTTCCTAAACAACACGTTGTAACGCGAAAAGCTTTGGTGTTGCGTGTATGTCTAAGCGTGTAGCCTCAAAAGAGGACGCACAGGAGAGTTTTCTCTCGAAAGAATATGTAAGAATACCACGTTATAAGGAAATACAGTGTTGCAGAGTAAAGACAAATATGTATGTATTGGAAACCCATGAACTTTAAGAGATGAAATAAAGCATCGTACAAAATTAGCTTGTATCTCCTAAACAACACGTTGTAACTCGAAAAGATTTGGTGTGGCATGTACTTCTAAACGTGTAGCCTCAAAAGAGAACCGACAGGACAATTTTCTATCGTCAAAATTTTTAAGAAAACCACGTTTTAAGGAAATCCCGCATCGTGAGAAATTATCTTGTTCTTCCTACACAACACGTTTTAACTCGAAAAGCTTTGGTGTTGCGTGTATGTCTAAGCATGTAGCCCCAAAAGAGAACGCACAGGAGAGTTTTCTCTCGAAAGAATATGTAAGAATACCACGTTATAAGGAAATACAGTGTGGCAGAGTAAAGAAAAATACGTACATATTGGAAGCACTTTATGAGAGAAATAACGCATCTTGCAAAATTAGCTTGTATGTCCTAAACAACACGTTGTAATTCGAAAAGATTTGTTGTGGCGTGTACGTCTAAACGTGTAGCCTCAAAAGAGAACCCAAAGGAGAATTTTAAGAGAACCCAAAGGAGAATTTTCTTTCGTCAAAATTTTTCAGAAACTCACGTTTTAAGGAAATCCGCATCATGCGAAATTATCTTGTTTTTCCTAAACAACACGTTGTAACTCGAAAAGCTTTCGTGTTGCGTGTATGTCTAAGTGTGTAGCCTCAAAACAGAAGGCACAGGAGAGTTTTCTCTCGAAAGAATATGTAAGAATACCACGTTATAAGGAAATACAATTTTGCAGAGTAAAGACATATATGTACGTATTGGAAACACTTTACGAGAAGAAATAATGCATCGTACAATATTAGCTTGTATCTCCAAAATTACACGTTGTAACTCGAAAAGCATTGGTGTGGCGTGAACGTCTAAACGTGTAGCCTCAAAAGAGAACCGAAAGGAGAATTTTCTTTCGTCAAAATTTTTCAGAAAATCACGTTTTAAGGAAATCCCGCATCGTGCGAAATTATCTTGTTTTTCCTAAACAACACGTTGTAAGTCGAAAAGCTTTCATGTTGCGTGTATGTCTAAATGTGTAGCCTCAAAAGAGAAGGCAGAGGAGAGTTTTCTCTCGAAAGAATATGTAAGAATACCATGTTATAACGAAATACAGTTTTGCAGAGTAAAGACAAATACGTAATTATTGGAAACACTTTACTAGAAGAAATAACGCATCGTACAAAATTAGCTTGTATCTCCAAAACTACACGTTGTAACTCGAAAAGAATTGTTGTGGCGTGTACGTCTTAACGTGTAGCATCAAAAGAGAACCCAAAGGAGAATTTTCTTTTGTCAAAATTTTTCAGAAAATCACGTTTTAAGGAAATCCCGCATCGTGCGAAATTATCCTGTTTTTCCTAAACAACACGTTGTAACTCGAAAAGCTTTCGTGTTGCGTGTATGTCTAAGTGTGTAGCCTCAAAAGAGAAGGCACAGGAGAGTTTTCTCTCGAAAGAATATGTAAGAATACCACGTTATAAGGAAATACAGTGTTGCAGAGTAAAGACAGCTAATTTTGTTCGATGCGTTATTTCTTCTCATAAAGTGTTTCCAATATGTACTTATTTGTCTTTACTCTGCAAAATTGTATTTCGTAAAAACGTGGTATTCTTACATATTCTTTCGAGAGAAACTCTCCTGTGCCTTCCCTTTTGAGGCTCCACGCTTACACATACACGCAACACCAAAGCTTTTCGTGTTAAAACATGTTGTTTAGGAAAAACAAGATAATTTCGCACGATGCAGGATTTCATTAAAACGTGGTTTTCTGACAAATTTTGAAGAAAGAAAATTCTCCTGTGGGTTCTCTTTTGAGGATACAGGTTTAGAAGTACACACCACACCAAATCCTTTCGAGTTACCACGTGTTGTTTAGGAGATACAAGCTAATTTTGTACGATGCGTTATTTCTTCTCGTAAAGTCTTTCCAATACATACATATTTGTCTTTACTCTGCAACACTGTATTTCTTTATAATGTTTTATTCTTACATGTTCTTTCGAGAGAAAACTGCCTGTGCCTTCTCTTTTGAGGCTCCATGCTTACACATACACGCAACACCAAAGCTTTTCGAGTTACAACATGTTGTTTAGGAAAAAGAAGATGATTTTCCACGATGCGGGATTTCCTTAAAACGTGGTTTTCTGACAAATTTTGACGAAAGAAAATTCTGCTGTGGGTTCTCTTTTGAGGCTACATGTTTAGACGTACACGCCACACCAAATCTTTCCGAGATACAACGTATTGTTTAGGAGATACAAGCTAATTTTGTATGATGCGTTAATTCTTCTCGTAAAGTGTTTCCAATATGTACGTATTTGTCTTTACTCTGCAACACTGTATTTCCTTATAACGTGGTATTCTTACACATTCCTTCGAGAGAAAACTATCCTGTGCGTTCCCTTTTGAGGCTACACACTTAGACATAAAGGCAACACCAAAGCTTTTCGAGGTATAACGTGTTGTTTATGAAAAACAAGATGATTTCGCACGATGCGGTATTTCCTTAAAACGTGGTTTTCTGACAAATTTTGATGAAAGAAAATAGTCCTGTGGGTTCTCTTTTGAGGCTACATGTTTAGAGGTACATGCCACACCAAATCCTTTTGAGTTACCACGTGTTGTTTAGGAGATACAAGCTAATTTTGTATGATGTGTTATTACATCTCGTAAAGTGTTTCCAATAAGTAAGTATTTGTCTTTACTCTGCAACACTGTATTTCCTTATACCGTTGTATTCTTACATGTTCTTTCGAGAGAAAACTCTCCTGTGTGTTCTCTTTAGAGGATACACGCTTAGACATACACGCAACACCAAAGCTTTTCGAGTTACAACGTGTTGTTTTGGAAAAACAAGATAATTTTGCACGATGCGAGATTTCCATAAAACGTGGTTTTCTGAAAAAATTTGACAAAAGAAAGTTCTCCTGTGGGTTCTCTTTTGAGGCTACACGTGTAGAGGTACGAGCCACACCAAATCTTTTCGAGTTACAACGTGTTGCTTAGGAGATACAAGCTAATTTTGTACGATGTGTTATTTCTTCTCTTAAAGTGTTTCCAATATGTACGAATTTGTCTTTACTCTGCAACACTGTATTTCCTTATAACGTGGTATTCTTACATATTCTTTCGAGAGAAAACTCTCCTGTGCATTCTCTTTTGAGGCTACATGCTTAGACATACACGCAACACCAAAGGTTTTGATTTACAACGTGTTGTTTAGGAAAAACAAGATAATTTTGCAGAATGCGAGAATTCCTCAAAATGTAGTTTCTGACAAATTTTGATGAAAGAAAATTCTCCTGTGGGTTCTCTTTTGAGGCTACACGTTTAGACATACACGTCACACCAAATCCTTTCGAGTTACATCGTGTTGTTTAGGAGATACAAGCTAATTTTGAATGATGCGTTATTTCTTCTCATAAAGTGTTACCAATATGTACTTATATGTCTTTACTCTGGAAAATTGTATTTCCTTATAACGTGGTATTCTTACATTTTCTTTCGAGAGAAAACTCTCCTGTGCTTTCCCTTTGGAGGCTCCATGCTTACAAGTACACGCAACACCAAAGCTTTTCGAGTTACAACATGTTGTTTAGGAAAAAGAAGATGATATCCCACAATGCGGGATTTCCTTAAAACGTGGTTTTCTGAAAATTTTAACGAAAGAAAATTCTCCTGTGGGTTCTCTTTTGAGGCTACACGTTTAGACGTACACGTCACACCAAATCCTTTCGAGTTACCACGTGTTGTTTAGGAGATACAAGCTAATTTTGTACGATGCCTTATTTCTTCTCGTAAAGTGTATCCAATACGTACGTATTTGTCTTTACTCTGCAACATTGTATTTCCTTATAACGTGGTATTCCTACATATTCTTTCGAGAGAAAACTATCCTTTGCGTTCCCTTTTGAGGCTACACACTTAGACATACAGGCAACACCAAAGCTTTTCGAGTTACAACGTGTTGTTTATGAAAAACAAGATAATTTCGCATGATGCGGGATTTCCTTAAAACGTTGTGTTCTGACAAATTTTGACGAAAGAAAATTCTCCTGTGGGTTCTCTTTTGAGGCTATACGTTTAGACGTGCACGCGACACCAAATCCTTTCGAGTTATCACGTGTTGTTTAGAAGATACAAGCTAATTTTGTACGATGTGTTATTTCTTCTCATAAAGTGTTTCCAATACGTATGTATTTGTCTTTACTCTGCAACACTGTATTTCCTTATAACGTTGTATTCTTACATGTTCTTTCGAGAGAAAACTCTCCTGTGCGTTCTCTTTAGAGGCTACATGCTTTGACATACACGCAACACCAAAGCTTTTCGAGTTACAACGTGTTGTTTTGGAAAAACCAGATAATTTTGCACGATGCGGGATTTCCTTAAAACGTGGTTTTCTGACAAATTTTGACGAAAGAAAGTTCTCCTGTGGGTTCTCTTTGGAGGCTACACTTTTAGACGTACGAGCCACACCAAATCTTTTCAAGTTACAACATGTTTAGGAGATACAAGCAAATTTTTTACGATGCTTTATTTCTTCTCGTAAAGTGTTTCCAATACGTACGTATTTGTCTTTATTCTGCTACACTGTATTTCCTTATAACGTGGTATTCTTACATATTCTTTCGAGGGAAAACTCTCCTGTGCGTTCTCTTTTGAGGCTACACACTTAGACATACATGCAACACCAAAGATTTTCGAGTTACATAGTGTTGTTTAGGAAAAACAAGATAATTTTGCACGATGCGGGATTTCCTTAAAACGTGGTTTCCTGAGAAATTTTGACGAAAGAAAATTCTCCTGTGCATTCTCTTTTGAGGCTACACGTGTAGACATATGAGCCACACCAAATGTTTTCGATTTACAACGTGTTGTTTAGGAGATACAAGCTAATTTTGTAAGATGCGTTATTTCTTCACCTAAAGTGTTTCCAATATGTACTTATTTGTCTTTACTCTGCAAAATTGTATTTCGTAAAAACGTGGTATTCTTACATATTCTTTCGAGGGAAAACTCTCCTGTGCCTTCTCTTTGAGGCTCCACGCTTACACATACAAGCAACACCAAAGCTTTTCGAGTTACAACGTGTTGTTTAGGAAAAAGAAGATGATTTCCCACGATGCGGGATTTCCTTAAAACGTGGTTTTCTGACAAATTTTGACGAAAGAAAATTCTGCTGTGGGTTCTCTTTTGAGGCTACATGTTTAGACGTACACGCCACACCAAATCTTTCCGAGATACAACGTATTGTTTAGGAGATACAAGCTAATTTTGTATGATGCGTTAATTCTTCTCGTAAAGTGTTTCCAATATGTACGTATTTGTCTTTACTCTGCAACACTGTATTTCCTTATAACGTGGTATTCTTACACATTCCTTCGAGAGAAAACTATCCTGTGCGTTCCCTTTTGAGGCTACACACTTAGACATAAAGGCAACACCAAAGCTTTTCGAGGTATAACGTGTTGTTTATGAAAAACAAGATGATTTCGCACGATGCGGTATTTCCTTAAAACGTGGTTTTCTGACAAATTTTGATGAAAGAAAATAGTCCTGTGGGTTCTCTTTTGAGGCTACATGTTTAGAGGTACATGCCACACCAAATCCTTTTGAGTTACCACGTGTTGTTTAGGAGATACAAGCTAATTTTGTATGATGTGTTATTTCATCTCGTAAAGTGTTTCCAATAAGTAAGTATTTGTCTTTACTCTGCAACACTGTATTTCCTTATACCGTTGTATTCTTACATGTTCTTTCGAGAGAAAACTCTCCTGTGTGTTCTCTTTAGAGGATACACGCTTAGACATACACGCAACACCAAAGCTTTTCGAGTTACAACGTGTTGTTTTGGAAAAACAAGATAATTTTGCACGATGCGAGATTTCCATAAAACGTGGTTTTCTGAAAAAATTTGACAAAAGAAAGTTCTCCTGTGGGTTCTCTTTTGAGGCTACACGTGTAGAGGTACGAGCCACACCAAATCTTTTCGAGTTACAACGTGTTGCTTAGGAGATACAAGCTAATTTTGTACGATGTGTTATTTCTTCTCTTAAAGTGTTTCCAATATGTACGAATTTGTCTTTACTCTGCAACACTGTATTTCCTTATAACGTGGTATTCTTACATATTCTTTCGAGAGAAAACTCTCCTGTGCATTCTCTTTTGAGGCTACATGCTTAGACATACACGCAACACCAAAGGTTTTGATTTACAACGTGTTGTTTAGGAAAAACAAGATAATTTTGCAGAATGCGAGAATTCCTCAAAACGTAGTTTCTGACAAATTTTGATGAAAGAAAATTCTCCTGTGGGTTCTCTTTTGAGGCTACACATTTAGACATACACGTCACACCAAATCCTTTCGAGTTACATCGTGTTGTTTAGGAGATACAAGCTAATTTTGAATGATGCGTTATTTCTTCTCATAAAGTGTTACCAATATGTACTTATATGTCTTTACTCTGGAAAATTGTATTTCCTTATAACGTGGTATTCTTACATTTTCTTTCGAGAGAAAACTCTCCTGTGCTTTCCCTTTGGAGGCTCCATGCTTACAAGTACACGCAACACCAAAGCTTTTCGAGTTACAACATGTTGTTTAGGAAAAAGAAGATGATATCCCACAATGCGGGATTTCCTTAAAACGTGGTTTTCTGAAAATTTTAACGAAAGAAAATTCTCCTGTGGGTTCCCTTTTGAGGCTACACGTTTAGACGTACACGTCACACCAAATCCTTTCGAGTTACCACGTGTTGTTTAGGAGATACAAGCTAATTTTGTACGATGCCTTATTTCTTCTCGTAAAGTGTTTCCAATACGTACGTATTTGTCTTTACTCTGCAACATTGTATTTCCTTATAACGTGGTATTCCTACATATTCTTTCGAGAGGAAACTATCCTTTGCGTTCCCTTTTGAGGCTACACACTTAGACATACAGGCAACACCAAAGCTTTTCGAGTTACAACGTGTTGTTTATGAAAAACAAGATAATTTCGCATGATGCGGGATTTCCTTAAAACGTTGTGTTCTGACAAATTTTGACGAAAGAAAATTCTCCTGTGGGTTCTCTTTTGAGGCTATACGTTTAGACGTGCACGCGACACCAAATCCTTTCGAGTTATCACGTGTTGTTTAGAAGATACAAGCTAATTTTGTACGATGTGTTATTTCTTCTCATAAAGTGTTTCCAATACGTATGTATTTGTCTTTACTCTGCAACACTGTATTTCCTTATAACGTTGTATTCTTACATGTTCTTTCGAGAGAAAACTCTCCTGTGCGTTCTCTTTAGAGGCTACATGCTTTGACATACACGCAACACCAAAGCTTTTCGAGTTACAACGTGTTGTTTTGGAAAAACCAGATAATTTTGCACGATGCGGGATTTCCTTAAAACGTGGTTTTCTGACAAATTTTGACGAAAGAAAGTTCTCCTGTGGGTTCTCTTTGGAGGCTACACTTTTAGACGTACGAGCCACACCAAATCTTTTCAATTTACAACATGTTTAGGAGATACAAGCAAATTTTTTACGATGCTTTATTTCTTCTCGTAAAGTGTTTCCAATACGTACGTATTTGTCTTTATTCTGCTACACTGTATTTCCTTATAACGTGGTATTCTTACATATTCTTTCGAGGGAAAACTCTCCTGTGCGTTCTCTTTTGAGGCTACACACTTAGACATACATGCAACACCAAAGATTTTCGAGTTACATAGTGTTGTTTAGGAAAAACAAGATAATTTTGCACGATGCGGGATTTCCTTAAAACGTGGTTTCCTGAGAAATTTTGACGAAAGAAAGTTCTCCTGTGCATTCTCTTTTGAGGCTACACGTGTAGACATATGAGCCACACCAAATCTTTTCGAGTTACAACGTGTTGTTTAGGAGATACAAGCAAATTTTGAACAATGCATTATTTCCTCTGGTAAAGTGTTTCCAATACGTACTTATTTGTCTTTACTCTGCAACACTGTATTTCCTTATAACGTGGTATTCTTACATATTATTTCGAGGGAAAACTCTCCTGTGCGTTCTCTTTGAGGCTACACGCTTAGACAAACACGCATCGCCAAAGCTTTTCGAGTTACAATGTGTTTTTTAGGAAAAACAAGATAATTTCGCTTGAAGCGAGATTTCCATAAAACGTGGTTTTCTGAAAAATTTTGACGAAAGAAAGTTTTCCTGTGGGTTCTCTTTTGAGGCTACACGTGTAGAGGTACGAGCCACACCAAATCTTTTCGAGTTACAACGTGTTGTTTAGGAGATACAAGCTAATTTTGTATGATGCGTTATTTCTTCTCTTCAAGTGTTTCCAATACGTACGTATTTGTCTTTACTCTGCAACACTGTATTTTCTTATAACGTGGTATTCTTACATATTCGTTCGAGAGAAAACTCTCCTGTGCGTTCTCTTTTGAGGCTAAAAGCTTAGACATACACGCAACACCAAAGCTTTTCGAGTTACAACGTGTTGTTTAGGAAAAACAAGATAATTTCGCACGATGCGAGATTTCCTTAAAACGTGGTTTTTGACAAATTTTGATGAAAGAAAATTCTCCTGTGGGTTCTCTTTTGAGGCTACACGTTTAGACATACACGTCACACCAAATCTTTTCGAGTTACAACGTGTTGTTTAGGAGATACAAGCTAATTTTGAATGATGCGTTATTTCTTCTCGTAAAGTGTTACCAATAAGTACTTATTTGTCTTTACTCTGCAAAATTGTATTTCCTTATAATGTGGTATTCTTACATATTCTTTCGAGTGAAAACTCTCCTGTGCTGTCCCTTTTGTCGCTCCATGCTTACACATACACGCAACACCAAAGCTTTTCGAGGTACAACATGTTGTTTAGGAAAAAGAAGATCATTTCGCACGATGCGGGATTTCCTTAAAACGTGGTTTTCTGAAAAATGTTGATGAAAGTAAATTCTCCTGTGGGTTCTCTTTTGAGGCTACATGTTTAGACGTACACACCACACCAAATCCTTTCGAGTTACCACGTGTTGTTTAGGAGATACAAGCTAATTTTGTACGATGCGTTAATTCTTCTTGTAAAGTTTTTCCAATAGGTACGTATGTGTTTTTACTCTGCAACATTGTATTTCCTAATAACGTAGTATTCTTACATATTCTTTCGAGAGAAAACTATCCTGTGCGTTCTCTTTAGAGGTTACACGCTTAGACATACATGCAACACCAAAGCTTTTCGAGTTACATCATGCTGTTTAGGAAAAACAAGATAATTTTGCATGATGCGGTATTTCCTTAAAACGTGGTTTCCTGAGAAATTTTAACGAAAGAAAGTTCTCCTGTTCGTTCTTTTTTGAGGCTACACGTGTAGACGTATGAGCCACACCAAATCTTTTCGAGGTACAACGTGTTGTTTAGGAGATACAAGCCAATTTTTTACGATGCCTTATTTCTTCTCGTAAAGTGTTTCCAATTCGTACTTATTTGTCTTTACTCTGCAACACTGTATTTCCTTATAACGTGGTATTCGTACATATTATTTCGAGGGAAAACTCTCCTGTGCGTTCTCTTTTGAGGCTACATGCTTAGATATACATGCAACACCAAAGGTTTTCGAGTTACAACGTGTTGTTTAGGAAAAACAAGATAATTTCGCACGATGCGAGATTTCCTTAAAACGTGGTTTCTGACAAATTTTGATGAAAGAAAAATCTCCTGTGGGTTTTCTTTTGAGGCTACACGTTTAGATGTACATGCAACACCAAATCTTTTCGAGTTACAACGTGTTGTTTAGGAGATACAAGCTAATTTTTTACGATGCGTTAATTCTTCTCATAAAGTGTTTCCAAGAAGTACGCGTTTGTCTTTACTCTGCAACATTGTATTTCCTTATAACGTGGTATTCTTACATATTCTTTAGAGGGAAAACTATCCTGTGCGTTCCCCTTTGAGGCTACACACTTAGACATACAGTCAACACCAACTCTTTTCGAGTTACAACGTGTTGTTTATGAAAAACAAGATAATTTTGCACGATGCGGGATTTCCTTAAAACGTTGTTTTCTGACAAATTTGGAGGAAAAAAATTCTCCCGTGGGTTCTCTTTAGAGGCTACACGTTTAGACATACATGCCACACCAAATCCTTTCGAGTTACCACGTGTTGTTTAGGAGATACAAGCAAATATTGTACGATGCGTTATTTCTTCTCGTATAGAGTTTCCAATACGTACTTTTTTTGTCTTTACTCTGCAACAATGTATTTCCTTATAACGTGGTATTCTTACATATTCTTTCGAGGGAAAACTCTCCTGTGCATTCTCTTTTGAGGCTACACGCTTAGACAAACACGCAACGCCAAAGCTTTTCGAGTTACAACGTGTTGTTTACGAAAAACAAGATAATTTCGCACGATGCGAGATTTCCATAAAACGTGGTTTTCTGAAATATTTTGATGAAAGAAAGTTCTCCTGTGGGTTCTCTTTTGAGGCTACACGTGTAGAGGTATGAGCCACACCAAATCTTTTCGAGTTACAACGTGTTGTTTAGGAGATACAAGCTAATTTTGTACGATGTGTTATTTTTTCTCTTAAAGTGTTTCCAATACGTATGTAGTTGTCTTTACTCTGAAACACTGTATTTCCTTATAATGTGGTATTCTTACATATTCTTTCGAGAGAAAACTCTCCTGTGCGTTCTCTTTTGAGGCTACAAGCTTAGACATACACGCAACACCAAAGCTTTTTGAGTTACAACATGTTGTTTAGGAAAAACAAGATAATTTCGCACGATGCGAGATTTCCTTAAAACGTGGTTTCTGACAAATTTTGATGAAACAAAATTCTGCTGTGGGTTCTCGTTTGAGGTTACACTTTTAGATGTACACGTCACACCAAATATTTTCGAGTTACAACGTGTTGTTTCGGAGATACAAGCTAATTTTATACGATGCGTTATTTCTTCTCGTAAAGTGTTTCCAATATGCACTTATTTGACTTTACTCTGCAAAATTGTATTTCCTTATAACGTGGTATTCTTACATATTCTTTCGAGAGAAAACTCTCCTGTGCCTTCACTTTTGAGGCTCCACACTTACACATACATGCAACACCAAAGCTTTTCGAGTTACAACATGCTGTTTTGGAAAATAGATGATTTCGCACGATGCGGGATTTCCTTAAAACGTGGTTTTCTGAAAAATTTTGAATAAAGAAAATTCTCCTGTGGGTTCTCTTTTGAGGCTACACGTTTAGATGTACATGCCACACCAAATCTTTTCGAGTTACAACGTGTTGTTTAGGAGATACAAGCTAATTTTTTACGATGCGTTAATTCTTCTCTTAAAGTGTTTCCAATACGTACGTATTTGTCTTGACTCTGCAACATTGTATTTCCTTATAACATGGTATTCTTACATATCCTTTCGAGAGAAAACTATCCTGTGCGTTCTCTTTTGAGGTTACACTCTTAGACATACACACAACACCAAATCTTTTCCTGATACAATGTGTTGTTTAGAAAAAAACAAGATAATTTCGCACGATGAGAGATTTCCTTAAAACGTGGTTTCTGACAAATTTTGAGGGAAGAAAATTCTCTTGTGGGTTCTCTTTTGAGGTTACACTTTTAGACGTACACGTCACACCAAATCTTTTCGAGTTACAACGTGTTGTTTAGGAGATACAATCTAATTTTGTACGATGCGTTATTTCTTCTCGTAAAGTGTTTCCAGTATGTACTTATTTGTCTTTAATCTGCAAAATTGTATTTCCTTATAACGTGGTATTCGTACATAATCTTTCAAGAGAAAACTCTCTTGTGCGTTCTCTTTTGAGGCTACAAGCTTAGACATACACGCAACACCAAAGGTTTTCGAGTTACAGCGTGGTGTTTAGGAAAAACAAGATAATTTCGCACGATGTGAGATTTCCTTAAAACGTGGTTTCTGACGAATTTTGATGAAAGAAAATTATCCTGTGGGTTCTCTCTTTAGGCTACACGTTTAGACATACACGTCACACCAAATCATTTCGATTTACAACGTGCTGTTTGGTGATACAAGTTAATTTTGTACGATGCGTTATTTCTTCTCGTAAAGTGTTTCCAATATGTACTTATTTGTTTTAATCTGCAAAATTGTATTTCCTTATAACGTAGTATTCTTACATATTCTTTCGACAGAAAACTCTCCTGTGCCTTCTCTTTTGAGGCTCCACGCTTACACATACACGCAACACCAAAGCTTTTCGAGTCACAACATGTTGTTTAGGAAAAAGGAGATGATTTCGCACGATGCGGGATTTCCTTAAAACGTGGTTTTCTGAAAAATTTTGACGAAAGAAAATTCTCCTGTTGGTTCTCTTTTGAGGCTACATATTTAGACGTACACGCCACACCAAATCTTTTCGACTTACAACGTGTTGTTTAGGAGATACAAGCTAATTTTTTAAGATGCGTTATTTCTTCTCGTAAAGTGTTTCCAGTAAGTATGTATTTGTCTTTACTCTGCAACATTGTATTTCCTTATAACGTGGTATTCTTACATATTATTTCGAGAGAAAACTATCCTGTGCGTTCCCTTTTGAGGCTACACACTTAGACATACAGGCAATACCAAAGCTTTTCGAGTTACAACGTGTTGTTTAGGAAAAACAAGATAATTTCGCACAATGCAGGATTACCTTAAAACGTGGTTTTCTGACAAATTTTGACGAAAGAAAATTCTCCTGTGGGTTCTCTTTTGAGGCTACACGTTTAGAAGTACACGCCACACCAAATCCTTTCGAGTTACCACGTGTTGTTTAGGAGATACAAGCTAATTTTTTACGATGCGTTATTTCTTCTCGTAAAGTGTTTCCAATACGTACGTATTTGTCTTTACTCTGCAACACTGTATTTCCTTATAACGTTGTATTCTTACATGTTCTTTCGAGAGAAAACTCTCCTGTGCGTTCTCTTTAGAGGCTACAAGCTCAGACATACACGCAACACCAAAGCTTTTTGAGTTACAACGTGTTGTTTAGGAAAAACAAGATAATTTTGCACGATGAGAGATTTCCCTAAAACGTGGTTTTTGGACAAATTTTCACGAAAGAAAGTTCTCCTGTGGGTTCTTTTTTGAGGTTACACATGTATACGTACGAGCCACACCAAATCCTTTCGAGTTACAAGGAGTTGTTTAGGAGATACAAGCTAATTTTGTACCATGCATTAATTCTTCTCATAAAGTATTTACAATACATACCTATTTATCTTTACTCTGCAACACTGTATGTACTTATAACGTGGTATTCTTACATATTCTTTCGAGAGAAAACTCTCCTCTGCGTTCTCTTTTGAGGCTACACGCTTAGACCTACACACAACACCAAAGCTTTTCGAGATACAACGTGTTGTTTAGGAAAAACAAGGTAATTTCACACGATGCGGTATTTCCTTAAAACGTGGTTTTCTGACAAATTTTGACGAAACAAAATTCTCCTGTGGGTTCTCTTTGGAGGCTACACGTTTAGATGTAAACAGCACACCAAATCAGTTCGAGTTACAACGTGTTGATTAGGAGATACAAGCTAATTTTGTACGATGCGTTATTTCTTCTCGTAAAGTGTTTCCAATATGTACGTATTTGTCTTTACTCTTCAACACTGTATTTCCTTATAACGTGGTATTCTTACATATTCTTTCGAGAGAAAACTCTCCTGTGCCTTCTCTTTTGAGGCTACACCCTTAGACATACACGCAAACAAAAGATTTTCGAGTTACAATATGTTGTTTAGGAAAAACAAGATAATTTCGAACGATGCGGGATTTCCATAAAATGTGGTTTTCTGAAAAATTTTAACGAAAGAAAATTATCCTGTGGGTTTTCTTTTGAGGCTACACATTTAGACGTACAGGCCACACCAAATCCTTTCGAGTTACAACGTGTTGTTTAGGAGATACAAGCTAATTTTGTACAATGCGTTATTTCTTCTCGTAAAGTGTTTCCAATACATACCTATTTGTCTTTACTCTGCAACTCTGTATTTCCTTATAACGTGGCATTTTAACATATTCTTTCGAGAGAAAACTCTCCTGTGCATTCTCTTTTGAGGCTATAGGCTTAGACATACACACAACACCAAAGCTTTTCAAGTTATAACGTGTTGTTTATGAAAAACTAGATAATTTCGCACGATGAGGGATTTCCATAAAACGTGGTTTTCTGACAAATTTTGACAAGAGAAAATTATCCCGTGGGTTCTCTTTTGAGGCCACACGTTTAGATGTACACGCCACACCAAATCATTTCGAGTTACAACGTGTTGTTTAGGAGATACAAGCTAATTTTGCACAAAGAGTTATTTCTTCTCGTAAAGTATTTCCAATACCTACATATTTGTCTTTACTCTGCAACACTGTATTTCCTTATAACGTGGTATTCTTACATATTCTTTCGAGAGAAAACTCTCCTGTGCATTCCCTTTTGAGGCTACACGCTTAGATGTACACGCAACACCAAAGCTTTTCTAGTTATAACGTGTTGTTTAGGAAAAACAAGATAATTTCGCAAGATGCGGGATTTCCTTAAAACGAGGTTTTCTGACAAATTTTGACCTAAGAAAATTCTCCTGTGGGTTCTCTTTTGAGGCTACACGTTTAGACGTACACGCCACACCAAATCTTTTCAAGTTACAACGTTTTGTTTCGGAGATACAGACTAATTTTGTACGATGCGTCATTTCTTCTCGTAAAGTGTTGCCAATACATATGTATTTGTCTTTACTCTGCAACACGATATTTCCTTAAAACGTGGTATTCTTACATATTCTTTCGAGAAAAAACTCTCCTGTGCCTTCTCTTTTGAGGCTACACGCTTAGACATACACGCAACACCAAAGCTTTTCGAGTTACAACGTGTTGTTTAGGAAAAACAAGATAATTTCGCAAGATGCGGGATTTCCTCAAAACGTGGTTTTCTGAAAAATTTTGACGAAAGAAAATTCGCCTGTGGGTTTTCTTTTGAGGCTACACGTTTAGACGTACACGCCACACCAAATCTTTTTCAGTTACAACATGTTGTTTAGGAGATACAGACTAATTTTATACGATGCCTTATTTTTTCTCGTAAGGTGTTGCCAATACGTACATATTTATCTTTACTCTGCAACTCTGTATTTCCTTAAAACGTGGTATTCTTACATATTCTTTCGAGAGAAAACTCTCCTGTGCCTTCTCTTTTGAGGCTACACGTTTAGATGTACACGCCACACAAAATATTTCGAGTTACAACGTGTTGTTTAGGAGATAAAAGCTAATTTTGTACGATGCGTTATTTCTTCTCGAAAAGTGTTTCCTATACATAAGTATTTGTCTTTACTCTGCAACACTGTCTTTCCTTATAACGTGGTATTTTTACATATTCTTTCGAGAGAAAACTCTCCTGTGCCTTCTCTTTTGAGGCTACACGCTTACACATACACGCAACACCAAAGCTTTTCGAGTTACGACATGTTGTTTAGGAAAAACAAGATAATTTCGCACGATGTGGGATTTCTTTAAAATGTGGATTTCTGGAAAAATTTGATGAAAGAAAGTTCTCCTGTGGGTTCTCTTTTGAGGCTACACGTTTAGACATACAGGTGACACCAAATCTTTTCGAGTTAAACGTGTTGTTTAGGAGATACAAGCTAATTTTGCACGAAGCATTATTTCTTCTCCTAAAGTGTTTCCAATACGTACGTATTTGTCTTTACTCTGCAACACTGTATTTCCTTATAACGTGGTATTCTTACATATTCTTTCGAGAGAAAACTCTCCTGTGCCTTCTCTTTTGAGGCTACACGCTTAGACATACACGCAACACCAAAGCTTTTCGAGTTACAACGTGTTGTTTAGGAAAAACAAGATAATTTCGCAAGATGCGGGATTTCCATAAAACGTGGTTTTCTGACAAATTTTGATGTAAGAAAAATTCTGCTGTGGGTTCTCTTTTGAGGCTACACATTTAGACGTACACGCCACACCAAATCTTTTCGAGTTACAACGTGTTGTTTAGTAGATACAGACTAATTTTGTATGATGCGTTATTTCTTCTCGTAAAGTGTTGCCAATGCGAATGTATTTGTCTTTACTCTGCAACACTGTATTTCCTTAAAACGTGGTATTCTTACATATTCTTTCGAGAAAAAACTCTCCTGTGCCTTCTCTCTTGAGGCTACACGCTTAGACATACAGGCAACACCAAAGCTTTTCGAGTTACAACGTGTTGTTTAGGAAAAACAAGATAATTTCGCAAGATGCGGGATTTCCTTAAAACGTGGTTTTCTGAAAAATTTTGACCAAAGAAAATTCTCTTGTTGGTTCTCTTTTGAGGCTACACGTATAGACGTACACGCCACACCAAATCCTTTTCAGTTACAACATGTTGTTTAGGAGATACAGACTAATTTTGTACGATGCCTTATTTTTTCTCGTAAGGTGTTGCCAATACGTACATATTTGTCTTTACTCTGCAACTCTGTATTTCCTTAAAACGTGGTATTCTTACATATTCTTTCGAGAGAAAACTCTCCTGTGCCTTCTCTTTTGAGGCTACACGTTTAGACGTACACGACACACAAAATATTTCGAGTTACAACGTGTTGTTTAGGAGATAAAAGCTAATTTTGTACGATGCTTTATTTCTTCTCGTAAAGTGTTTCCTATACATAAGTATTTGTATTTACACTGCAACATTGTATTTCCTTATAACGTGGTATTCTTACATATTCTTTCGAGAGAAAACTCTCCTGTGCCTTCTCTTTTGAGGCTACACGCTTAGACATACACGCAACACCAAAGCTTTTCGAGTTACGACATGTTGTTTAGGAAAAACAAGATAATTTCGCACGATGTGGGACTTCCTTAAAACGTGGTTTTCTGACAAATATTGACGAACGAAAATTATCCTGTGGGTTCTCTTTTGAGGCTACATGTTTACACGTACACGCCACACCAAATATTTTCGAGTTACAACGTGTTGTTTAGGAGATACAAGCTAATTTTGTACGATGCGTTATTTCTTCTCGTAAAGTGTTTCCAATACGTATGTATTTGTCTTTACTCTGCAACACTGTATTTCCTTATAACGTGGTATTCTTACATATTCTTTCGAGAGAAACTCTCCTGTGCCTTCTCTTTTGAGGCCACACGTTTAGACATACACGCAACACCAAAGCTTTTCGAGTTACAACGTGTTGTTTAGGGTTCTCTTTTGAGGCTACACGAAGAAATAATGCATCGTTCAAAATTAGCTTGGAAACACTTTATGAGAAAAATTAACGCATTATAAAAAATTAGCTTGTCTCTCCTAAACAACACGTTGTAACTCATGTAGCCTCAAAAGAGAACCCACAGGAGAATTTTCTCTCAAAAGAAGATGTAAGAATACCACGTTGTAAGGAAATACAGTGTTGTAGACTAAAGACAAATACGTATGTACTGGAAACACTTTTAGAGATGAAATAACGCATCGTTCAAAATTAGCTTGTATCTCCTTAACAACACGTTGTCACTCGAAACGATTTGGTGTGGGGTGTACGACTAAACTTGTAGCCTCAAAAGAGAACCCAGAGGAGATTTTTCTTCTTTCAAAATTTTTCAGAAATCACGTTTTTAGGAAATCCCGCATTGTGCGAAATTATCTTGTTTTTCCTAAACAACATGTTGTAACTCGAAAAGCTTTGGTGTTACTTATATATCTAAGCGTGTAGCCTCAAAAGAGAATGCACAGGAGAGTTTTCTCTCAAAAGAATATGTAAGAATACCACGTTATAAGGAAATACAGTGTTGCAGAATAAAGACAAATACGTACGTATTGGAAACACTTTATGAGAAGAAATAACGCATCATACAAAATTAGCTTGTATCTCCTAAACAACACGTTGGAACTCGAAAAGAGTTGGTGTGGCATGTACGTCTAAATGTGTAGCCTCAAAAGAGAACCCACAGGAGAATTTTCTTTCGTCAAAATATGTCAGAAAATCACGTTTTATGGTAATCCCGCATCGTGCGAAATTATCTTGTTTTTCCTAAACAACACGTTGTAACATGAAAAGCTTTGCTGTTGCGTGTATGTCTAAGCCTGTACCCTCAAAAGCCAATGCACAGGAGTGTTTTCTCTTGAAATAAGATGTAAGAATACCACGTTCGAAGGAAATACAGTGTTGCAGACTAAAGACAAATAGGTACTTATTGGAAACACTTTTAGAGATGAAATAACGCATCGTTCAAAGTTAGGTTGTATCTCCTAAACAACACGTTGTAACTTGAAACTGTTTGGTGTGGTGTTTACATCTAAATGCGTAGCCTCAAAAGAGAACCCACAGGAGAATTTTCTTTCGTCAAAATTTTTCAGAAATCACGTTTTGAGGAAATCCCGCATTGTGCGAAATTATCTGGTTTTTCCTAAACAACACATTGTAACTCGAAAAGCTTTGGTGTTACGTGTATGTCTAAGCATGTAGCCTCAAAAGAGAACGCACAGGAGAGTTTTCTCTCGAAAGAATATGTAAGAATACCACGTTATAAGGAAATACGGTGTTGCAGAGTAAAGACAAATTCTTACATATTGGAAACACTTAACGAGAAGAAATAACACATGGTACAAAATTAGCTTGTATCTCCGAAACAACACGTTGTAACTCGAAAAGATTTGCTGTGGTGTTTACATCTAAACGTGTAGCCTCAAAAGAGAACCCACTGGAGAATTTTCTCTCGTCAAAATTTTTTCAGAAAACCACGTTTTAAGGACATCCTGCATCATGCGAAATCATCTTGTTTTCCTAAACAACACATTGTACCTCGAAAAGCTTTGGTGTTGCGTGTATGTCTAAGTCTGTAGCCTCAAAAGAGAATGCACAGTAGAGTATTCTCTCGAAAGAATATGAAAGAATACCACGTTATAAGGAAATACAGTATTGCAGAGTAAAGACAGATACTTACTTATTGGAAACACTTTACGAGAAGGAATAAAACATCGTACAAAATTAGCTTGTATTTCCTAAACAACACGATGTAACTCGAAGGATTTGGTGTGGCGTGTAAGTTGAAACGTGTAGCCTCAACGAGAACCCACAGGAGAATTTTCTTTCGTCAAATTTGTCAGAAAACCACGTTTTAAGGAAATCCCGCATTGTGCGCAATTATCTTGTTTTTCATAAACAAAACATTGTAACTCGAAAAGCTTTGGTGTTGGGTGTATGTGTAAGCGTTTAGCCTCAAAAGAGAATGCACAGGAGAGTTTTCTCTCGAAAGAATATGTAAGAATACCACGTTATAAGGAAATATATTGCTGCAGAGTAAAGACAAATACATACGTATTGGAAACATATTATGAGAAGAAATAATGCATGGTACAAAATTTGCTTGTATCTCCTAAACAACACGTGGTAACTCAAAAAGAATTGGTGTGGCGTGCACGTCTAAATGTGTAGCCTCAAAAGAGAACCCACAGGAGAATTTTCTTACGTCAAAATTTGTCAGAAAACCACTTTTTAAGGAAATCCCGCATCGTGGGAAATTATCTTGTTTTTCCTAATCAACACGTTGTAACTCGAAAAGCTTTGGTGGTGCGTGTATGTCTAAGCGTGTAGCCTCCAAAGAGAACGCAAGGGATAGTTTTCTCTCGAAAGAATATGTAAGAATACCACGTTATGAGGAAATACAATGTTGCAGAGTATAGACAAATATGTACTTATTGGAAACACTTTACGAAAAGAAATAACGCATCATGCAAACTTAGCTTGTATCTCCTAAACAACACGTTGTAACTCGAAAAGATTTGGTGTGGCGTGAACGACTAAACGTGTAGCCTCAAAGGAGAACCCACAGGAGAGTTTTCTTTCGTCAAAATTTGTCAGAAAACCACGTTTTAAGGAAATCCTGCATCCTGCGAAATTATCTTGTTTTTTCCTAAACAACATGTTGTAACTCGAAAAGCTTTGGTGTTGCGTATATGTCTAAGCGTGTAGCCTCAAAAGAGAACGCACAGGAGAGTTTTCTCCCGAAAGAATATGTAGGAATACCACGTTATAAGGAAATACAGTGTTGCAGAGTAAAGACAAATAAATACTTATTGGAAACACTTAAACTTTACGAGAAGAAATAAAACATAGTACAAAATTAGCTTGTATATCCTAAACAACACGTTATAACTCGAAAGGATTTGGTGTTGCGTGTATGTCTAAGCATGTAGTCTCAAAAGAGAATGCACAGGAGAGTTTTCTCTCGAAAGAATATGTAAGAATACCATGTTATAAGGAAACATATTGCTGCAGAGTAAAGACAAATACATACGTTTTGGAAACACATTAAGAGAAGAAATAACGCATGGTACAAAATTAGCTTGTATCTCCGAAACAACACGTGGTAACTCAAAAATATTTGGTGTGGTGTGTACATCTAAACGTGTAGCCTCAAAAGAGAACCCACAGGAGAATTTTCTTACGTCAAAATTTGTCAGAAAACCACGTTTTAAGGAAATCCCGCATCGTGCGAAATTATCTTGTCTTTCCTAATCAACACGTTGTAACTCGAAAAGCTTTGGTGGTGCGTGTATGTCTAAGCGTGTAGCCTCCAAAGAGAACGCACAGGATAGTTTTCTCTCGAAAGAATATGTAAGAATACCACGTTATAAGGAAATACAGTGTTGCAGAGTATAGACAAATATGTACTTATTGGAAACACTTAAGGAGAAGAAATAACGCATCATGTAAAATTAGCTTGTATCTCCTAAACAACACGTTGTAACTCGACAAGATTTGGTGTGGCATGCATGTCTAAACGTGTAGCCTCAAAAGAGAACCCACAGGAGAGTTTTCTTTCGTCAAAATTTGTCAGAAAACCAAGTTTTAAGGAAATACCGCATCGTGCGAAATTAACTTGTTTATCCTAAACAACATGTTGTAACTCGAAAAGCTTTGGTGGTGCGTGTATGTCTAAGCATGGAGCCTCAAGAGAGAAGGCACAGGAGAGTTTTCTTCCGAAAGAATATGTAGGAATACCACGTTATAAGGAAATACAATGTTGCAGAGTAAAGACAAATACATACTTAGTGGAAACACTTAAGCTTACGAGAAGAAATAACACATAGTACAAAATTAGCTTGTATATCCTAAACAACACGTTATAACTCGAAAGGATTTGGTGTGGCGTGTACGACTAAACGTGTAGCCTCAAAAGAGAACCCACAGGAGAATTTTCTTTCGTCAAAATTTGTCAGAAAACCACGTTTTAAGGAAATCCCGCATCATGCGAAATTATCTTGTTTTTCCTAAACAACACGTTGTAACTCGAAAAGCTTTGGTGTTGGGTGAATGTCTAAGCGTGTAGCCTCCAAAGAGAACGCACAGGAGAGTTTTCTCTCGAAAGAATATGTAAGAATATCACGTTATAAGGAAATACAGTGTGGCAGAGTAGAGGCAAGTACATACGTATTGGAAACACTTAAACTTTACGAGAAGAAATAATTCATCGTAAAAAAATTAGCTTGTATCTCCTAAACAACAAGTTGTAACTCAAAAAGATTTGGTGTGGCGTGTACGTCTAAAAGTGTAGCCTCAAAAGAGAACGCACAGGGGAGTTTTCTCCCGAAAGAATTTGTAGGAATACCACGTTATAAGGAAATACAGTGTTGCAGAGTAAAGACTAATACATACTTATTGGAAACAGTTAAGCTTTACGAGAAGAAATAACACATAGTACAAAATTAGCTTGTATATCCTAACCAACAGGTTATAACTCGATAGGATTTGGTGTGGCATGTACATCTAAACGTGTAGCCTCAAAAGAGAACCCACAGGAGAATTTTCTTTCGTCAACACTTTTCAGAAAACCACGTTTTAAGGGAATCCCGCATCATGCGAAATTATCTTGTTTTTCCTAAACAACACGTTGTAACTCGAAAAGCTTTGGTGTTGCGTGAATGTCTAAGCGTGTAGCCTCCAAAGAGAACGCACAGGAGAGTTTTCTCTCGAAAGAATATGTAAGAATACCACGTTATAAGGAAATACAGTGTGGCAGAGTAAAGAAAATACGTAAGTAATGGGAGCACTTTATGAGAGAAATAACGCATCTTGCAAAACTAGCCTGTATGTCCTAAACAACACATTGTAACTCGAAAAGATTTGGTGTGGCGTGTACGTCTAAGAGTGTAGCCTCAAAAGAGAACCCACAGGAGAGTTTTCTTTCGTCAAAATTTGTTAGAAAACCACGTTTTTAGGAAATCCCTCATCGTGAGAAATTATCTTGTTTTTCCTAATCAACACGTTGTAACTCGAAAATCTTTGGTGGTGCTTGTATGTCTAAGCGTGTAGCCTCCAAAGAGAATGCACAGGATAGTTTTCTCTCGAAAGAATATGTAAGAATACCACGTTATAAGGAAATACAGTGTTGCAGAATTTAGACAAATATGTACTTATTGGAAACACTTTAGGAGAAGAAATAACGCATCATGCAAAATTAGCTTGTATCTCCTAAACAACACGTTGTAACTCGACAAGGTTTGGTGTGGCGTGTATGTCTAAACGTGTAGCCTCAAAAGAGAATGCACAGGAGAGTTTTCTCTCCAAAGAATATGTGCGAATACCATGTTATAAGGAAATACAGTGTTGTAGAGTAAAGACAAATACGTACATATTGAAAACACTTTAGGAGAAGAAATAACGCATCGTACAAAATTAGCTTGTATCTCCTAAACAACACGTTGTAACTCGAAAAGATTTGGTGTGGCGTGTACGTCTAAACATGTAGCCTCAAAAGAGAACCCACAGGAGAATTTTCTTTCGTCAAAATTTGTCAGAAAACCACGTTTTAAGGAAATCCAGCATTGTGCGCAATTATCTTGTTTTTCATAAACAAAACATTGTAACTCGAAAAGCTTTGGTGTTGGGTGTATGTGTAAGCGTTTAGCCTCAAAAGAGAATGCACAGGAGAGTTTTCTCTCGAAAGAATATGTAAGAATACCACGTTATAAGGAAATATATTGCTGCAGAGTAAAGACAAATACATACGTATTGGAAACATATTATGAGAAGAAATAATGCATGGTACAAAATTTGCTTGTATCTCCTAAACAACACGTGGTAACTCAAAAAGAATTGGTGTGGCGTGCACGTCTAAATGTGTAGCCTCAAAAGAGAACCCACAGGAGAATTTTCTTACGTCAAAATTTGTCAGAAAACCACTTTTTAAGGAAATCCCGCATCGTGGGAAATTATCTTGTTTTTCCTAATCAACACGTTGTAACTCGAAAAGCTTTGGTGGTGCGTGTATGTCTAAGCGTGTAGCCTCCAAAGAGAACGCAAGGGATAGTTTTCTCTCGAAAGAATATGTAAGAATACCACGTTATGAGGAAATACAATGTTGCAGAGTATAGACAAATATGTACTTATTGGAAACACTTTACGAAAAGAAATAACGCATCATGCAAACTTAGCTTGTATCTCCTAAACAACACGTTGTAACTCGAAAAGATTTGGTGTGGCGTGAACGACTAAACGTGTAGCCTCAAAGGAGAACCCACAGGAGAGTTTTCATTCGTCAAAATTTGTCAGAAAACCACGTTTTAAGGAAATCCTGCATCCTGCGAAATTATCTTGTTTTTCCTAAACAACATGTTGTAACTCGAAAAGCTTTGGTGTTGCGTATATGTCTAAGCGTGTAGCCTCAAAAGAGAACGCACAGGAGAGTTTTCTCCCGAAAGAATATGTAGGAATACCACATTATAAGGAAATACAGTGTTGCAGAGTAAAGACAAATAAATACTTATTGGAAACACTTAAACTTTACGAGAAGAAATAAAACATAGTACAAAATTAGCTTGTATATCCTAAACAACACGTTATAACTCGAAAGGATTTGGTGTTGCGTGTATGTCTAAGCATGTAGTCTCAAAAGAGAATGCACAGGAGAGTTTTCTCTCGAAAGAATATGTAAGAATACCATGTTATAAGGAAACATATTGCTGCAGAGTAAAGACAAATACATACGTTTTGGAAACACATTAAGAGAAGAAATAACGCATGGTACAAAATTAGCTTGTATCTCCGAAACAACACGTGGTAACTCAAAAATATTTGGTGTGGTGTGTACATCTAAACGTGTAGCCTCAAAAGAGAACCCACAGGAGAATTTTCTTACGTCAAAATTTGTCAGAAAACCACGTTTTAAGGAAATCCCGCATCGTGCGAAATTATCTTGTCTTTCCTAATCAACACGTTGTAACTCGAAAAGCTTTGGTGGTGCGTGTATGTCTAAGCGTGTAGCCTCCAAAGAGAACGCACAGGATAGTTTTCTCTCGAAAGAATATGTAAGAATACCACGTTATAAGGAAATACAGTGTTGCAGAGTATAGACAAATATGTACTTA
This sequence comes from Apodemus sylvaticus, assembly GCF_947179515.1. Lineage (NCBI taxonomy): Eukaryota > Metazoa > Chordata > Mammalia > Rodentia > Muridae > Apodemus > Apodemus sylvaticus. The sequence continues at coordinate 178,010 of NW_026263461.1, forward strand.
TTGGAAACACTTTAGGAGAAGAAATAACGCATCATGTAAAATTAGCTTGTATCTCCTAAACAACACGTTGTAACTCGACAAGATTTGGTGTGGCATGCATGTCTAAACGTGTAGCCTCAAAAGAGAACCCACAGGAGAGTTTTCTTTCGTCAAAATTTGTCAGAAAACCAAGTTTTAAGGAAATACCGCATCGTGCGAAATTAACTTGTTTATCCTAAACAACATGTTGTAACTCGAAAAGCTTTGGTGGTGCGTGTATGTCTAAGCGTGGAGCCTCAAGAGAGAACGCACAGGAGAGTTTTCTTCTGAAAGAATATGTAGGAATACCACGTTATAAGGAAATACAATGTTGCAGAGTAAAGACAAATACATACTTAGTTGAAACACTTAAGCTTACGAGAAGAAATAACACATAGTACAAAATTAGCTTGTATATCCTAAACAACACGTTATAACTCGAAAGGATTTGGTGTGGCGTGTACGACTAAACGTGTAGCCTCAAAAGAGAACCCACAGGAGAATTTTCTTTCGTCAAAATTTGTCAGAAAACCACGTTTTAAGGAAATCCCGCATCATGCGAAATTATCTTGTTTTTCCTAAACAACACGTTGTAACTCGAAAAGCTTTGGTGTTGGGTGAATGTCTAAGCGTGTAGCCTCCAAAGAGAACGCACAGGAGAGTTTTCTCTCGAAAGAATATGTAAGAATATCACGTTATAAGGAAATACAGTGTGGCAGAGTAGAGGCAAGTACATACGTATTGGAAACACTTAAACTTTACGAGAAGAAATAATTCATCGTAAAAAAATTAGCTTGTATCTCCTAAACAACAAGTTGTAACTCAAAAAGATTTGGTGTGGCGTGTACGTCTAAAAGTGTAGCCTCAAAAGAGAACGCACAGGGGAGTTTTCTCCCGAAAGAATTTGTAGGAATACCACGTTATAAGGAAATACAGTGTTGCAGAGTAAAGACAAATACATACTTATTGGAAACAGTTAAGCTTTACGAGAAGAAATAACACATAGTACAAAATTAGCTTGTATATCCTAACCAACAGGTTATAACTCGATAGGATTTGGTGTGGCGTGTACATCTAAACGTGTAGCCTCAAAAGAGAACCCACAGGAGAATTTTCTTTCGTCAACACTTTTCAGAAAACCACGTTTTAAGGGAATCCCGCATCATGCGAAATTATCTTGTTTTTCCTAAACAACACGTTGTAACTCGAAAAGCTTTGGTGTTGCGTGAATGTCTAAGCGTGTAGCCTCCAAAGAGAACGCACAGGAGAGTTTTCTCTCGAAAGAATATGTAAGAATACCACGTTATAAGGAAATACAGTGTGGCAGAGTAAAGAAAATACGTAAGTAATGGGAGCACTTTATGAGAGAAATAACGCATCTTGCAAAACTAGCCTGTATGTCCTAAACAACACGTTGTAACTCGAAAAGATTTGGTGTGGCGTGTACGTCTAAGAGTGTAGCCTCAAAAGAGAACCCACAGGAGAGTTTTCTTTCGTCAAAATTTGTTAGAAAACCACGTTTTTAGGAAATCCCTCATCGTGAGAAATTATCTTGTTTTTCCTAATCAACACGTTGTAACTCGAAAATCTTTGGTGGTGCTTGTATGTCTAAGCGTGTAGCCTCCAAAGAGAATGCACAGGATAGTTTTCTCTCGAAAGAATATGTAAGAATACCACGTTATAAGGAAATACAGTGTTGCAGAATTTAGACAAATATGTACTTATTGGAAACACTTTAGGAGAAGAAATAACGCATCATGCAAAATTAGCTTGTATCTCCTAAACAACACGTTGTAACTCGACAAGGTTTGGTGTGGCGTGTATGTCTAAACGTGTAGCCTCAAAAGAGAATGCACAGGAGAGTTTTCTCTCCAAAGAATATGTGCGAATACCATGTTATAAGGAAATACAGTGTTGTAGAGTAAAGACAAATACGTACATATTGAAAACACTTTAGGAGAAGAAATAACGCATCGTACAAAATTAGCTTGTATCTCCTAAACAACACGTTGTAACTCGAAAAGATTTGGTGTGGCGTGTACGTCTAAACATGTAGCCTCAAAAGAGAACCCACAGGAGAATTTTCTTTCGTCAAAATTTGTCAGAAAACCACGTTTTAAGGAAATCCAGCATTGTGCGCAATTATCTTGTTTTTCATAAACAAAACATTGTAACTCGAAAAGCTTTGGTGTTGGGTGTATGTGTAAGCGTTTAGCCTCAAAAGAGAATGCACAGGAGAGTTTTCTCTCGAAAGAATATGTAAGAATACCACGTTATAAGGAAATATATTGCTGCAGAGTAAAGACAAATACATACGTATTGGAAACATATTATGAGAAGAAATAATGCATGGTACAAAATTTGCTTGTATCTCCTAAACAACACGTGGTAACTCAAAAAGAATTGGTGTGGCGTGCACGTCTAAATGTGTAGCCTCAAAAGAGAACCCACAGGAGAATTTTCTTACGTCAAAATTTGTCAGAAAACCACTTTTTAAGGAAATCCCGCATCGTGGGAAATTATCTTGTTTTTCCTAATCAACACGTTGTAACTCGAAAAGCTTTGGTGGTGCGTGTATGTCTAAGCGTGTAGCCTCCAAAGAGAACGCAAGGGATAGTTTTCTCTCGAAAGAATATGTAAGAATACCACGTTATGAGGAAATACAATGTTGCAGAGTATAGACAAATATGTACTTATTGGAAACACTTTACGAAAAGAAATAACGCATCATGCAAACTTAGCTTGTATCTCCTAAACAACACGTTGTAACTCGAAAAGATTTGGTGTGGCGTGAACGACTAAACGTGTAGCCTCAAAGGAGAACCCACAGGAGAGTTTTCATTCGTCAAAATTTGTCAGAAAACCACGTTTTAAGGAAATCCTGCATCCTGCGAAATTATCTTGTTTTTCCTAAACAACATGTTGTAACTCGAAAAGCTTTGGTGTTGCGTATATGTCTAAGCGTGTAGCCTCAAAAGAGAACGCACAGGAGAGTTTTCTCCCGAAAGAATATGTAGGAATACCACGTTATAAGGAAATACAGTGTTGCAGAGTAAAGACAAATAAATACTTATTGGAAACACTTAAACTTTACGAGAAGAAATAAAACATAGTACAAAATTAGCTTGTATATCCTAAACAACACGTTATAACTCGAAAGGATTTGGTGTTGCGTGTATGTCTAAGCATGTAGTCTCAAAAGAGAATGCACAGGAGAGTTTTCTCTCGAAAGAATATGTAAGAATACCATGTTATAAGGAAACATATTGCTGCAGAGTAAAGACAAATACATACGTTTTGGAAACACATTAAGAGAAGAAATAACGCATGGTACAAAATTAGCTTGTATCTCCGAAACAACACGTGGTAACTCAAAAATATTTGGTGTGGTGTGTACATCTAAACGTGTAGCCTCAAAAGAGAACCCACAGGAGAATTTTCTTACGTCAAAATTTGTCAGAAAACCACGTTTTAAGGAAATCCCGCATCGTGCGAAATTATCTTGTCTTTCCTAATCAACACGTTGTAACTCGAAAAGCTTTGGTGGTGCGTGTATGTCTAAGCGTGTAGCCTCCAAAGAGAACGCACAGGATAGTTTTCTCTCGAAAGAATATGTAAGAATACCACGTTATAAGGAAATACAGTGTTGCAGAGTATAGACAAATATGTACTTATTGGAAACACTTTAGGAGAAGAAATAACGCATCATGTAAAATTAGCTTGTATCTCCTAAACAACACGTTGTAACTCGACAAGATTTGGTGTGGCATGCATGTCTAAACGTGTAGCCTCAAAAGAGAACCCACAGGAGAGTTTTCTTTCGTCAAAATTTGTCAGAAAACCAAGTTTTAAGGAAATACCGCATCGTGCGAAATTAACTTGTTTATCCTAAACAACATGTTGTAACTCGAAAAGCTTTGGTGGTGCGTGTATGTCTAAGCGTGGAGCCTCAAGAGAGAACGCACAGGAGAGTTTTCTTCCGAAAGAATATGTAGGAATACCACGTTATAAGGAAATACAATGTTGCAGAGTAAAGACAAATACATACTTAGTTGAAACACTTAAGCTTACGAGAAGAAATAACACATAGTACAAAATTAGCTTGTATATCCTAAACAACACGTTATAACTCGAAAGGATTTGGTGTGGCGTGTACGACTAAACGTGTAGCCTCAAAAGAGAACCCACAGGAGAATTTTCTTTCGTCAAAATTTGTCAGAAAACCACGTTTTAAGGAAATCCCGCATCATGCGAAATTATCTTGTTTTTCCTAAACAACACGTTGTAACTCGAAAAGCTTTGGTGTTGGGTGAATGTCTAAGCGTGTAGCCTCCAAAGAGAACGCACAGGAGAGTTTTCTCTCGAAAGAATATGTAAGAATATCACGTTATAAGGAAATACAGTGTGGCAGAGTAGAGGCAAGTACATACGTATTGGAAACACTTAAACTTTACGAGAAGAAATAATTCATCGTAAAAAAATTAGCTTGTATCTCCTAAACAACAAGTTGTAACTCAAAAAGATTTGGTGTGGCGTGTACGTCTAAAAGTGTAGCCTCAAAAGAGAACGCACAGGGGAGTTTTCTCCCGAAAGAATTTGTAGGAATACCACGTTATAAGGAAATACAGTGTTGCAGAGTAAAGACAAATACATACTTATTGGAAACAGTTAAGCTTTACGAGAAGAAATAACACATAGTACAAAATTAGCTTGTATATCCTAACCAACAGGTTATAACTCGATAGGATTTGGTGTGGCGTGTACATCTAAACGTGTAGCCTCAAAAGAGAACCCACAGGAGAATTTTCTTTCGTCAACACTTTTCAGAAAACCACGTTTTAAGGGAATCCCGCATCATGCGAAATTATCTTGTTTTTCCTAAACAACACGTTGTAACTCGAAAAGCTTTGGTGTTGCGTGAATGTCTAAGCGTGTAGCCTCCAAAGAGAACGCACAGGAGAGTTTTCTCTCGAAAGAATATGTAAGAATACCACGTTATAAGGAAATACAGTGTGGCAGAGTAAAGAAAATACGTAAGTAATGGGAGCACTTTATGAGAGAAATAACGCATCTTGCAAAACTAGCCTGTATGTCCTAAACAACACGTTGTAACTCGAAAAGATTTGGTGTGGCGTGTACGTCTAAGAGTGTAGCCTCAAAAGAGAACCCACAGGAGAGTTTTCTTTCGTCAAAATTTGTTAGAAAACCACGTTTTTAGGAAATCCCTCATCGTGGGAAATTATCTTGTTTTTCCTAATCAACACGTTGTAACTCGAAAATCTTTGGTGGTGCTTGTATGTCTAAGCGTGTAGCCTCCAAAGAGAATGCACAGGATAGTTTTCTCTCGAAAGAATATGTAAGAATACCACGTTATAAGGAAATACAGTGTTGCAGAATTTAGACAAATATGTACTTATTGGAAACACTTTAGGAGAAGAAATAACGCATCATGCAAAATTAGCTTGTATCTCCTAAACAACACGTTGTAACTCGACAAGGTTTGGTGTGGCGTGTATGTCTAAACGTGTAGCCTCAAAAGAGAACACACAGGAGAGTTTTCTTTCGTCAAAATTTGTCAGAAAACCACGTTTTAAGGAAATACCGCATCGTGCGAAATTATCTTGTTTTTCCTAAACAACATGTAACTCGAAAAGCTTTGGTGGTGCGTGTATGTCTAAGCGTGTAGCCTCAAAAGAGAATGCACAGGAGAGTTTTCTTCCGAAAGAATATGTAGGAATACCACGTTATAAGGAAATACAGTGTTGCAGAGTAAAGACAAATGCATACTTATTGGAAACACTTAAGCTTTACGAGAGGAAATAACACATAGTAAAAATTAGTTTGTATATCCTAAACAACACGTTATAACTTGAAAAGATTAGGTGTGGCGTGTATGTCTAAACGTGTAGCCTCAAAAGAGAACCCACAGGAGAATTTTCTTTCATCAATATTTGTCAGAAAACCACGTTTTAAGGAAATCCCGCATCATGCGAAATTATCTTGTTTTTCCTAAACAACACGTTGTAACTCGAAAAGCTTTGGTGTTGCGTGTATGTCTAAGCGTGTAGCCTCAAAAGAGAACGCACAGGAGTGTTTTCTTCCAAAAGAATATGTAGGAATACCACGTTATATGGAAATACAGTGTTGCAGAGTAAAGACAAATGCGTTCTTATTGGAAACACTTAAGTTTTACGAGAAGAAATAACACATAGTAAATATTAGTTTGTATATCCTAAACAACACGTTATAACTCGAAAGGATTTAGTGTGGCGTGTACGTCTAAACGTGTAGCCTCAAAAGAGAACCCACAGAAGAATTTTCTTTCATCAAAATTTGTCAGAAAACCACGTTTTAAGGAAATCCCGCATCATGCGAAATTATCTTGTTTTTCCTAAACAACACGTTGTAACTAGAAAAGCTTTGGTGTTGCGTGAATGTCTAAGCGTGTAGCCTCCAAAGAGAACGCACAGGAGAGTTTTCTCTCGAAAGAATATGTAAGAATACCACGTTATAAGGAAATACAGTGTTGCAGAGTAGAGGCAAATATATACATATTGGAAACACTTAAACTTTAAGAGAAGAAATAATTCATCGTTAAAAAATAAGCTTGTACCTCCTAAACAACAAGTTGTAACTCAAAAAGATTTGGTGTGGCGTGTACGTCTAAACGTGTAGCCTCAAAAGAGAACGCACAGGAGAGTTTTCTCCCGAAAGAATATGTAGGAATACTACGTTATAAGGAAATACAGTGTTGCAGAGTAAAGACAAATGCATACTTATTGGAAACACTTAAGCTTTACGAGAGGAAATAACACATAGTAAAAATTAGTTTGTATATCCTAAACAACACGTTATAACTTGAAAGGATTAGGTGTGGCGTGTACGTCTAAACGTGTAGCCTCAAAAGAGAACCCACAGGAGAATTTTCTTTCATCAATATTTGTCAGAAAACCACGATTTAAGGAAATCACGCATCATGCGAAATTATCTTGTTTTTCCTAAACAACACGTTGTAACTCGAAAAGCTTTGGTGTTGCGTGTATGTCTAAGCGTGTAGCCGCAAAAGAGAACGCACAGGAGAGTTTTCTTCCGAAAGAATATGTAGGAATACCACGTTATAAGGAAATACAGTGTTGCAGAGTAAAGACCAATACATACTTATTGGAAACACTTAAGCTTTACGAGAAGAAATAACACATAGTAAAAAATTAGCTTGTATATCCTAAACAACACGTTATAACTCAAAAGGATTTGCTGTGGCGTGTAAGTCTAAACGTGTAGCCTCAAAAGGGAACCCACAGGAGAATTTTCTTTCGTCAAAATTTGTCAGAAAACCACTTATTAAGGAAATCCCGCATCATGCGAAACTATCTTGTTTTTCCTAAACAACACATTGGAACTCGAAAATCTTTGGTGTTGCGTGTATGTCTAAGCATGTAGCCTCAAAAGAGAACGCACAGTAGAGATTTCTCTCGAACGAGTATGTAAGAATACCACGTTATAAGGAAATACATTGTGGCAAATTAAAGATAAATACGTTCCTTTTGGAAACACTTAAACTTTACAAGAAGATATAAAGCATCGTAAAAAATTAGCTTGTATCTCCTAAAGAACACGTTGTAACTCGAAAACATTTGGTGTGGCGTGTACGTCTAAACATTTAGCCTCAAATGAAAACCCACAGGAGAATTTTCTTTCCTCAAAATTTGTCAGAAAACCACGTTTTAAGGAATTCCCGCATCATGAGAAATTATCTTGTTTTTCCTAAACAACACGTTCTAACTCGAAATGCTTTGGTGTTGCGTGTATGTCTAAGCGTGTAGCCTCAAAAGAGAATGCACAGGAGAGTTTTCTCTCGAAAGAATATGTGCGAATACCATGTTATAAGGAAATACAGTGTTGTAGAGTAAAGACAAATATGTACATATTGGAAATACTTTAGGAGAAGAAATAACGCATCGTACAAAATTAGCTTGTATCTCCTAAACAACACGTTGTAACTCGAAAAGATTTGGTGTGGCGTGTACGTCTAAACATGTAGCCTCAAAAGAGAACCCACAGGAGAATTTTCTTTCGTCAAAATTTGTCAGAAAACCACGTTTTAAGGAAATTCCGCATTGTGCGCAATTATCTTGTTTTTCATAAACAAAACATTGTAACTCGAAAAGCTTTGGTGTTGGGTGTATGTGTAAGCGTGTAGCCTCAAAAGAGAATGCACAGGAGAGTTTTCTCTCGAAAGAATATGTAAGAATACCACGTTATAAGGAAATATATTGCTGCAGAGTAAAGACAAATACATACGTATTGGAAACATATTATGAGAAGAAATAATGCATGGTACAAAATTTGCTTGTATCTCCTAAACAACACGTGGTAACTCAAAAAGTTTTGGTGTGGCGTGCACGTCTAAATGTGTAGCCTCAAAAGAGAACCCACAGGAGAATTTTCTTACGTCAAAATTTGTCAGAAAACCACTTTTTAAGGAAATCCCGCATCGTGGGAAATTATCTTGTTTTTCCTAATCAACACGTTGTAACTCGAAATGCTTTGGTGGTGAGTATATGTCTAAGCGTGTAGCCTCCAAAGAGAACCCAAGGGATAGTTTTCTCTCGAAAGAATATGTAAGAATACCACGTTATAAGGAAATACAGTGTTGCAGAGTATAGAAAAATATGTACTTATTGGAAACACTTAAGGAGAAGAAATAACGCATCATGTAAAATTAGCTTGTATCTCCTAAACAACACGTTGTAACTCGACAAGATTTGGTGTGGCATGTATGTCTAAACGTGAAGCCTCAAAAGAGAACCCACAGGAGAGTTTTCTTTCGTCAAAATTTGTCAGAAAACCAAGTTTTAAGGAAATACCGCATCGTGCGAAATTAACTTGTTTATCCTAAACAACATGTTGTAACTCGAAAAGCTTTGGTGGTGCGTGTATGTCTACGCGTGGAGCCTCAAGAGAGAACGCACAGGAGAGTTTTCTTCCGAAAGAATATGTAGGAATACCACGTTATAAGGAAATACAATGTTGCAGAGTAAAGACAAATACATACTTATTGGAAACACTAAAGCTTACGAGAAGAAATAACACATAGTTCAAAATTAGCTTGTATATCCTAAACAACACGTTATAACTCGAAAGGATTTGGTGTGGCGTGTACGAGTAAACGTGTAGCCTAAAAAGAGAACCCACAGGAGAATTTTCTTTTGTCAAAATTTGTCAGAAAACCACGTTTTAAGGAAATCCCGCATCATGCGAAATTATCTTGTTTTTCCTAAACAACACGTTGTAACTCGAAAAGCTTTGGTGTTGGGTGAATGTCTAAGCGTGTAGCCTCCAAAGAGAACGCACAGGAGAGTTTTCTCTCAAAAGAATATGTAAGAATATCACGTTATAAGGAAATACAGTGTGGCAGAGTAGAGGCAAGTACATACGTATTGGAAACACTTAAACTTTACGAGAAGAAATAATTCATCGTAAAAAAATTAGCTTGTATCTCCTAAACAACAAGTTGTAACTCAAAAAGATTTGGTGTGGCGTGTACGTCTAAAAGTGTAGCCTCAAAAGAGAACGCACAGGGGAGTTTTCTCCCGAAAGAATTTGTAGGAATACCACGTTATAAGGAAATACAGTGTTGCAGAGTAAAGACAAATACATACTTATTGGAAACAGTTAAGCTTTACGAGAAGAAATAACACATAGTACAAAATTAGCTTGTATATCCTAACCAACAGGTTATAACTCGATAGGATTTGGTGTGGCGTGTACATCTAAACGTGTAGCCTCAAAAGAGAACCCACAGGAGAATTTTCTTTCGTCAACACTTTTCAGAAAACCACGTTTTAAGGGAATCCCGCATCATGCGAAATTATCTTGTTTTTCCTAAACAACACGTTGTAACTCGAAAAGCTTTGGTGTTGCGTGAATGTCTAAGCGTGTAGCCTCCAAAGAGAACGCACAGGAGAGTTTTCTCTCGAAAGAATATGTAAGAATACCACGTTATAAGGAAATACAGTGTGGCAGAGTAAAGAAAATACGTAAGTAATGGGAGCACTTTATGAGAGAAATAACGCATCTTGCAAAACTAGCCTGTATGTCCTAAACAACACGTTGTAACTCGAAAAGATTTGGTGTGGCGTGTACGTCTAAGAGTGTAGCCTCAAAAGAGAACCCACAGGAGAGTTTTCTTTCGTCAAAATTTGTTAGAAAACCACGTTTTTAGGAAATCCCTCATCGTGGGAAATTATCTTGTTTTTCCTAATCAACACGTTGTAACTCGAAAATCTTTGGTGGTGCTTGTATGTCTAAGCGTGTAGCCTCCAAAGAGAATGCACAGGATAGTTTTCTCTCGAAAGAATATGTAAGAATACCACGTTATAAGGAAATACAGTGTTGCAGAATTTAGACAAATATGTACTTATTGGAAACACTTTAGGAGAAGAAATAACGCATCATGCAAAATTAGCTTGTATCTCCTAAACAACACGTTGTAACTCGACAAGGTTTGCTGTGGCGTGTATGTCTAAACGTGTAGCCTCAAAAGAGAACACACAGGAGAGTTTTCTTTCGTCAAAATTTGTCAGAAAACCACGTTTTAAGGAAATACCGCATCGTGCGAAATTATCTTGTTTTTCCTAAACAACATGTAACTCGAAAAGCTTTGGTGGTGCGTGTATGTCTAAGCGTGTAGCCTCAAAAGAGAACGCACAGGAGAGTTTTCTTCCGAAAGAATATGTAGGAATACCACGTTATAAGGAAATACAGTGTTGCAGAGTAAAGACAAATGCATACTTATTGGAAAAACTTAAGCTTTACGAGAGGAAATAACACATAGTAAAAATTAGTTTGTATATCCTAAACAACACGTTATAACTTGAAAAGATTAGGTGTGGCGTGTATGTCTAAACGTGTAGCCTCAAAAGAGAACCCACAGGAGAATTTTCTTTCATCAATATTTGTCAGAAAACCATGTTTTAAGGAAATCCCGCATCATGGGAAATTATCTTGTTTTTCCTAAACAACACGTTGTAACTCGAAAAGCTTTGGTGTTGCGTGTATGTCTAAGCGTGTAGCCTCAAAAGAGAACGCACAGGAGTGTTTTCTTCCAAAAGAATATGTAGGAATACCACGTTATATGGAAATACAGTGTTGCAGAGTAAAGACAAATGCGTTCTTATTGGAAACACTTAAGTTTTACGAGAAGAAATAACACATAGTAAATATTTGTTTGTATATCCTAAACAACACGTTATAACTCGAAAGGATTTAGTGTGGCGTGTACGTCTAAACGTGTAGCCTCAAAAGAGAACCCACAGAAGAATTTTCTTTCATCAAAATTTGTCAGAAAACCACGTTTTAAGGAAATCCCGCATCATGCGAAATTATCTTGTTTTTCCTAAACAACACGTTGTAACTAGAAAAGCTTTGGTGTTGCGTGAATGTCTAAGCGTGTAGCCTCCAAAGAGAACGCACAGGAGAGTTTTCTCTCGAAAGAATATGTAAGAATACCACGTTATAAGGAAATACAGTGTTGCAGAGTAGAGGCAAATATATACATATTGGAAACACTTAAACTTTAAGAGAAGAAATAATTCATCGTTAAAAAATAAGCTTGTACAACCTAAACAACAAGTTGTAACTCAAAAAGATTTGGTGTGGCGTGTACGTCTAAACGTGTAGCCTCAAAAGAGAACGCACAGGAGAGTTTTCTCCCGAAAGAATATGTAGGAATACTACGTTATAAGGAAATACAGTGTTGCAGAGTAAAGACAAATGCATACTTATTGGAAACACTTAAGCTTTACGAGAGGAAATAACACATAGTAAAAATTAGTTTGTATATCCTAAACAACACGTTATAACTTGAAAGGATTAGGTGTGGCGTGTACGTCTAAACGTGTAGCCTCAAAAGAGAACCCACAGGAGAATTTTCTTTCATCAATATTTGTCAGAAAACCACGTTTTAAGGAAATCACGCATCATGCGAAATTATCTTGTTTTTCCTAAACAACACGTTGTAACTCGAAAAGCTTTGGTGTTGCGTGTATGTCTAAGCGTGTAGCCGCAAAAGAGAACGCACAGGAGAGTTTTCTTCCGAAAGAATATGTAGGAATACCACGTTATAAGGAAATACAGTGTTGCAGAGTAAAGACCAATACATACTTATTGGAAACACTTAAGCTTTACGAGAAGAAATAACACATAGTAAAAAATTAGCTTGTATATCCTAAACAACACGTTATAACTCGAAAGGATTTGGTGTGGCGTGTAAGTCTAAACGTGTAGCCTCAAAAGGGAACCCACAGGAGAATTTTCTTTCGTCAAAATTTGTCAGAAAACCACTTATTAAGGAAATCCCGCATCATGCGAAACTATCTTGTTTTTCCTAAACAACACATTGGAACTCGAAAATCTTTGGTGTTGCGTGTATGTCTAAGCATGTAGCCTCAAAAGAGAACGCACAGTAGAGATTTCTCTCGAACGAGTATGTAAGAATACCACGTTATAAGGAAATACATTGTGGCAAATTAAAGATAAATACGTTCCTTTTGGAAACACTTAAACTTTACAAGAAGATATAAAGCATCGTAAAAAATTAGCTTGTATCTCCTAAAGAACACGTTGTAACTCGAAAACATTTGGTGTGGCGTGTACGTCTAAACATTTAGCCTCAAATGAAAACCCACAGGAGAATTTTCTTTCCTCAAAATTTGTCAGAAAACCACGTTTTAAGGAATTCCCGCATCATGAGAAATTATCTTGTTTTTCCTAAACAACACGTTCTAACTCGAAATGCTTTGGTGTTGCGTGTATGTCTAAGCGTGTAGCCTCAAAAGAGAATGCACAGGAGAGTTTTCTCTCGAAAAAATATGTGCGAATACCATCTTATAAGGAAATACAGTGTTGTAGAGTAAAGACAAATACGTACATATTGGAAACACTTTAGGAGAAGAAATAACGCATCGTACAAAATTAGCTTGTATCTCCTAAACAACACGTTGTAACTCGAAAAGTTTTGGTGTGGCGTGTACGTCTAAACATGTAGCCTCAAAAGAGAACCCACAGGAGAATTTTCTTTCGTCAAAATTTGTCAGAAAACCACGTTTTAAGGAAATTCCGCATTGTGCGCAATTATCTTGTTTTTCATAAACAAAACATTGTAACTCGAAAAGCTTTGGTGTTGGGTGTATGTGTAAGCGTGTAGCCTCAAAAGAGAATGCACAGGAGAGTTTTCTCTCGAAAGAATATGTAAGAATACCACGTTATAAGTAAATATATTGCTGCAGAGTAAAGACAAATACATACGTATTGGAAACATATTATGAGAAGAAATAATGCATGGTACAAAATTTGCTTGTATCTCCTAAACAACACGTGGTAACTCAAAAAGATTTGGTGTGGCGTGCACGTCTAAATGTGTAGCCTCAAAAGAGAACCCACAGGAGAATTTTCTTAAGTCAAAATTTGTCAGAAAACCACTTTTTAAGGAAATCCTGCATCGTGGGAAATTATCTTGTTTTTCCTAATCAACACGTTGTAACTCGAAAAGCTTTGGTGGTGCGTATATGTCTAAGCGTGTAGCCTCGAAAGAGAACCCAAGGGATAGTTTTCTCTCGAAAGAATATGTAAGAATACCACGTTATAAGGAAATACAGTGTTGCAGAGTATAGACAAATATGTACTTATTGGAAACACTTTAGGAGAAGAAATAACGCATCATGTAAAATTAGCTTGTATCTCCTAAACAACACGTTGTAACTCGACAAGATTTGGTGTGGCATGTATGTCTAAAAGTGTAGCCTCAAAAGAGAACCCACAGGAGATTTTTCTTTCGTCAAAATTTGTCAGAAAACCAAGTTTTAAGGAAATACCGCATCGTGCGAAATTAACTTGTTTATCCTAAACAACATGTTGTAACTCGAAAAGCTTTGGTGGTGCGTGTATGTCTACGCGTGGAGCCTCAAGAGAGAACGCACAGGAAAGTTTTCTTCCGAAAGAATATGTAGGAATACCACGTTATAAGGAAATACAATGTTGCAGAGTAAAGACAAATACATACTTATTGGAAACACTTAAGCTTACGAGAAGAAATAACACATAGTACAAAATTAGCTTGTATATCCTAAACAACACGTTATAACTCGAAAGGATTTGGTGTGGCGTGTACGACTAAACGTGTAGCCTCAAAAGAGAACCCACAGGAGAATTTTCTTTCGTCAAAATTTGTCAGAAAACCACGTTTTAAGGAAATCCCGCATCATGCGAAATTATCTTGTTTTTCCTAAACAACACGTTGTAACTCGAAAAGCTTTGGTGTTGGGTGAATGTCTAAGCGTGTAGCCTCCAAAGAGAACGCACAGGAGAGTTTTCTCTCGAAAGAATATGTAAGAATATCACGTTATAAGGAAATACAGTGTGGCAGAGTAGAGGCAAGTACATACGTATTGGAAACACTTAAACTTTACGAGAAGAAATAATTCATCGTAAAAAAATTAGCTTGTATCTCCTAAACAACAAGTTGTAACTCAAAAAGATTTGGTGTGGCGTGTACGTCTAAAAGTGTAGCCTCAAAAGAGAACGCACAGGGGAGTTTTCTCCCGAAAGAATTTGTAGGAATACCACGTTATAAGGAAATACAGTGTTGCAGAGTAAAGACAAATACATACTTATTGGAAACAGTTAAGCTTTACGAGAAGAAATAACACATAGTACAAAATTAGCTTGTATATCCTAACCAACAGGTTATAACTCGATAGGATTTGGTGTGGCGTGTACATCTAAACGTGTAGCCTCAAAAGAGAACCCACAGGAGAATTTTCTTTCGTCAACACTTTTCAGAAAACCACGTTTTAAGGGAATCCCGCATCATGCGAAATTATCTTGTTTTTCCTAAACAACACGTTGTAACTCGAAAAGCTTTGGTGTTGCGTGAATGTCTAAGCGTGTAGCCTCCAAAGAGAACGCACAGGAGAGTTTTCTCTCGAAAGAATATGTAAGAATATCACGTTATAAGGAAATACAGTGTGGCAGAGTAAAGAAAATACGTAAGTAATGGGAGCACTTTATGAGAGAAATAACGCATCTTGCAAAACTAGCCTGTATGTCCTAAACAACACGTTGTAACTCGAAAAGATTTGGTGTGGCGTGTACGTCTAAGAGTGTAGCCTCAAAAGAGAACCCACAGGAGAGTTTTCTTTCGTCAAAATTTGTTAGAAAACCACGTTTTTAGGAAATCCCTCATCGTGGGAAATTATCTTGTTTTTCCTAATCAACACGTTGTAACTCGAAAATCTTTGGTGGTGCTTGTATGTCTAAGCGTGTAGCCTCCAAAGAGAATGCACAGGATAGTTTTCTCTCGAAAGAATATGTAAGAATACCACGTTATAAGGAAATACAGTGTTGCAGAATTTAGACAAATATGTACTTATTGGAAACACTTTAGGAGAAGAAATAACGCATCATGCAAAATTAGCTTGTATCTCCTAAACAACACGTTGTAACTCGACAAGGTTTGGTGTGGCGTGTATGTCTAAAGGTCTAGCCTCAAAAGAGAACACACAGGAGAGTTTTCTTTCGTCAAAATTTGTCAGAAAACCACGTTTTAAGGAAATACCGCATCGTGCGAAATTATCTTGTTTTTCCTAAACAACATGTAACTCGAAAAGCTTTGGTGGTGCGTGTATGTCTAAGCGTGTAGCCTCAAAAGAGAACGCACAGGAGAGTTTTCTTCCGAAAGAATATGTAGGAATACCACGTTATAAGGAAATACAGTGTTGCAGAGTAAAGACAAATGCATACTTATTGGAAACACTTAAGCTTTACGAGAGGAAATAACACATAGTAAAAATTAGTTTGTATATCCTAAACAACACGTTATAACTTGAAAAGAATAGGTGTGGCGTGTATGTCTAAACGTGTAGCCTCAAAAGAGAACCCACAGGAGAATTTTCTTTCATCAATATTTGTCAGAAAACCACGTTTTAAGGAAATCACGCATCATGCGAAATTATCTTGTTTTTCCTAAACAACACGTTGTAACTCGAAAAGCTTTGGTGTTGCGTGTATGTCTAAGCGTGTAGCCTCAAAAGAGAACGCACAGGAGTGTTTTCTTCCAAAAGAATATGTAGGAATACCACGTTATATGGAAATACAGTGTTGCAGAGTAAAGACAAATGCGTTCTTATTGGAAACACTTAAGTTTTACGAGAAGAAATAACACATAGTAAATATTTGTTTGTATATCCTAAACAACACGTTATAACTCGAAAGGATTTAGTGTGGCGTGTACGTCTAAACGTGTAGCCTCAAAAGAGAACCCACAGAAGAATTTTCTTTCATCAAAATTTGTCAGAAAACCACGTTTTAAGGAAATCCCGCATCATGCGAAATTATCTTGTTTTTCCTAAACAACACGTTGTAACTAGAAAAGCTTTGGTGTTGCGTGAATGTCTAAGCGTGTAGCCTCCAAAGAGAACGCACAGGAGAGATTTCTCTCGAAAGAATATGTAAGAATACCACGTTATAAGGAAATACAGTGTTGCAGAGTAGAGGCAAATATATACATATTGGAAACACTTAAACTTTAAGAGAAGAAATAATTCATCGTTAAAAAATAAGCTTGTACCTCCTAAACAACAAGTTGTAACTCAAAAAGATTTGGTGTGGCGTGTACGTCTAAACGTGTAGCCTCAAAAGAGAACGCACAGGAGAGTTTTCTCCCGAAAGAATATGTAGGAATACTACGTTATAAGGAAATACAGTGTTGCAGAGTAAAGACAAATGCATACTTATTGGAAACACTTAAGCTTTACGAGAGGAAATAACACATAGTAAAAATTAGTTTGTATATCCTAAACAACACGTTATAACTTGAAAGGATTAGGTGTGGCGTGTACGTCTAAACGTGTAGCCTCAAAAGAGAACCCACAGGAGAATTTTCTTTCATCAATATTTGTCAGAAAACCACGTTTTAAGGAAATCACGCATCATGCGAAATTATCTTGTTTTTCCTAAACAACACGTTGTAACTCGAAAAGCTTTGGTGTTGCGTGTATGTCTAAGCGTGTAGCCGCAAAAGAGAACGCACAGGAGAGTTTTCTTCCGAAAGAATATGTAGGAATACCACGTTATAAGGAAATACAGTGTTGCAGAGTAAAGACCAATACATACTTATTGGAAACACTTAAGCTTTACGAGAAGAAATAACACATAGTAAAAAATTAGCTTGTATATCCTAAACAACACGTTATAACTCGAAAGGATTTGGTGTGGCGTGTAAGTCTAAACGTGTAGCCTCAAAAGGGAACCCACAGGAGAATTTTCTTTCGTCAAAATTTGTCAGAAAACCACTTAATAAGGAAATCCCGCATCATGAGAAACTATCTTGTTTTTCCTAAACAACACATTGGAACTCGAAAATCTTTGGTGTTGCGTGTAAGCCTAAGCATGTAGCCTCAAAAGAGAACGCACAGTAGAGATTTCTCTCGAACGAGTATGTAAGAATACCACGTTATAAGGAAATACATTGTGGCAAATTAAAGATAAATACGTTCCTTTTGGAAACACTTAAACTTTACAAGAAGATATAAAGCATCGTAAAAAATTAGCTTGTATCTCCTAAAGAACACGTTGTAACTCGAAAACATTTGGTGTGGCGTGTACGTCTAAACATTTAGCCTCAAATGAAAACCCACAGGAGAATTTTCTTTCCTCAAAATTTGTCAGAAAACCACGTTTTAAGGAATTCCCGCATCATGAGAAATTATCTTGTTTTTCCTAAACAACACGTTCTAACTCGAAATGCTTTGGTGTTGCGTGTATGTCTAAGCGTGTAGCCTCAAAAGAGAATGCACAGGAGAGTTTTCTCTCGAAAAAATATGTGCGAATACCATCTTATAAGGAAATACAGTGTTGTAGAGTAAAGACAAATACGTACATATTGGAAACACTTTAGGAGAAGAAATAACGCATCGTAGAAAATTAGCTTGTATCTCCTAAACAACACGTTGTAACTCGAAAAGATTTGGTGTGGCGTGTACGTCTAAACATGTAGCCTCAAAGGAGAACCCACAGGAGAATTTTCTTTCGTCAAAATTTGTCAGAAAACCACGTTTTAAGGAAATTCCGCATTGTGCGCAATTATCTTGTTTTTCATAAACAAAACATTGTAACTCGAAAAGCTTTGGTGTTGGGTGTATGTGTAAGCGTGTAGCCTCAAAAGAGAATGCACAGGAGAGTTTTCTCTCGAAAGAATATGTAAGAATACCACGTTATAAGGAAATATATTGCTGCAGAGTAAAGACAAATACATACGTATTGGAAACATATTATGAGAAGAAATAATGCATGGTACAAAATTTGCTTGTATCTCCTAAACAACACGTGGTAACTCAAAAAGATTTGGTGTGGCGTGCACGTCTAAATGTGTAGCCTCAAAAGAGAACCCACAGGAGAATTTTCTTACGTCAAAATTTGTCAGAAAACCACTTTTTAAGGAAATCCCGCATCGTGGGAAATTATCTTGTTTTTCCTAATCAACACGTTGTAACTCAAAAAGCTTTGGTGGTGCGTGTATGTCTAAGCGTGTAGCCTCCAAAGAGAACCCAAGGGATAGTTTTCTCTCGAAAGAATATGTAAGAATACCACGTTATAAGGAAATACAGTGTTGCAGAGTATAGACAAATATGTACTTATTGGAAACACTTTACGAAAAGAAATAACGCATCATGCAAACTTAGCTTGTATCTCATAAACAACACGTTGTAACTCGATAAGATTTGGTGTGGCGTGAACGACTAAACGTGTAGCCTCAAAGGAGAACCCACAGGAGAGTTTTCTTTCGTCAAAATTTGTCAGAAAACGACGTTTTAAGGAAATCCTGCATCCTGCGAAATTATCTTGTTTTCCTAAACAACATGTTGTAACTCGAAAAGCTTTGGAGTTGCGTATATGTCTAAGCGTGTAGCCTCAAAAGAGAACGCACAGGAGAGCTTTCTCCCGAAAGAATATGTAGGAATACCACTTTATAAGGAAATACAGTCTTGCAGAGTAAAGACAAATAAATACTTATTGGAAACACTTAAACTTTACGAGAAGAAATAAAACATAGTACAAAATTAGCTTGTATATCCTAAACAACACGTTATAACTCGAAAGGATTTGGTGTTGCGTGTATGTCTAAGCATGTAGCCTCAAAAGACAATGCACAGGAGAGTTTTCTCTCGAAAGAATATGTAAGAATACCATGTTATAAGGAAACATATTGCTGCAGAGTAAAGACAAATACATACGTTTTGGAAACACATTAAACGAAGAAATAACGCATGGTACAAAATTCGCTTGTATCTCCGAAACAACACGTGGTAACTCAAAAATATTTGGTGTGGCGTGTACATCTAAACGTGTAGCCTCAAAAGAGAACCCACAGGAGAATTTTCTTACGTCAAAATTTGTCAAAAAACCACGTTTTAAGGAAATCCCGCATCGTGCGAAATTATCTTGTTTTTCCTAATCAACATGTTGTAACTAGAAAAGCTTTGGTGGTGCGTGTATGTCTAAGCGTGTAGCCTCCAAAGAGAACGCACAGGATAGTGTTCTCTCGAAAGAATATGTAAGAATACCACGTTATAAGGAAATACAGTGTTGCAGAGTATAGACAAATATGTACTTATTGGAAACACTTTAGGAGAAGAAATAACGCATCATGTAAAATTAGCTTGTATCTCCTAAACAACACGTTGTAACTCGACAAGATTTGGTGTGGCATGTATGTCTAAACGTGTAGCCTCAAAAGAGAACGCACAGGAGAATTTTCTTTCTTCAAAATTTGTCAGAAAACCACTTATTAAGGAAATCCCGCATCATGCGAAACTATCTTGTTTTTCCTAAACAACACATTGGAACTCGAAAATCTTTGGTGTTGCGTGTATGTCTAAGCATGTAGCCTCAAAAGAGAACGCACAGTAGAGATTTCTCTCGAACGAGTATGTAAGAATGCCACGTTATAAGGAAATACATTGTGGCAAATTAAAGATAAATACGTTCCTTTTGGAAACACTTAAACTTTAAAAGAAGATATAAAGCATCGTAAAAAATTAGCTTGTATCTCCTAAAGAACACGTTGTAACTCGAAAACATTTGGTGTGGCGTGTACGTCTAAACATTTAGCCTCAAATGAAAACCCACAGGAGAATTTTCTTTCCTCAAAATTTGTCAGAAAACCACGTTTTAAGGAATTCCCGCATCATGAGAAATTATCTTGTTTTTCCTAAACAACACGTTCTAACTCGAAATGCTTTGGTGTTGCGTGTATGTCTAAGCGTGTAGCCTCAAAAGAGAATGCACAGGAGAGTTTTCTCTCGAAAGAATATGTACGAATACCATGTTATAAGGAAATACAGTGTTGTAGAGTAAAGACAAATACGTACATATTGGAAACACTTTAGGAGAAGAAATAACGCATCGTAAAAAATTAGCTTGTATCTCCTAAACAACACGTTGTAACTCGAAAAGATTTGGTGTGGCGTGTAAGTCTAAACATGTAGCCTCAAAAGAGAACCCACAGGAGAATTTTCTTTCGTCAAAATTTGTCAGAAAACCACGTTTGAAGGAAATTCCGCATCGTGCGCAATTATCTTGTTTTTCATAAACAAAACATTGTAACTCGAAAAGCTTTGGTGTTGGGTGTATGTGTAAGCGTGTAGCCTCAAAAGAGAATGCACAGGAGAGTTTTCTCTCGAAAGAATATGTAAGAATACCACGTTATAAGGAAATATATTGCTGCAGAGTAAAGACAAATACATACGTATTGGAAACATATTATGAGAAGAAATAATGCATGGTACAAAATTTGCTTGTATCTCCTAAACAACACGTGGTAACTCAAAAAGATTTGGTGTGGCATGCACGTCTAAATGTGTAGCCTCAAAAGAGAACCCACAGGAGAATTTTCTTACGTCAAAATTTGTCAGAAAACCACTTTTTAAGGAAATCCCGCATCGTGGGAAATTATCTTGTTTTTCCTAATCAACACGTTGTAACTCGAAAAGCTTTGGTGGTGCGTGTATGTCTAAGCGTGTAGCCTCCAAAGAGAACCCAAGGGATAGTTTTCTCTCGAAAGAATATGTAAGAATACCACGTTATAAGGAAATACAGTGTTGCAGAGTATAGACAAATATGTACTTATTGGAAACACTTTACGAAAAGAAATAACGCATCATGCAAACTTAGCTTGTATATCCTAAACAACACGTTGTAACTCGAAAAGATTTGGTGTGGCGTGAACGACTAAATGTGTAGCCTCAAAGGAGAACCCACAGGAGAGTTTTCTTTTGTCAAAATTTGTCAGAAAACCACGTTTTAAGGAAATCCTGCATCCTGCGAAATTATCTTGTTTTTCCTAAACAACATGTTGTAACTCGAAAAGCTTTGGTGTTGCGTATATGTCTAAGCGTGTAGCCTCAAAAGAGAACGCACAGGAGAGTTTTCTCCCGAAAGAATATGTAGGAATACCACGTTATAAGGAAATACAGTGTTGCAGAGTAAAGACAAATAAATACTTATTGGAAACACTTAAATTTTACGAGAAGAAATAAAACATAGTACAAAATTAGCTTGTATACCCTAAACAACACGTTATAACTCGAAAGGATTTGGTGTTGCGTGTATGTCTAAGCATGTAGCCTCAAAAGAGAATGCACAGGAGAGTTTTCTCTCGAAAGAATATGTAAGAATACCATGTTATAAGGAAACATATTGCTGCAGAGTAAAGACAAATACATACGTTTTGGAAACACATTAAGAGAAGAAATAACGCATGGTACAAAATTAGCTTGTATCTCCGAAACAACACGTGGTAACTCAAAAATATTTGGTGTGGTGTGTACATCTAAACGTGTAGCCTCAAAAGAGAACCCACAGGAGAATTTTCTTACGTCAAAATTTGTCAGAAAACCACGTTTTAAGGAAATCCCGCATCGTGCGAAATTATCTTGTTTTTCCTAATCAACACGTTGTAACTCGAAAAGCTTTGGTGGTGCGTGTATGTCTAAGCATGTAGCCTCCAAAGAGAACGCACAGGATAGTTTTCTCTCGAAAGAATATGTAAGAATACCACGTTATAAGGAAATACAGTGTTGCAGAGTATAGACAAATATGTACTTATTGGAAACACTGTAGGAGAAGAAATAACGCATCATGTAAAATTAGCTTCTATCTCCTAAACAACACGTTGTACCTCGACAAGATTTGGTGTGGCATGTATGTCTAAACGTGTAGCCTCAAAAGAGAACCCACAGGAGAGTTTTCTTTCGTCAAAATTTGTCAGAAAACCACGTTTTAAGGAAATACCGCATCGTGCGAAATTATCTTGTTTATCCTAAACAACATGTTGTAACTCGAAAAGCTTTGGTGGTGCGTGTATGTCTAAGCGTGGAGCCTCAAGAGAGAACGCACAGGAGAGTTTTCTTCCGAAAGAATATGTAGGAATACCACGTTATAAGGAAATACAGTGTTGCAGAGTAAAGACAAATACATACTTATTGGAAACACTTAAGCTTTACGAGAAGAAATAACACATAGTACAAAATTAGCTTGTATATCCTAAACAACACGTTATAACTCGAAAGGATTTGGTGTGGCGTGTACGACTAAACGTGTAGCCTCAAAAGAGAACCCACAGGAGAATTTTCTTTCGTCAAAATTTGTCAGAAAACCACGTTTTAAGGAAATCCCGCATCATGCGAAATTATCTTGTTTTTCCTAAACAACACGTTGTAACTCGAAAAGCTTTGGTGTTGGGTGAATGTCTAAGCGTGTAGCCTCCAAAGAGAACGCACAGGAGAGTTTTCTCTCGAAAGAATATGTAAGAATATCACGTTATAAGGAAATACAGTGTGGCAGAGTAGAGGCAAGTACATACTTATTGGAAACACTTAAACTTTACGAGAAGAAATAATTCATCGTAAAAAAATTAGCTTGTATCTCCTAAACAACAAGTTGTAACTCAAAAAGATTTGGTGTGGCGTGTACGTCTAAAAGTGTAGCCTCAAAAGAGAACGCACAGGGGAGTTTTCTCCCGAAAGAATTTGTAGGAATACCACGTTATAAGGAAATACAGTGTTGCAGAGTAAAGACAAATACATACTTATTGGAAACAGTTAAGCTTTACGAGAAGAAATAACACATAGTACAAAATTAGCTTGTATATCCTAACCAACAGGTTATAACTCGATAGGATTTGGTGTGGCGTGTACATCTAAACGTGTAGCCTCAAAAGAGAACCCACAGGAGAATTTTCTTTCGTCAACACTTTTCAGAAAACCACGTTTTAAGGGAATCCCGCATCATGCGAAATTATCTTGTTTTTCCTAAACAACACGTTGTAACTCGAAAAGCTTTGGTGTTGCGTGAATGTCTAAGCGTGTAGCCTCCAAAGAGAACGCACAGGAGAGTTTTCTCTCGAAAGAATATGTAAGAATATCACGTTATAAGGAAATACAGTGTGGCAGAGTAAAGAAAATACGTAAGTAATGGGAGCACTTTATGAGAGAAATAACGCATCTTGCAAAACTAGCCTGTATGTCCTAAACAACACGTTGTAACTCGAAAAGATTTGGTGTGGCGTGTACGTCTAAGAGTGTAGCCTCAAAAGAGAACCCACAGGAGAGTTTTCTTTCGTCAAAATTTGTTAGAAAACCACGTTTTTAGGAAATCCCTCATCGTGGGAAATTATCTTGTTTTTCCTAATCAACACGTTGTAACTCGAAAATCTTTGGTGGTGCTTGTATGTCTAAGCGTGTAGCCTCCAAAGAGAATGCACAGGATTGTTTTCTCTCGAAAGAATATGTAAGAATACCACGTTATAAGGAAATACAGTGTTGCAGAATTTAGACAAATATGTACTTATTGGAAACACTTTAGGAGAAGAAATAACGCATCATGCAAAATTAGCTTGTATCTCCTAAACAACACGTTGTAACTCGACAAGGTTTGGTGTGGCGTGTATGTCTAAAGGTCTAGCCTCAAAAGAGAACACACAGGAGAGTTTTCTTTCGTCAAAATTTGTCAGAAAACCACGTTTAAAGGAAATACCGCATCGTGCGAAATTATCTTGCTTTTCCTAAACAACATGTAACTCGAAAAGCTTTGGTGGTGCGTGTATGTCTAAGCGTGTAGCCTCAAAAGAGAACGCACAGGAGAGTTTTCTTCCGAAAGAATATGTAGGAATACCACGTTATAAGGAAATACAGTGTTGCAGAGTAAAGACAAATGCATACTTATTGGAAACACTTAAGCTTTACGAGAGGAAATAACACATAGTAAAAATTAGTTTGTATATCCTAAACAACACGTTATAACTTGAAAAGATTAGGTGTGGCGTGTATGTCTAAACGTGTAGCCTCAAAAGAGAACCCACAGGAGAATTTTCTTTCATCAATATTTGTCAGAAAACCACGTTTTAAGGAAATCACGCATCATGCGAAATTATCTTGTTTTTCCTAAACAACACGTTGTAACTCGAAAAGCTTTGGTGTTGCGTGTATGTCTAAGCGTGTAGCCTCAAAAGAGAACGCACAGGAGTGTTTTCTTCCAAAAGAATATGTAGGAATACCACGTTATATGGAAATACAGTGTTGCAGAGTAAAGACAAATGCGTTCTTATTGGAAACACTTAAGTTTTACGAGAAGAAATAACACATAGTAAATATTTGTTTGTATATCCTAAACAACACGTTATAACTCGAAAGGATTTAGTGTGGCGTGTACGTCTAAACGTGTAGCCTCAAAAGAGAACCCACAGAAGAATTTTCTTTCATCAAAATTTGTCAGAAAACCACGTTTTAAGGAAATCCCGCATCATGCGAAATTATCTTGTTTTTCCTAAACAACACGTTGTAACTAGAAAAGCTTTGGTGTTGCGTGAATGTCTAAGCGTGTAGCCTCCAAAGGGAACGCACAGGAGAGATTTCTCTCGAAAGAATATGTAAGAATACCACGTCATAAGGAAATACAGTGTTGCAGAGTAGAGGCAAATATATACATATTGGAAACACTTAAACTTTAAGAGAAGAAATAATTCATCGTTTAAAAATAAGCTTGTACCTCCTAAACAACAAGTTGTAACTCAAAAAGATTTGGTGTGGCGTGTACGTCTAAACGTGTAGCCTCAAAAGAGAACGCACAGGAGAGTTTTCTCCCGAAAGAATATGTAGGAATACTACGTTATAAGGAAATACAGTGTTGCAGAGTAAAGACAAATGCATACTTATTGGAAACACTTAAGCTTTACGAGAGGAAATAACACATAGTAAAAATTAGTTTGTATATCCTAAACAACACGTTATAACTTGAAAGGATTAGGTGTGGCGTGTACGTCTAAACGTGTAGCCTCAAAAGAGAACCCACAGGAGAATTTTCTTTCATCAATATTTGTCAGAAAACCACGTTTTAAGGAAATCACGCATCATGCGAAATTATCTTGTTTTTCCTAAACAACACGTTGTAACTCGAAAAGCTTTGGTGTTGCGTGTATGTCTAAGCGTGTAGCCGCAAAAGAGAACGCACAGGAGAGTTTTCTTCCGAAAGAATATGTAGGAATACCACGTTATAAGGAAATACAGTGTTGCAGAGTAAAGACCAATACATACTTATTGGAAACACTTAAGCTTTACGAGAAGAAATAACACATAGTAAAAAATTAGCTTGTATATCCTAAACAACACGTTATAACTCGAAAGGATTTGGTGTGGCGTGTAAGTCTAAACGTGTAGCCTCAAAAGGGAACCCACAGGAGAATTTTCTTTCGTCAAAATTTGTCAGAAAACCACTTAATAAGGAAATCCCGCATCATGCGAAACTATCTTGTTTTTCCTAAACAACACATTGGAACTCGAAAATCTTTGGTGTTGCGTGTAAGCCTAAGCATGTAGCCTCAAAAGAGAACGCACAGTAGAGATTTCTCTCGAACGAGTATGTAAGAATACCACGTTATAAGGAAATACATTGTGGCAAATTAAAGATAAATACGTTCCTTTTGGAAACACTTAAACTTTACAAGAAGATATAAAGCATCGTAAAAAATTAGCTTGTATCTCCTAAAGAACACGTTGTAACTCGAAAACATTTGGTGTGGCGTGTACGTCTAAACATTTAGCCTCAAATGAAAACCCACAGGAGAATTTTCTTTCCTCAAAATTTGTCAGAAAACCACGTTTTAAGGAATTCCCGCATCATGAGAAATTATCTTGTTTTTCCTAAACAACACGTTCTAACTCGAAATGCTTTGGTGTTGCGTGTATGTCTAAGCGTGTAGCCTCAAAAGAGAATGCACAGGAGAGTTTTCTCTCGAAAAAATATGTGCGAATACCATCTTATAAGGAAATACAGTGTTGTAGAGTAAAGACAAATACGTACATATTGGAAACACTTTAGGAGAAGAAATAACGCATCGTACAAAATTAGCTTGTATCTCCTAAACAACACGTTGTAACTCGAAAAGATTTGGTGTGGCGTGTACGTCTAAACATGTAGCCTCAAAAGAGAACCCACAGGAGAATTTTCTTTCGTCAAAATTTGTCAGAAAACCACTTTTTAAGGAAATTCCGCATTGTGCGCAATTATCTTGTTTTTCATAAACAAAACATTGTAACTCGAAAAGCTTTGGTGTTGGGTGTATGTGTAAGCGTGTAGCCTCAAAAGAGAATGCACAGGAGAGTTTTCTCTCGAAAGAATATGTAAGAATACCACGTTATAAGGAAATATATTGCTGCAGAGTAAAGACAAATACATACGTATTGGAAACATATTATGAGAAGAAATAATGCATGGTACAAAATTTGCTTGTATCTCCTAAACAACACGTGGTAACTCAAAAAGATTTGGTGTGGCGTACACGTCTAAATGTGTAGCCTCAAAAGAGAACCCACAGGAGAATTTTCTTACGTCAAAATTTGTCAGAAAACCACTTTTTAAGGAAATCCCGCATCGTGGGAAATTATCTTGTTTTTCCTAATCAACACGTTGTAACTCGAAAAGCTTTGGTGGTGCGTGTATGTCTAAGCGTGTAGCCTCCAAAGAGAACCCAAGGGATAGTTTTCTCTCGAAAGAATATGTAAGAATACCACGTTATAAGGAAATACAGTGTTGCAGAGTATAGACAAATATGTAGTTATTGGAAACACTTTATGAAAAGAAATAACGCATCATGCAAACTTAGCTTGTATCTCATAAACAACACGTTGTAACTCGAAAAGATTTGGTGTGGCGTGAACGACTAAACGTGTAGCCTCAAAGGAGAACCCACAGGAGAGTTTTCTTTCATCAAAATTTGTCAGAAAACGACGTTTTAAGGAAATCCTGCATCCTGCGAAATTATCTTGTTTTTCCTAAACAACATGTTGTAACTCGAAAAGCTTTGGTGTTGCGTATATGTCTAAGCGTGTAGCCTCAAAAGAGAACGCACAGGAGAGTTTTCTCCCGAAAGAATATGTAGGAATACCACTTTATAAGGAAATACAGTGTTGCAGAGTAAAGACAAATAAATACTTATTGGAAACACTTAAACTTTACGAGAAGAAATAAAACATAGTACAAAATTAGCTTGTATATCCTAAACAACACGTTATAACTCGAAAGGATTTGGTGTTGCGTGTATGTCTAAGCATGTAGCCTCAAAAGACAATGCACAGGAGAGTTTTCTCTCGAAAGAATATGTAAGATTACCATGTTATAAGGAAACATATTGCTGCAGAGTAAAGACAAATACATACGTGTTGGAAACACATTAAACGAAGAAATAACGCATGGTACAAAATTAGCTTGTATCTCCGAAACAACACGTGGTAACTCAAAAATATTTGGTGTGGCGTGTACATCTAAACGTGTAGCCTCAAAAGAGAACCCACAGGAGAATTTTCTTACGTCAAAATTTGTCAAAAAACCACGTTTTAAGGAAATCCCGCATCGTGCGAAATTATCTTGTTTTTCCTAATCAACATGTTGTAACTAGAAAAGCTTTGGTGGTGCGTGTATGTCTAAGCGTGTAGCCTCCAAAGAGAACGCACAGGATAGTTTTCTCTCGAAAGAATATGTAAGAATACCACGTTATAAGGAAATACAGTGTTGCAGAGTATAGACAAATATGTACTTATTGGAAACACTTTAGGAGAAGAAATAACGCATCATGTAAAATTAGCTTGTATCTCCTAAACAACACGTTGTAACTCGACAAGATTTGGTGTGGCATGTATGTCTAAACGTGTAGCCTCAAAAGAGAACCCACAGGAGAATTTTCTTTCATCAATATTTGTCAGAAAACCACGTTTTAGGGAAATCACGCATCATGCGAAATTATCTTGTTTTTCCTAAACAACACGTTGTAACTCGAAAAGCTTTGGTGTTGCGTGTATGTCTAAGCGTGTAGCCTCAAAAGAGAACGCACAGGAGAGATTTCTCTCGAACGAGTATGTAAGAATGCCACGTTATAAGGAAATACATTGTGGCAAATTAATGATAAATACGTTCCTTTTGGAAACATTTAAACTTTACAAGAAGATATAAAGCATCGTAAAAAATTAGCTTGTATCTCCTAAAAAACACATTGTAACTCGAAAACATTTGGTGTGGCGTGTACGTCTAAACATTTAGCCTCAAATGAAAACCCACAGGAGAATTTTCTTTCCTCAAAATTTGTCAGAAAACCACGTTTTAAGGAATTCCCGCATCATGAGAAATTATCTTGTTTTTCCTAAACAACACGTTCTAACTCGAAATGCTTTGATGTTGCGTGTATGTCTAAGCGTGTAGCCTCAAAAGAGAATGCACAGGAGAGTTTTCTCTCGAAAGAATATGTACGAATACCATGTTATAAGGAAATACAGTGTTGTAGAGTAAAGACAAATACGTACATATTGGAAACACTTTAGGAGAAGAAATAACGCATCGTACAAAATTAGCTTGTATCTCCTAAACAACACGTTGTAACTCGAAAAGATTTGGTGTGGCGTGTACGTCTAAACATGTAGCCTCAAAAGAGAACCCACAGGAGAATTTTCTTTCGTCAAAATTTGTCAGAAAACCACGTTTTAAGGAAATTCCGCATTGTGCGCAATTATCTTGTTTTTCATAAACAAAACATTGTAACTCGAAAAGCTTTGGTGTTGGGTGTATGTGTAAGCGTGTAGCCTCAAAAGAGAATGCACAGGAGAGTTTTCTCTCGAAAGAATATGTAAGAATACCACGTTATAAGGAAATATATTGCTGCAGAGTAAAGACAAATACATACGTATTGGAAACATATTATGAGAAGAAATAATGCATGGTACAAAATTTGCTTGTATCTCCTAAACAACACGTGGTAACTCAAAAAGATTTGGTGTGGCGTGCACGTCTAAATGTGTAGCCTCAAAAGAGAACCCACAGGAGAATTTTCTTACGTCAAAATTTGTCAGAAAACCACTTTTTAAGGAAATCCCGCATCGTGGGAAATTATCTTGTTTTTCCTAATCAACACGTTGTAACTCGAAAAGCTTTGGTGGTGCGTGTATGTCTAAGCGTGTAGCCTCCAAAGAGAACCCAAGGGATAGTTTTCTCTCGAAAGAATATGTAAGAATACCACGTTATAAGGAAATACAGTGTTGCAGAGTATAGACAAATATGTACTTATTGGAAACACTTTACGAAAAGAAATAACGCATCATGCAAACTTAGCTTGTATCTCATAAACAACACGTTGTAACTCGATAAGATTTGGTGTGGCGTGAACGACTAAACGTGTAGCCTCAAAGGAGAACCCACAGGAGAGTTTTCTTTCGTCAAAATTTGTCAGAAAACGACGTTTTAAGGAAATCCTGCATCCTGCGAAATTATCTTGTTTTCCTAAACAACATGTTGTAACTCGAAAAGCTTTGGAGTTGCGTATATGTCTAAGCGTGTAGCCTCAAAAGAGAACGCACAGGAGAGCTTTCTCCCGAAAGAATATGTAGGAATACCACTTTATAAGGAAATACAGTCTTGCAGAGTAAAGACAAATAAA
The DNA here is from genome assembly GCF_947179515.1 of Apodemus sylvaticus. Taxonomy (NCBI): domain Eukaryota; kingdom Metazoa; phylum Chordata; class Mammalia; order Rodentia; family Muridae; genus Apodemus; species Apodemus sylvaticus. The sequence goes on from NW_026263461.1 coordinate 208,062, forward strand.
TACTTATTGGAAACAATTAAACTTTACGAGAAGAAATAAAACATAGTACAAAATTAGCTTGTATATCCTAAACAACACGTTATAACTCGAAAGGATTTGGTGTTGCGTGTATGTCTAAGCATGTAGCCTCAAAAGACAATGCACAGGAGAGTTTTCTCTCGAAAGAATATGTAAGAATACCATGTTATAAGGAAACATATTGCTGCAGAGTAAAGACAAATACATACGTTTTGGAAACACATTAAACGAAGAAATAACGCATGGTACAAAATTCGCTTGTATCTCCGAAACAACACGTGGTAACTCAAAAATATTTGGTGTGGCGTGTACATCTAAACGTGTAGCCTCAAAAGAGAACCCACAGGAGAATTTTCTTACGTCAAAATTTGTCAAAAAACCACGTTTTAAGGAAATCCCGCATCGTGCGAAATTATCTTGTTTTTCCTAATCAACATGTTGTAACTAGAAAAGCTTTGGTGGTGCGTATATGTCTAAGCGTGCAGCCTCCAAAGAGAACGCACAGGATAGTGTTCTCTCGAAAGAATATGTAAGAATACCACGTTATAAGGAAATACAGTGTTGCAGAGTATAGACAAATATGTACTTATTGGAAACACTTTAGGAGAAGAAATAACGCATCATGTAAAATTAGCTTGTATCTCCTAAACAACACGTTGTAACTCGACAAGATTTGGTGTGGCATGTATGTCTAAACGTGTAGCCTCAAAAGAGAACGCACAGGAGAATTTTCTTTCTTCAAAATTTGTCAGAAAACCACTTATTAAGGAAATCCCGCATCATGCGAAACTATCTTGTTTTTCCTAAACAACACATTGGAACTCGAAAATCTTTGGTGTTGCGTGTATGTCTAAGCATGTAGCCTCAAAAGAGAACGCACAGTAGAGATTTCTCTCGAACGAGTATGTAAGAATGCCACGTTATAAGGAAATACATTGTGGCAAATTAAAGATAAATACGTTCCTTTTGGAAACACTTAAACTTTAAAAGAAGATATAAAGCATCGTAAAAAATTAGCTTGTATCTCCTAAAGAACACGTTGTAACTCGAAAACATTTGGTGTGGCGTGTACGTCTAAACATTTAGCCTCAAATGAAAACCCACAGGAGAATTTTCTTTCCTCAAAATTTGTCAGAAAACCACGTTTTAAGGAATTCCCGCATCATGAGAAATTATCTTGTTTTTCCTAAACAACACGTTCTAACTCGAAATGCTTTGGTGTTGCGTGTATGTCTAAGCGTGTAGCCTCAAAAGAGAATGCACAGGAGAGTTTTCTCTCGAAAGAATATGTACGAATACCATGTTATAAGGAAATACAGTGTTGTAGAGTAAAGACAAATACGTACATATTGGAAACACTTTAGGAGAAGAAATAACGCATCGTAAAAAATTAGCTTGTATCTCCTAAACAACACGTTGTAACTCGAAAAGATTTGGTGTGGCGTGTACGTCTAAACATGTAGCCTCAAAAGAGAACTCACAGGAGAATTTTCTTTCGTCAAAATTTGTCAGAAAACCACGTTTGAAGGAAATTCCGCATCGTGCGCAATTATCTTGTTTTTCATAAACAAAACATTGTAACTCGAAAAGCTTTGGTGTTGGGTGTATGTGTAAGCGTGTAGCCTCAAAAGAGAATGCACAGGAGAGTTTTCTCTCGAAAGAATATGTAAGAATACCACGTTATAAGGAAATATATTGCTGCAGAGTAAAGACAAATACATACGTATTGGAAACATATTATGAGAAGAAATAATGCATGGTACAAAATTTGCTTGTATCTCCTAAACAACACGTGGTAACTCAAAAAGATTTGGTGTGGCGTGCACGTCTAAATGTGTAGCCTCAAAAGAGAACCCACAGGAGAATTTTCTTACGTCAAAATTTGTCAGAAAACCACTTTTTAAGGAAATCCCGCATCGTGGGAAATTATCTTGTTTTTCCTAATCAACACGTTGTAACTCGAAAAGCTTTGGTGGTGCGTGTATGTCTAAGCGTGTAGCCTCCAAAGAGAACCCAAGGGATAGTTTTCTCTCGAAAGAATATGTAAGAATACCACGTTATAAGGAAATACAGTGTTGCAGAGTATAGACAAATATGTACTTATTGGAAACACTTTACGAAAAGAAATAACGCATCATGCAAACTTAGCTTGTATCTCATAAACAACACGTTGTAACTCGATAAGATTTGGTGTGGCGTGAACGACTAAACGTGTAGCCTCAAAGGAGAACCCACAGGAGAGTTTTCTTTCGTCAAAATTTGTCAGAAAACGACGTTTTAAGGAAATCCTGCATCCTGCGAAATTATCTTGTTTTCCTAAACAACATGTTGTAACTCGAAAAGCTTTGGAGTTGCGTATATGTCTAAGCGTGTAGCCTCAAAAGAGAACGCACAGGAGAGCTTTCTCCCGAAAGAATATGTAGGAATACCACTTTATAAGGAAATACAGTCTTGCAGAGTAAAGACAAATAAATACTTATTGGAAACAATTAAACTTTACGAGAAGAAATAAAACATAGTACAAAATTAGCTTGTATATCCTAAACAACACGTTATAACTCGAAAGGATTTGGTGTTGCGTGTATGTCTAAGCATGTAGCCTCAAAAGACAATGCACAGGAGAGTTTTCTCTCGAAAGAATATGTAAGAATACCATGTTATAAGGAAACATTGCTGCAGAGTAAAGACAAATACATACGTTTTGGAAACACATTAAACGAAGAAATAACGCATGGTACAAAATTCGCTTGTATCTCCGAAACAACACGTGGTAACTCAAAAATATTTGGTGTGGCGTGTACATCTAAACGTGTAGCCTCAAAAGAGAACCCACAGGAGAATTTTCTTACGTCAAAATTTGTCAAAAAACCACGTTTTAAGGAAATCCCGCATCGTGCGAAATTATCTTGTTTTTCCTAATCAACATGTTGTAACTAGAAAAGCTTTGGTGGTGCGTATATGTCTAAGCGTGCAGCCTCCAAAGAGAACGCACAGGATAGTGTTCTCTCGAAAGAATATGTAAGAATACCACGTTATAAGGAAATACAGTGTTGCAGAGTATAGACAAATATGTACTTATTGGAAACACTTTAGGAGAAGAAATAACGCATCATGTAAAATTAGCTTGTATCTCCTAAACAACACGTTGTAACTCGACAAGATTTGGTGTGGCATGTATGTCTAAACGTGTAGCCTCAAAAGAGAACGCACAGGAGAATTTTCTTTCTTCAAAATTTGTCAGAAAACCACTTATTAAGGAAATCCCGCATCATGCGAAACTATCTTGTTTTTCCTAAACAACACATTGGAACTCGAAAATCTTTGGTGTTGCGTGTATGTCTAAGCATGTAGCCTCAAAAGAGAACGCACAGTAGAGATTTCTCTCGAACGAGTATGTAAGAATGCCACGTTATAAGGAAATACATTGTGGCAAATTAAAGATAAATACGTTCCTTTTGGAAACACTTAAACTTTAAAAGAAGATATAAAGCATCGTAAAAAATTAGCTTGTATCTCCTAAAGAACACGTTGTAACTCGAAAACATTTGGTGTGGCGTGTACGTCTAAACATTTAGCCTCAAATGAAAACCCACAGGAGAATTTTCTTTCCTCAAAATTTGTCAGAAAACCACGTTTTAAGGAATTCCCGCATCATGAGAAATTATCTTGTTTTTCCTAAACAACACGTTCTAACTCGAAATGCTTTGGTGTTGCGTGTATGTCTAAGCGTGTAGCCTCAAAAGAGAATGCACAGGAGAGTTTTCTCTCGAAAGAATATGTACGAATACCATGTTATAAGGAAATACAGTGTTGTAGAGTAAAGACAAATACGTACATATTGGAAACACTTTAGGAGAAGAAATAACGCATCGTAAAAAATTAGCTTGTATCTCCTAAACAACACGTTGTAACTCGAAAAGATTTGGTGTGGCGTGTACGTCTAAACATGTAGCCTCAAAAGAGAACTCACAGGAGAATTTTCTTTCGTCAAAATTTGTCAGAAAACCACGTTTGAAGGAAATTCCGCATCGTGCGCAATTATCTTGTTTTTCATAAACAAAACATTGTAACTCGAAAAGCTTTGGTGTTGGGTGTATGTGTAAGCGTGTAGCCTCAAAAGAGAATGCACAGGAGAGTTTTCTCTCGAAAGAATATGTAAGAATACCACGTTATAAGGAAATATATTGCTGCAGAGTAAAGACAAATACATACGTATTGGAAACATATTATGAGAAGAAATAATGCATGGTACAAAATTTGCTTGTATCTCCTAAACAACACGTGGTAACTCAAAAAGATTTGGTGTGGCATGCACGTCTAAATGTGTAGCCTCAAAAGAGAACCCACAGGAGAATTTTCTTACGTCAAAATTTGTCAGAAAACCACTTTTTAAGGAAATCCCGCATCGTGGGAAATTATCTTGTTTTTCCTAATCAACACGTTGTAACTCGAAAAGCTTTGGTGGTGCGTGTATGTCTAAGCGTGTAGCCTCCAAAGAGAACCCAAGGGATAGTTTTCTCTCGAAAGAATATGTAAGAATACCACGTTATAAGGAAATACAGTGTTGCAGAGTATAGACAAATATGTACTTATTGGAAACACTTTACGAAAAGAAATAACGCATCATGCAAACTTAGCTTGTATATCCTAAACAACACGTTGTAACTCGAAAAGATTTGGTGTGGCGTGAACGACTAAATGTGTAGCCTCAAAGGAGAACCCACAGGAGAGTTTTCTTTTGTCAAAATTTGTCAGAAAACCACGTTTTAAGGAAATCCTGCATCCTGCGAAATTATCTTGTTTTTCCTAAACAACATGTTGTAACTCGAAAAGCTTTGGTGTTGCGTATATGTCTAAGCGTGTAGCCTCAAAAGAGAACGCACAGGAGAGTTTTCTCCCGAAAGAATATGTAGGAATACCACGTTATAAGGAAATACAGTGTTGCAGAGTAAAGACAAATAAATACTTATTGGAAACACTTAAATTTTACGAGAAGAAATAAAACATAGTACAAAATTAGCTTGTATACCCTAAACAACACGTTATAACTCGAAAGGATTTGGTGTTGCGTGTATGTCTAAGCATGTAGCCTCAAAAGAGAATGCACAGGAGAGTTTTCTCTCGAAAGAATATGTAAGAATACCATGTTATAAGGAAACATATTGCTGCAGAGTAAAGACAAATACATACGTTTTGGAAACACATTAAGAGAAGAAATAACGCATGGTACAAAATTAGCTTGTATCTCCGAAACAACACGTGGTAACTCAAAAATATTTGGTGTGGTGTGTACATCTAAACGTGTAGCCTCAAAAGAGAACCCACAGGAGAATTTTCTTACGTCAAAATTTGTCAGAAAACCACGTTTTAAGGAAATCCCGCATCGTGCGAAATTATCTTGTTTTTCCTAATCAACACGTTGTAACTCGAAAAGCTTTGGTGGTGCGTGTATGTCTAAGCATGTAGCCTCCAAAGAGAACGCACAGGATAGTTTTCTCTCGAAAGAATATGTAAGAATACCACGTTATAAGGAAATACAGTGTTGCAGAGTATAGACAAATATGTACTTATTGGAAACACTTTAGGAGAAGAAATAACGCATCATGTAAAATTAGCTTCTATCTCCTAAACAACACGTTGTACCTCGACAAGATTTGGTGTGGCATGTATGTCTAAACGTGTAGCCTCAAAAGAGAACCCACAGGAGAGTTTTCTTTCGTCAAAATTTGTCAGAAAACCACGTTTTAAGGAAATCCCGCATCATGCGAAATTATCTTGTTTTTCCTAAACAACACGTTGTAACTCAAAAAGCTTTGGTGTTGGGTGAATGTCTAAGCGTGTAGCCTCCAAAGAGAACGCACAGGAGAGTTTTCTCTCGAAAGAATATGTAAGAATATCACGTTATAAGGAAATACAGTGTGGCAGAGTAGAGGCAAGTACATACTTATTGGAAACACTTAAACTTTACGAGAAGAAATAATTCATCGTAAAAAAATTAGCTTGTATCTCCTAAACAACAAGTTGTAACTCAAAAAGATTTGGTGTGGCGTGTACGTCTAAAAGTGTAGCCTCAAAAGAGAACGCACAGGGGAGTTTTCTCCCGAAAGAATTTGTAGGAATACCACGTTATAAGGAAATACAGTGTTGCAGAGTAAAGACAAATACATACTTATTGGAAACAGTTAAGCTTTACGAGAAGAAATAACACATAGTACAAAATTAGCTTCTATATCCTAACCAACAGGTTATAACTCGATAGGATTTGGTGTGGCGTGTACATCTAAACGTGTAGCCTCAAAAGAGAACCCACAGGAGAATTTTCTTTCGTCAACACTTTTCAGAAAACCACGTTTTAAGGGAATCCCGCATCATGCGAAATTATCTTGTTTTTCCTAAACAACACGTTGTAATTCGAAAAGCTTTGGTGTTGCGTGAATGTCTAAGCGTGTAGCCTCCAAAGAGAATGCACAGGAGAGTTTTCTCTCGAAAGAATATGTAAGAATACCACGTTATAAGGAAATACAGTGTGGCAGAGTAAAGAAAATACGTAAGTAATGGGAGCACTTTATGAGAGAAATAACGCATCTTGCAAAACTAGCTTGTATGTCCTAAACAACACGTTGTAACTCGAAAAGATTTGGTGTGGCGTGTACGTCTAAAAGTGTAGCCTCAAAAGAGAACCCACAGGAGAGTTTTCTTTCGTCAAAATTTGTTAGAAAACCACGTTTTTAGGAAATCCCTCATCGTGGGAAATTATCTTGTTTTTCCTAATCAACACGTTGTAACTCGAAAATCTTTGGTGGTGCTTGTATGTCTAAGCGTGTAGCCTCCAAAGAGAATGCACAGGATAGTTTTCTCTCGAAAGAATATGTAAGAATACCACGTTATAAGGAAATACAGTGTTGCAGAATTTAGACAAATATGTACTTATTGGAAACACTTTAGGAGAAGAAATAATGCATCATGCAAAATTAGCTTGTATCTCCTAAACAACACGTTGTAACTCGACAAGGTTTGGTGTGGCGTGTATGTCTAAACGTGTAGCCTCAAAAGAGAACACACAGGAGAGTTTTCTTTCGTCAAAATTTGTCAGAAAACCACGTTTTAAGGAAATACCGCATCGTGCGAAATTATCTTGTTTTTCCTAAACAACATGTAACTCGAAAAGCTTTGGTGGTGCGAGTATGTCTAAGCGTGTAGCCTCAAAAGAGAACGCACAGGAGAGTTTTCTTCCGAAAGAATATGTAGGTATACCACGTTATAAGGAAATACAGTGTTGCAGAGTAAAGACAAATGCATACTTATTGGAAACACTTAAGCTTTACGAGAAGAAATAACACATAGTAAAAATTAGTTTGTATACCCTAAACAACACGTTATAACTCGAAAGGATTTGGTGTGGCATGTACGTCTAAACGTGTAGCCTCAAAAGAGAACCCACAGGAGAATTTTCTTTCATCAAAATTTGTCAGAAAACCACATTTTAAGGAAATCCCGCATCATGCGAAATTATCTTGTTTTTCCTAAAAAAACACGTTGTAACTCGAAAAGCTTTGGTGTTGCGTAAATGTCTAAGCGTGTAGCCTCCAAAGAGAACGCACAGGAGAGTTTTCTCTCGAAAGAATATGTAAGAATACCACGTTATAAGGAAATACAGTGTTGCAGAGTAGAGGCAAATATATACATATTGGAAACACTTAAACTTTACGAGAAGAAATAATTCATCATAAAAAAATTAGCTTGTATCTCCTAAACAACAAGTTGTAACTCAAAAAGATTTGGTGTGGCGTGTACGTCTAAACGTGTAGCCTCAAAAGAGAACGCACAGGGGAGTTTTCTCCCGAAAGAATATGTAGGAATACCACGTTATAAGGAAATACAGTGTTGCAGAGTAAAGACAAATACATACTTATTGGAAACAGTTAAGCTTTACGAGAAGAAATAACACATAGTACAAAATTAGCTTCTATATCCTAAACAACAGGTTATAAATCGATAGGATTTGGTGTGGCGTGTACATCTAAACGTGTAGCCTCAAAAGAGAACCCACAGGAGAATTTTCTTTCGTCAACACTTTTCAGAAAACCACGTTTTAAGGGAATCCCGCAGCATGCGAAATTATCTTGTTTTTCCTAAACAACACGTTGTAACTCGAATAGCTTTGGTGTTGCGTGAATGTCTAAGCGTGTAGCCTCCAAAGAGAACGCACAGGAGAGTTTTCTCTCGAAAGAATATGTAAGAATATCACGTTATAAGGAAATACAGTGTGGCAGAGTAAAGAAAATACGTAAGTAATGGGAGCACTTTATGAGAGAAATAACGCATCTTGCAAAACTAGCTTGTATGTCCTAAACAACACGTTGTAACTCGAAAAGATTTGGTGTGGCGTGTACGTCTAAAAGTGTAGCCTCAAAAGAGAACCCACAGGAGAGTTTTCTTTCGTCAAAATTTGTTAGAAAACCACGTTTTTAGGAAATCCCTCATCGTGGGAAATTATCTTGTTTTTCCTAATCAACACGTTGTAACTCGAAAATCTTTGGTGGTGCGTGTATGTCTAAGCGTGTAGCCTCCAAAGAGAATGCACAGGATAGTTTTCTCTCGAAAGAATATGTAAGAATACCACGTTATAAGGAAATACAGTGTTGCAGAATTTAGACAAATATGTACTTATTGGAAACACTTTAGGAGAAGAAATAACGCATCATGCAAAATTAGCTTGTATCTCCTAAACAACACGTTGTAACTCGACAAGGTTTGGTGTGGCGTGTATGTCTAAAGGTGTAGCCTCAAAAGAGAACCCACAGGAGAGTTTTCTTTCGTCAAAATTTGTCAGAAAACCATGTTTTAAGGAAATACCGCAACGTGCGAAATTATCTTGTTTTTCCTAAACAACATGTAACTCGAAAAGCTTTGGTGGTGCGTGTATGTCTAAGCGTGTAGCCTCAAAAGAGAACGCACAGGAGAGTTTTCTCCCGAAAGAATATGTAGAAATACCACGTTATAAGGAAATACAGTGTTGCAGAGTAAAGACAAATACATACTTATTGGAAACAGTTAAGCTTTACGAGAAGAAATAACACATAGTACAAAATTAGCTTGTATATCCTAAACAACAGTTTATAACTCGATAGGATTTGGTAGGGCGTGTACATCTAAACGTGTAGCCTCAAACGAGAACCCACAGGAGAATTTTCTTTCGTCAACACTTTTCAGAAAACCACGTTTTAAGGGAATACCGCATCATGCGAAATTATCTTGTTTTTCCTAAACAACACGTTGTAACTAGAAAAGCTTTGGTGTTGCGTGAATGTCTAAGCGTGTAGCCTCCAAAGAGAACGCACAGGATAGTTTTCTCTCGAAAGAATATGTAAGAATACCACGTTATAAGGAAATACAGTGTTGCAGAGTAGAGGCAAATATATACATATTGGAAACACTTAAACTTTACGAGAAGAAATAATTCATCGTTAAAAAATTAGCTTGTATCTCATAAACAACAAGTTGTAACTCAAAAAGATTTGGTGTGGCGTGTACATCTAAACGTGTAGCATCAAAAGAGAACGCACGGGAGAGTTTTCTCCCGAAAGAAAAGTAGGAATACTACGTTATAAGGAAATACAGTGTTGCAGAGTAAAGACAAATACATACATATTGGAAACACTTAAGCTTTACGAGAAGAAATAACACATAGTACAAAATTAGCTTGTATATCCTAAACAACACGTTAGAACTCAAAAGGATTTGGTGTGGCGTGTACGTCTAAACGTGAATCCTCAAAAGAGAACCCACAGGAGAATTTTCTTTCGTCAAATTTGTCAGAAAACAACGTTTTAAGGAAATCCCGCATCATGCGAAATTATCTTGTTTTTCCTAAACAACACGTTGTACCTCGAAAAGCTTTCGTGTTGCATGAATGTCTAAGTGTGTAGCCTCCAAAAAGAACGCACAGGAGAGTTTTCTCTCGAAAGAATATGTAAGAATACCACGTTATAAGGAAATACAGTGTTGCAGAGTAGAGGCAAATACATACGTATTGGAAACACTTAAACTCTACGAGAAGAAATAATTCATTGTAAAAAAATTAGCTTGTATCTCCTAAACAACAAGTTGCAACTCAAAAAGATTTGGTGTGGCGTGTACGTCTAAACATGTAGCCTCAAAAGAGAACGCACGGGAGAGTTTTCTCCCGAAAGAAAAGTAGGAATACTACCTTATAAGGAAATACAGTGTTGCAGAGTAAAGACAAATACATACATATTGGAAACACTTAAGCTTTACGAGAAGAAATAACACATAGTACAAAATTAGCTTGTATATCCTAAACAACACGTTAGAACACAAAAGGATTTGGTGTGGCGTGTACGTCTAAACGTGAATCCTCAAAAGAGAACCCACAGGAGAATTTTCTTTCGTCAAATTTGTCAGAAAACCACATTTTAAGGAAATCCCGCATCATGCGAAATTATCTTGTTTTTCCTAAACAACACGTTGTACCTCGAAAACTTTCGTGTTGCGTGAATGTCTAAGTGTGTAGCCTCCAAAAAGAACGCACAGGAGACTTTTCTCTCGAAAGAATATGTAAGAATACCACGTTATAAGGAAATACAGTGTTGCAGAGTAGAGGCAAATACATAAGTATTGGAAACACTTAAACTTTACGAGAAGAAATAATTCATTGTAAAAAAATTAGCTTGTATCTCCTAAACAAAAAGTTGCAACTCAAAAAGATTTGGTGTGGCGTGTACGTCTAAACGTTTAGCCTCAAAAGAGAACCCACAGGAGAATTTTCTTTCGTCAAAATTTGTCAGAAAACCACGTTTTAAGGAAATCCCGCATCGTGAGAAATTATCTTGTTCTTCCTAAACAACACGTTGTAACTCGAAAAGCTTTGCTGTTGCGTGTATGTCTCAGCGTGTAGCCTTAAATGAGAACGCACAGGAGAGTTTTCTCTCGAAAAAATATGTAAGAATACCACGTTATAAGGAAATACAGTGTTGCAGAGTAAAGACAAATACTTATTGGAAAAACTTTATGAGAAGAAATAACGCATCGTACAAAATTAGCTTGTATCTCCTAAACAACACATTGTAACTCGAAAAGATTGGTGTGGTGTGTACGTCTAAACGTGTAGCCTCAAAAGAGAACCCACAGGAGAATTTTTGTTCGTAAAATTTGTCAGAAATCCATGTTTTAAGGAAATCACTCATCGTGCGTAATTATCTTGTTTTTCCTAAACAACACGTTGTAACTCGAAAAGCTTTGATGTTGCGTGTATGTCTAAGCGTGTAGCCTCCAAAGAGAACGCACAGGAGAGTTTTCTCTCGAAAGAACATGTAAGAATACCACATTATAAGGAAATACAGTTTTGCAGAGTAAAGACAAATACATATGTATTTGAAACACTCTATGAGAAGAAATAACGCATCGTAAAAAATTAGTTTGTATCTCCTAAACAACACGTTGTAACTCGAAAAGATTTGGTGTGGCATGTACGTCTAAACGTGTAGCCTCAAAAGAGAACCCACAGGAGAATTTTCTTTCGTCAAAATTTGTCAGAAAACCACTTATTAAGGAAATCCCGCATCATGCGAAGCTATCTTGTTTTTCCTAAACAACACATTGTAACTCGAAAATCTTTGGTGTTGCGTGTATGTCTAAGCATGTAGCCTCAAAAGAGAACGCACAGGAGAGATTTCTCTCGAACGAGTATGTAAGAATACCACGTTATAAGGAAGTACATTGTGGCAAATTAAAGATAAATACATTCCTTTTGGAAACACTTAAACTTTACAAGAAGATATAAAGCATCGTAAAAAATTAGCTTGTATCTCCTAAAGAACACGTTGTAACTCGAAAACATTTGGTGTGGCGTGTACGTCTAAACGTTTAGCCTCAAATGAAAACCCACAGGAGAATTTTATTTCCTCAAAATTTGTCAGAAAACCACGTTTTAAGGAATTCCCGCATCATGAGAAATTATCTTGTTTTTCCTAAACAACACGTTCTAACTCGAAATGCTTTGGTGTTGCGTGTATGTCTAAGCGTGTAGCCTCAAAAGAGAATGCACAGGAGAGTTTTCTCTCGAAAGAATATGTACGAATACCATGTTATAAGGAAATACAGTGTTGTAGAGTAAAGACAAATACGTACATATTGGAAACACTTTAGGAGAAGAAATAACGCATCGTACAAAATTAGCTTGTATCTCCTAAACAACACGTTGTAACTCGAAAAGATTTGGTGTGGCGTATACGTCTAAACATGTAGCCTCAAAAGAGAACCCACAGGAGAATTTTCTTTCGTCAAAATTTTTCAGAAAACCACGTTTTAAGGAAATTCCGCATTGTGCGCAATTATCTTGTTTTTCATAAACAAAACATTGTAACTCGAAAAGCTTTGGTGTTGGGTGTATGTGTAAGCGTGTAGCCTCAAAAGAGAATGCACAGGAGAGTTTTCTCTCGAAAGAATTTGTTAGAATACCAAGTTAAAAGGAAATATATTGCTAAAGAGTAAAGACAAATACATACGTATTGGAAACATATTATGAGAAGAAATAATGCATGGTACAAAATTTGCTTGTATCTCCTAAACAACACGTGGTAACTCAAAAAGATTTGGTGTGGCGTGCACGTCTAAATGTGTAGCCTCAAAAGAGAACCCACAGGAGAATTTTCTTACGTCAAAATTTGTCAGAAAACCACTTTTTAAGGAAATCCCGCATCGTGGGAAATTATCTTGTTTTTTCTAATCAACACGATGTAACTCGAAAAGCTTTGGTGGTGCGTGTATGTCTAAGCGTGTAGCCTCCAAAGAGAACGCAAGGGATAGTTTTCTCTCGAAAGAATATGTAAGAATACCACGTTATAAGGAAATACAATGTTGCAGAGTGTAGACAAATATGTACTTATTGGAAACACTTTACGAAAAGAAATAACACATCATGCAAACTTAGCTTGTATCTCCTAAACAACACGTTGTAACTCGAAAAGATTTGGTGTGGCGTGAACGACTAAACGTGTACCCTCAATGGAGAACCCACAGGAGAGTTTTCTTTCATCAAAATTTGTCAGAAAACCACGTTTTAAGGAAATCCTGCATCCTGCGAAATTATCTTGTTTTTCCTAAACAACATGTTGTAACTCGAAAAGCTTTGGTGTTGCGTATATGTCTAAGCATGTAGCCTCAAAAGAGAACGCACAGGAGAGTTTTCTCCCGAAAGAATATGTAGGAATACCACGTTATAAGGAAATACAGTGTTGCAGAGTAAAGACAAATACATACATATTGGAAACACTTAAGCTTTACGAGAAGAAATAACACATAGTACAAAATTAGCTTGTATATCCTAAACAACACGTTAGAACTCAAAAGGATTTGGTGTGGCGTGTACGTCTAAACGTGAATCCTCAAAAGAGAACCCACAGGAGAATTTTCTTTCGTCAAATTTGTCAGAAAACAACGTTTTAAGGAAATCCCGCATCATGCGAAATTATCTTGTTTTTCCTAAACAACACGTTGTACCTCGAAAAGCTTTCGTGTTGCATGAATGTCTAAGTGTGTAGCCTCCAAAAAGAACGCACAGGAGAGTTTTCTCTCGAAAGAATATGTAAGAATACCACGTTATAAGGAAATACAGTGTTGCAGAGTAGAGGCAAATACATACGTATTGGAAACACTTAAACTCTACGAGAAGAAATAATTCATTGTAAAAAAATTAGCTTGTATCTCCTAAACAACAAGTTGCAACTCAAAAAGATTTGGTGTGGCGTGTACGTCTAAACATGTAGCCTCAAAAGAGAACGCACGGGAGAGTTTTCTCCCGAAAGAAAAGTAGGAATACTACCTTATAAGGAAATACAGTGTTGCAGAGTAAAGACAAATACATACATATTGGAAACACTTAAGCTTTACGAGAAGAAATAACACATAGTACAAAATTAGCTTGTATATCCTAAACAACACGTTAGAACACAAAAGGATTTGGTGTGGCGTGTACGTCTAAACGTGAATCCTCAAAAGAGAACCCACAGGAGAATTTTCTTTCGTCAAATTTGTCAGAAAACCACATTTTAAGGAAATCCCGCATCATGCGAAATTATCTTGTTTTTCCTAAACAACACGTTGTACCTCGAAAACTTTCGTGTTGCGTGAATGTCTAAGTGTGTAGCCTCCAAAAAGAACGCACAGGAGACTTTTCTCTCGAAAGAATATGTAAGAATACCACGTTATAAGGAAATACAGTGTTGCAGAGTAGAGGCAAATACATAAGTATTGGAAACACTTAAACTTTACGAGAAGAAATAATTCATTGTAAAAAAATTAGCTTGTATCTCCTAAACAAAAAGTTGCAACTCAAAAAGATTTGGTGTGGCGTGTACGTCTAAACGTTTAGCCTCAAAAGAGAACCCACAGGAGAATTTTCTTTCGTCAAAATTTGTCAGAAAACCACGTTTTAAGGAAATCCCGCATCGTGAGAAATTATCTTGTTCTTCCTAAACAACACGTTGTAACTCGAAAAGCTTTGCTGTTGCGTGTATGTCTCAGCGTGTAGCCTTAAATGAGAACGCACAGGAGAGTTTTCTCTCGAAAAAATATGTAAGAATACCACGTTATAAGGAAATACAGTGTTGCAGAGTAAAGACAAATACTTATTGGAAAAACTTTATGAGAAGAAATAACGCATCGTACAAAATTAGCTTGTATCTCCTAAACAACACATTGTAACTCGAAAAGATTGGTGTGGTGTGTACGTCTAAACGTGTAGCCTCAAAAGAGAACCCACAGGAGAATTTTTGTTCGTAAAATTTGTCAGAAATCCATGTTTTAAGGAAATCACTCATCGTGCGTAATTATCTTGTTTTTCCTAAACAACACGTTGTAACTCGAAAAGCTTTGATGTTGCGTGTATGTCTAAGCGTGTAGCCTCCAAAGAGAACGCACAGGAGAGTTTTCTCTCGAAAGAACATGTAAGAATACCACATTATAAGGAAATACAGTTTTGCAGAGTAAAGACAAATACATATGTATTTGAAACACTCTATGAGAAGAAATAACGCATCGTAAAAAATTAGTTTGTATCTCCTAAACAACACGTTGTAACTCGAAAAGATTTGGTGTGGCATGTACGTCTAAACGTGTAGCCTCAAAAGAGAACCCACAGGAGAATTTTCTTTCGTCAAAATTTGTCAGAAAACCACTTATTAAGGAAATCCCGCATCATGCGAAGCTATCTTGTTTTTCCTAAACAACACATTGTAACTCGAAAATCTTTGGTGTTGCGTGTATGTCTAAGCATGTAGCCTCAAAAGAGAACGCACAGGAAAGATTTCTCTCGAACGAGTATGTAAGAATACCACGTTATAAGGAAGTACATTGTGGCAAATTAAAGATAAATACATTCCTTTTGGAAACACTTAAACTTTACAAGAAGATATAAAGCATCGTAAAAAATTATCTTGTATCTCCTAAAGAACACGTTGTAACTCGAAAACATTTGGTGTGGCGTGTACGTCTAAACGTTTAGCCTCAAATGAAAACCCACAGGAGAATTTTATTTCCTCAAAATTTGTCAGAAAACCACGTTTTAAGGAATTCCCGCATCATGAGAAATTATCTTGTTTTTCCTAAACAACACGTTCTAACTCGAAATGCTTTGGTGTTGCGTGTATGTCTAAGCGTGTAGCCTCAAAAGAGAATGCACAGGAGAGTTTTCTCTCGAAAGAATATGTACGAATACCATGTTATAAGGAAATACAGTGTTGTAGAGTAAAGACAAATACGTACATATTGGAAACACTTTAGGAGAAGAAATAACGCATCGTACAAAATTAGCTTGTATCTCCTAAACAACACGTTGTAACTCGAAAAGATTTGGTGTGGCGTATACGTCTAAACATGTAGCCTCAAAAGAGAACCCACAGGAGAATTTTCTTTCGTCAAAATTTGTCAGAAAACCACGTTTTAAGGAAATTCCGCATTGTGCGCAATTATCTTGTTTTTCATAAACAAAACATTGTAACTCGAAAAGCTTTGGTGTTGGGTGTATGTGTAAGCGTGTAGCCTCAAAAGAGAATGCACAGGAGAGTTTTCTCTCGAAAGAATTTGTTAGAATACCAAGTTAAAAGGAAATATATTGCTAAAGAGTAAAGACAAATACATACGTATTGGAAACATATTATGAGAAGAAATAATGCATGGTACAAAATTTGCTTGTATCTCCTAAACAACACGTGGTAACTCAAAAAGATTTGGTGTGGCGTGCACGTCTAAATGTGTAGCCTCAAAAGAGAACCCACAGGAGAATTTTCTTACGTCAAAATTTGTCAGAAAACCACTTTTTAAGGAAATCCCGCATCGTGGGAAATTATCTTGTTTTTTCTAATCAACACGATGTAACTCGAAAAGCTTTGGTGGTGCGTGTATGTCTAAGCGTGTAGCCTCCAAAGAGAACGCAAGGGATAGTTTTCTCTCGAAAGAATATGTAAGAATACCACGTTATAAGGAAATACAATGTTGCAGAGTGTAGACAAATATGTACTTATTGGAAACACTTTACGAAAAGAAATAACACATCATGCAAACTTAGCTTGTATCTCCTAAACAACACGTTGTAACTCGAAAAGATTTGGTGTGGCGTGAACGACTAAACGTGTACCCTCAATGGAGAACCCACAGGAGAGTTTTCTTTCATCAAAATTTGTCAGAAAACCACGTTTTAAGGAAATCCTGCATCCTGCGAAATTATCTTGTTTTTCCTAAACAACATGTTGTAACTCGAAAAGCTTTGGTGTTGCGTATATGTCTAAGCATGTAGCCTCAAAAGAGAACGCACAGGAGAGTTTTCTCCCGAAAGAATATGTAGGAATACCACGTTATAAGGAAATACAGTGTTGCAGAGTAAAGACAAATACATACATATTGGAAACACTTAAGCTTTACGAGAAGAAATAACACATAGTACAAAATTAGCTTGTATATCCTAAACAACACGTTAGAACTCAAAAGGATTTGGTGTGGCGTGTACGTCTAAACGTGAATCCTCAAAAGAGAACCCACAGGAGAATTTTCTTTCGTCAAATTTGTCAGAAAACAACGTTTTAAGGAAATCCCGCATCATGCGAAATTATCTTGTTTTTCCTAAACAACACGTTGTACCTCGAAAAGCTTTCGTGTTGCATGAATGTCTAAGTGTGTAGCCTCCAAAAAGAACGCACAGGAGAGTTTTCTCTCGAAAGAATATGTAAGAATACCACGTTATAAGGAAATACAGTGTTGCAGAGTAGAGGCAAATACATACGTATTGGAAACACTTAAACTCTACGAGAAGAAATAATTCATTGTAAAAAAATTAGCTTGTATCTCCTAAACAACAAGTTGCAACTCAAAAAGATTTGGTGTGGCGTGTACGTCTAAACATGTAGCCTCAAAAGAGAACGCACGGGAGAGTTTTCTCCCGAAAGAAAAGTAGGAATACTACCTTATAAGGAAATACAGTGTTGCAGAGTAAAGACAAATACATACATATTGGAAACACTTAAGCTTTACGAGAAGAAATAACACATAGTACAAAATTAGCTTGTATATCCTAAACAACACGTTAGAACACAAAAGGATTTGGTGTGGCGTGTACGTCTAAACGTGAATCCTCAAAAGAGAACCCACAGGAGAATTTTCTTTCGTCAAATTTGTCAGAAAACCACATTTTAAGGAAATCCCGCATCATGCGAAATTATCTTGTTTTTCCTAAACAACACGTTGTACCTCGAAAACTTTCGTGTTGCGTGAATGTCTAAGTGTGTAGCCTCCAAAAAGAACGCACAGGAGACTTTTCTCTCGAAAGAATATGTAAGAATACCACGTTATAAGGAAATACAGTGTTGCAGAGTAGAGGCAAATACATAAGTATTGGAAACACTTAAACTTTACGAGAAGAAATAATTCATTGTAAAAAAATTAGCTTGTATCTCCTAAACAAAAAGTTGCAACTCAAAAAGATTTGGTGTGGCGTGTACGTCTAAACGTTTAGCCTCAAAAGAGAACCCACAGGAGAATTTTCTTTCGTCAAAATTTGTCAGAAAACCACGTTTTAAGGAAATCCCGCATCGTGAGAAATTATCTTGTTCTTCCTAAACAACACGTTGTAACTCGAAAAGCTTTGCTGTTGCGTGTATGTCTCAGCGTGTAGCCTTAAATGAGAACGCACAGGAGAGTTTTCTCTCGAAAAAATATGTAAGAATACCACGTTATAAGGAAATACAGTGTTGCAGAGTAAAGACAAATACTTATTGGAAAAACTTTATGAGAAGAAATAACGCATCGTACAAAATTAGCTTGTATCTCCTAAACAACACATTGTAACTCGAAAAGATTGGTGTGGTGTGTACGTCTAAACGTGTAGCCTCAAAAGAGAACCCACAGGAGAATTTTTGTTCGTAAAATTTGTCAGAAATCCATGTTTTAAGGAAATCACTCATCGTGCGTAATTATCTTGTTTTTCCTAAACAACACGTTGTAACTCGAAAAGCTTTGATGTTGCGTGTATGTCTAAGCGTGTAGCCTCCAAAGAGAACGCACAGGAGAGTTTTCTCTCGAAAGAACATGTAAGAATACCACATTATAAGGAAATACAGTTTTGCAGAGTAAAGACAAATACATATGTATTTGAAACACTCTATGAGAAGAAATAACGCATCGTAAAAAATTAGTTTGTATCTCCTAAACAACACGTTGTAACTCGAAAAGATTTGGTGTGGCATGTACGTCTAAACGTGTAGCCTCAAAAGAGAACCCACAGGAGAATTTTCTTTCGTCAAAATTTGTCAGAAAACCACTTATTAAGGAAATCCCGCATCATGCGAAGCTATCTTGTTTTTCCTAAACAACACATTGTAACTCGAAAATCTTTGGTGTTGCGTGTATGTCTAAGCATGTAGCCTCAAAAGAGAACGCACAGGAAAGATTTCTCTCGAACGAGTATGTAAGAATACCACGTTATAAGGAAGTACATTGTGGCAAATTAAAGATAAATACATTCCTTTTGGAAACACTTAAACTTTACAAGAAGATATAAAGCATCGTAAAAAATTATCTTGTATCTCCTAAAGAACACGTTGTAACTCGAAAACATTTGGTGTGGCGTGTACGTCTAAACGTTTAGCCTCAAATGAAAACCCACAGGAGAATTTTATTTCCTCAAAATTTGTCAGAAAACCACGTTTTAAGGAATTCCCGCATCATGAGAAATTATCTTGTTTTTCCTAAACAACACGTTCTAACTCGAAATGCTTTGGTGTTGCGTGTATGTCTAAGCGTGTAGCCTCAAAAGAGAATGCACAGGAGAGTTTTCTCTCGAAAGAATATGTACGAATACCATGTTATAAGGAAATACAGTGTTGTAGAGTAAAGACAAATACGTACATATTGGAAACACTTTAGGAGAAGAAATAACGCATCGTACAAAATTAGCTTGTATCTCCTAAACAACACGTTGTAACTCGAAA
The DNA here is from genome assembly GCF_947179515.1 of Apodemus sylvaticus. Lineage (NCBI taxonomy): Eukaryota > Metazoa > Chordata > Mammalia > Rodentia > Muridae > Apodemus > Apodemus sylvaticus. The sequence goes on from NW_026263461.1 coordinate 227,579, forward strand.
AGATTTGGTGTGGCGTATACGTCTAAACATGTAGCCTCAAAAGAGAACCCACAGGAGAATTTTCTTTCGTCAAAATTTGTCAGAAAACCACGTTTTAAGGAAATTCCGCATTGTGCGCAATTATCTTGTTTTTCATAAACAAAACATTGTAACTCGAAAAGCTTTGGTGTTGGGTGTATGTGTAAGCGTGTAGCCTCAAAAGAGAATGCACAGGAGAGTTTTCTCTCGAAAGAATTTGTTAGAATACCAAGTTAAAAGGAAATATATTGCTAAAGAGTAAAGACAAATACATACGTATTGGAAACATATTATGAGAAGAAATAATGCATGGTACAAAATTTGCTTGTATCTCCTAAACAACACGTGGTAACTCAAAAAGATTTGGTGTGGCGTGCACGTCTAAATGTGTAGCCTCAAAAGAGAACCCACAGGAGAATTTTCTTACGTCAAAATTTGTCAGAAAACCACTTTTTAAGGAAATCCCGCATCGTGGGAAATTATCTTGTTTTTTCTAATCAACACGATGTAACTCGAAAAGCTTTGGTGGTGCGTGTATGTCTAAGCATGTAGCCTCCAAAGAGAACGCAAGGGATAGTTTTCTCTCGAAAGAATATGTAAGAATACCACGTTATAAGGAAATACAATGTTGCAGAGTGTAGACAAATATGTACTTATTGGAAACACTTTACGAAAAGAAATAACACATCATGCAAACTTAGCTTGTATCTCCTAAACAACACGTTGTAACTCGAAAAGATTTGGTGTGGCGTGAACGACTAAACGTGTACCCTCAATGGAGAACCCACAGGAGAGTTTTCTTTCATCAAAATTTGTCAGAAAACCACGTTTTAAGGAAATCCTGCATCCTGCGAAATTATCTTGTTTTTCCTAAACAACATGTTGTAACTCGAAAAGCTTTGGTGTTGCGTATATGTCTAAGCATGTAGCCTCAAAAGAGAACGCACAGGAGAGTTTTCTCCCGAAAGAATATGTAGGAATACCACGTTATAAGGAAATACAGTGTTGCAGAGTAAAGACAAATACATACATATTGGAAACACTTAAGCTTTACGAGAAGAAATAACACATAGTACAAAATTAGCTTGTATATCCTAAACAACACGTTAGAACTCAAAAGGATTTGGTGTGGCGTGTACGTCTAAACGTGAATCCTCAAAAGAGAACCCACAGGAGAATTTTCTTTCGTCAAATTTGTCAGAAAACAACGTTTTAAGGAAATCCCGCATCATGCGAAATTATCTTGTTTTTCCTAAACAACACGTTGTACCTCGAAAAGCTTTCGTGTTGCATGAATGTCTAAGTGTGTAGCCTCCAAAAAGAACGCACAGGAGAGTTTTCTCTCGAAAGAATATGTAAGAATACCACGTTATAAGGAAATACAGTGTTGCAGAGTAGAGGCAAATACATACGTATTGGAAACACTTAAACTCTACGAGAAGAAATAATTCATTGTAAAAAAATTAGCTTGTATCTCCTAAACAACAAGTTGCAACTCAAAAAGATTTGGTGTGGCGTGTACGTCTAAACATGTAGCCTCAAAAGAGAACGCACGGGAGAGTTTTCTCCCGAAAGAAAAGTAGGAATACTACGTTATAAGGAAATACAGTGTTGCAGAGTAAAGACAAATACATACATATTGGAAACACTTAAGCTTTACGAGAAGAAATAACACATAGTACAAAATTAGCTTGTATATCCTAAACAACACGTTAGAACACAAAAGGATTTGGTGTGGCGTGTACGTCTAAACGTGAATCCTCAAAAGAGAACCCACAGGAGAATTTTCTTTCATCAAATTTGTCAGAAAACCACATTTTAAGGAAATCCCGCATCATGCGAAATTATCTTGTTTTTCCTAAACAACACGTTGTACCTCGAAAACTTTCGTGTTGCGTGAATGTCTAAGTGTGTAGCCTCCAAAAAGAACGCACAGGAGACTTTTCTCTCGAAAGAATATGTAAGAATACCACGTTATAAGGAAATACAGTGTTGCAGAGTAGAGGCAAATACATAAGTATTGGAAACACATAAACTTTATGAGAAGAAATAATTCATTGTAAAAAAATTAGCTTGTATCTCCTAAACAAAAAGTTGCAACTCAAAAAGATTTGGTGTGGCGTGTACGTCTAAACGTTTAGCCTCAAAAGAGAACCCACAGGAGAATTTTCTTTCGTCAAAATTTGTCAGAAAACCACGTTTTAAGGAAATCCCGCATCGTGAGAAATTATCTTGTTCTTCCTAAACAACACGTTGTAACTCGAAAAGCTTTGCTGTTGCGTGTATGTCTCAGCGTGTAGCCTCAAATGAGAACGCACAGGAGAGTTTTCTCTCGAAAAAATATGTAAGAATACCACGTTATAAGGAAATACAGTGTTGCAGAGTAAAGACAAATACTTATTGGAAAAACTTTATGAGAAGAAATAACGCATCGCACAAAATTAGCTTGTATCTCCTAAACAACACATTGTAACTCGAAAAGATTGGTGTGGTGTGTACGTCTAAACGTGTAGCCTCAAAAGAGAACCCACAGGAGAATTTTTGTTCGTAAAATTCGTCAGAAATCCATGTTTTAAGGAAATCACTCATCGTGCGTAATTATCTTGTTTTTCCTAAACAACACGTTGTAACTCGAAAAGCTTTGATGTTGCGTGTATGTCTAAGCGTGTAGCCTCCAAAGAGAACGCACAGGAGAGTTTTCTCTCGAAAGAACATGTAAGAATACCACATTATAAGGAAATACAGTTTTGCAGAGTAAAGACAAATACATATGTATTTGAAACACTCTATGAGAAGAAATAACGCATCGTAAAAAATTAGTTTGTATCTCCTAAACAACACGTTGTAACTCGAAAAGATTTGGTGTGGCATGTACGTCTAAACGTGTAGCCTCAAAAGAGAACCCACAGGAGAATTTTCTTTCGTCAAAATTTGTCAGAAAACCACTTATTAAGGAAATCCCGCATCATGCGAAGCTATCTTGTTTTTCCTAAACAACACATTGTAACTCGAAAATCTTTGGTGTTGCGTGTATGTCTAAGCATGTAGCCTCAAAAGAGAACGCACAGGAGAGATTTCTCTCGAACGAGTATGTAAGAATACCACGTTATAAGGAAGTACATTGTGGCAAATTAAAGATAAATACATTCCTTTTGGAAACACTTAAACGTTACAAGAAGATATAAAGCATCGTAAAAAATTAGCTTGTATCTCCTAAAGAACACGTTGTAACTCGAAAACATTTGGTGTGGCGTGTACGTCTAAACGTTTAGCCTCAAATGAAAACCCACAGGAGAATTTTATTTCCTCAAAATTTGTCAGAAAACCACGTTTTAAGGAATTCCCGCATCATGTGAAATTATCTTGTTTTTCCTAAACAACACGTTCTAACTCGAAATGCTTTGGTGTTGCGTGTATGTCTAAGCGTGTAGCCTCAAAAGAGAATGCACAGGAGAGTTTTCTCTCGAAAGAATATGTACGAATACCATGTTATAAGGAAATACAGTGTTGTAGAGTAAAGACAAATACGTACATATTGGAAACACTTTAGGAGAAGAAATAACGCATCGTACAAAATTAGCTTGTATCTCCTAAACAACACGTTGTAACTCGAAAAGATTTGGTGTGGCGTATACGTCTAAACATGTAGCCTCAAAAGAGAACCCACAGGAGAATTTTCTTTCGTCAAAATTTGTCAGAAAACCACGTTTTAAGGAAATTCCGCATTGTGCGCAATTATCTTGTTTTTCATAAACAAAACATTGTAACTCGAAAAGCTTTGGTGTTGGGTGTATGTGTAAGCGTGTAGCCTCAAAAGAGAATGCACAGGAGAGTTTTCTCTCGAAAGAATTTGTTAGAATACCAAGTTAAAAGGAAATATATTGCTAAAGAGTAAAGACAAATACATACGTATTGGAAACATATTATGAGAAGAAATAATGCATGGTACAAAATTTGCTTGTATCTCCTAAACAACACGTGGTAACTCAAAAAGATTTGGTGTGGCGTGCACGTCTAAATGTGTAGCCTCAAAAGAGAACCCACAGGAGAATTTTCTTACGTCAAAATTTGTCAGAAAACCACTTTTTAAGGAAATCCCGCATCGTGGGAAATTATCTTGTTTTTTCTAATCAACACGATGTAACTCGAAAAGCTTTGGTGGTGCGTGTATGTCTAAGCATGTAGCCTCCAAAGAGAACGCAAGGGATAGTTTTCTCTCGAAAGAATATGTAAGAATACCACGTTATAAGGAAATACAATGTTGCAGAGTGTAGACAAATATGTACTTATTGGAAACACTTTACGAAAAGAAATAACACATCATGCAAACTTAGCTTGTATCTCCTAAACAACACGTTGTAACTCGAAAAGATTTGGTGTGGCGTGAACGACTAAACGTGTACCCTCAATGGAGAACCCACAGGAGAGTTTTCTTTCATCAAAATTTGTCAGAAAACCACGTTTTAAGGAAATCCTGCATCCTGCGAAATTATCTTGTTTTTCCTAAACAACATGTTGTAACTCGAAAAGCTTTGGTGTTGCGTATATGTCTAAGCATGTAGCCTCAAAAGAGAACGCACAGGAGAGTTTTCTCCCGAAAGAATATGTAGGAATACCACGTTATAAGGAAATACAGTGTTGCAGAGTAAAGACAAATACATACATATTGGAAACACTTAAGCTTTACGAGAAGAAATAACACATAGTACAAAATTAGCTTGTATATCCTAAACAACACGTTAGAACTCAAAAGGATTTGGTGTGGCGTGTACGTCTAAACGTGAATCCTCAAAAGAGAACCCACAGGAGAATTTTCTTTCGTCAAATTTGTCAGAAAACAACGTTTTAAGGAAATCCCGCATCATGCGAAATTATCTTGTTTTTCCTAAACAACACGTTGTACCTCGAAAAGCTTTCGTGTTGCATGAATGTCTAAGTGTGTAGCCTCCAAAAAGAACGCACAGGAGAGTTTTCTCTCGAAAGAATATGTAAGAATACCACGTTATAAGGAAATACAGTGTTGCAGAGTAGAGGCAAATACATACGTATTGGAAACACTTAAACTCTACGAGAAGAAATAATTCATTGTAAAAAAATTAGCTTGTATCTCCTAAACAACAAGTTGCAACTCAAAAAGATTTGGTGTGGCGTGTACGTCTAAACATGTAGCCTCAAAAGAGAACGCACGGGAGAGTTTTCTCCCGAAAGAAAAGTAGGAATACTACCTTATAAGGAAATACAGTGTTGCAGAGTAAAGACAAATACATACATATTGGAAACACTTAAGCTTTACGAGAAGAAATAACACATAGTACAAAATTAGCTTGTATATCCTAAACAACACGTTAGAACACAAAAGGATTTGGTGTGGCGTGTACGTCTAAACGTGAATCCTCAAAAGAGAACCCACAGGAGAATTTTCTTTCATCAAATTTGTCAGAAAACCACATTTTAAGGAAATCCCGCATCATGCGAAATTATCTTGTTTTTCCTAAACAACACGTTGTACCTCGAAAACTTTCGTGTTGCGTGAATGTCTAAGTGTGTAGCCTCCAAAAAGAACGCACAGGAGACTTTTCTCTCGAAAGAATATGTAAGAATACCACGTTATAAGGAAATACAGTGTTGCAGAGTAGAGGCAAATACATAAGTATTGGAAACACATAAACTTTATGAGAAGAAATAATTCATTGTAAAAAAATTAGCTTGTATCTCCTAAACAAAAAGTTGCAACTCAAAAAGATTTGGTGTGGCGTGTACGTCTAAACGTTTAGCCTCAAAAGAGAACCCACAGGAGAATTTTCTTTCGTCAAAATTTGTCAGAAAACCACGTTTTAAGGAAATCCCGCATCGTGAGAAATTATCTTGTTCTTCCTAAACAACACGTTGTAACTCGAAAAGCTTTGCTGTTGCGTGTATGTCTCAGCGTGTAGCCTCAAATGAGAACGCACAGGAGAGTTTTCTCTCGAAAAAATATGTAAGAATACCACGTTATAAGGAAATACAGTGTTGCAGAGTAAAGACAAATACTTATTGGAAAAACTTTATGAGAAGAAATAACGCATCGCACAAAATTAGCTTGTATCTCCTAAACAACACATTGTAACTCGAAAAGATTGGTGTGGTGTGTACGTCTAAACGTGTAGCCTCAAAAGAGAACCCACAGGAGAATTTTTGTTCGTAAAATTCGTCAGAAATCCATGTTTTAAGGAAATCACTCATCGTGCGTAATTATCTTGTTTTTCCTAAACAACACGTTGTAACTCGAAAAGCTTTGATGTTGCGTGTATGTCTAAGCGTGTAGCCTCCAAAGAGAACGCACAGGAGAGTTTTCTCTCGAAAGAACATGTAAGAATACCACATTATAAGGAAATACAGTTTTGCAGAGTAAAGACAAATACATATGTATTTGAAACACTCTATGAGAAGAAATAACGCATCGTAAAAAATTAGTTTGTATCTCCTAAACAACACGTTGTAACTCGAAAAGATTTGGTGTGGCATGTACGTCTAAACGTGTAGCCTCAAAAGAGAACCCACAGGAGAATTTTCTTTCGTCAAAATTTGTCAGAAAACCACTTATTAAGGAAATCCCGCATCATGCGAAGCTATCTTGTTTTTCCTAAACAACACATTGTAACTCGAAAATCTTTGGTGTTGCGTGTATGTCTAAGCATGTAGCCTCAAAAGAGAACGCACAGGAGAGATTTCTCTCGAACGAGTATGTAAGAATACCACGTTATAAGGAAGTACATTGTGGCAAATTAAAGATAAATACATTCCTTTTGGAAACACTTAAACGTTACAAGAAGATATAAAGCATCGTAAAAAATTAGCTTGTATCTCCTAAAGAACACGTTGTAACTCGAAAACATTTGGTGTGGCGTGTACGTCTAAACGTTTAGCCTCAAATGAAAACCCACAGGAGAATTTTATTTCCTCAAAATTTGTCAGAAAACCACGTTTTAAGGAATTCCCGCATCATGTGAAATTATCTTGTTTTTCCTAAACAACACGTTCTAACTCGAAATGCTTTGGTGTTGCGTGTATGTCTAAGCGTGTAGCCTCAAAAGAGAATGCACAGGAGAGTTTTCTCTCGAAAGAATATGTACGAATACCATGTTATAAGGAAATACAGTGTTGTAGAGTAAAGACAAATACGTACATATTGGAAACACTTTAGGAGAAGAAATAACGCATCGTACAAAATTAGCTTGTATCTCCTAAACAACACGTTGTAACTCGAAAAGATTTGGTGTGGCGTATACGTCTAAACATGTAGCCTCAAAAGAGAACCCACAGGAGAATTTTCTTTCGTCAAAATTTGTCAGAAAACCACGTTTTAAGGAAATTCCGCATTGTGCGCAATTATCTTGTTTTTCATAAACAAAACATTGTAACTCGAAAAGCTTTGGTGTTGGGTGTATGTGTAAGCGTGTAGCCTCAAAAGAGAATGCACAGGAGAGTTTTCTCTCGAAAGAATTTGTTAGAATACCAAGTTAAAAGGAAATATATTGCTAAAGAGTAAAGACAAATACATACGTATTGGAAACATATTATGAGAAGAAATAATGCATGGTACAAAATTTGCTTGTATCTCCTAAACAACACGTGGTAACTCAAAAAGATTTGGGTGTGGCTGTGCACGTCTAAATGTGTAGCCTCAAAAGAGAACCCACAGGAGAATTTTCTTACGTCAAAATTTGTCAGAAAACCACTTTTTAAGGAAATCCCGCATCGTGGGAAATTATCTTGTTTTTTCTAATCAACACGATGTAACTCGAAAAGCTTTGGTGGTGCGTGTATGTCTAAGCATGTAGCCTCCAAAGAGAACGCAAGGGATAGTTTTCTCTCGAAAGAATATGTAAGAATACCACGTTATAAGGAAATAATGTTGCAGAGTGTAGACAAATATGTACTTATTGGAAACACTTTACGAAAAGAAATAACACATCATGCAAACTTAGCTTGTATCTCCTAAACAACACGTTGTAACTCGAAAAGATTTGGTGTGGCGTGAACGACTAAACGTGTACCCTCAATGGAGAACCCACAGGAGAGTTTTCTTTCATCAAAATTTGTCAGAAAACCACGTTTTAAGGAAATCCTGCATCCTGCGAAATTATCTTGTTTTTCCTAAACAACATGTTGTAACTCGAAAAGCTTTGGTGTTGCGTATATGTCTAAGCATGTAGCCTCAAAAGAGAACGCACAGGAGAGTTTTCTCCCGAAAGAATATGTAGGAATACCACGTTATAAGGAAATACAGTGTTGCAGAGTAAAGACAAATACATACATATTGGAAACACTTAAGCTTTACGAGAAGAAATAACACATAGTACAAAATTAGCTTGTATATCCTAAACAACACGTTAGAACTCAAAAGGATTTGGTGTGGCGTGTACGTCTAAACGTGAATCCTCAAAAGAGAACCCACAGGAGAATTTTCTTTCGTCAAATTTGTCAGAAAACAACGTTTTAAGGAAATCCCGCATCATGCGAAATTATCTTGTTTTTCCTAAACAACACGTTGTACCTCGAAAAGCTTTCGTGTTGCATGAATGTCTAAGTGTGTAGCCTCCAAAAAGAACGCACAGGAGAGTTTTCTCTCGAAAGAATATGTAAGAATACCACGTTATAAGGAAATACAGTGTTGCAGAGTAGAGGCAAATACATACGTATTGGAAACACTTAAACTCTACGAGAAGAAATAATTCATTGTAAAAAAATTAGCTTGTATCTCCTAAACAACAAGTTGCAACTCAAAAAGATTTGGTGTGGCGTGTACGTCTAAACATGTAGCCTCAAAAGAGAACGCACGGGAGAGTTTTCTCCCGAAAGAAAAGTAGGAATACTACCTTATAAGGAAATACAGTGTTGCAGAGTAAAGACAAATACATACATATTGGAAACACTTAAGCTTTACGAGAAGAAATAACACATAGTACAAAATTAGCTTGTATATCCTAAACAACACGTTAGAACACAAAAGGATTTGGTGTGGCGTGTACGTCTAAACGTGAATCCTCAAAAGAGAACCCACAGGAGAATTTTCTTTCGTCAAATTTGTCAGAAAACCACATTTTAAGGAAATCCCGCATCATGCGAAATTATCTTGTTTTTCCTAAACAACACGTTGTACCTCGAAAACTTTCGTGTTGCGTGAATGTCTAAGTGTGTAGCCTCCAAAAAGAACGCACAGGAGACTTTTCTCTCGAAAGAATATGTAAGAATACCACGTTATAAGGAAATACAGTGTTGCAGAGTAGAGGCAAATACATAAGTATTGGAAACACTTAAACTTTACGAGAAGAAATAATTCATTGTAAAAAAATTAGCTTGTATCTCCTAAACAAAAAGTTGCAACTCAAAAAGATTTGGTGTGGCGTGTACGTCTAAACGTTTAGCCTCAAAAGAGAACCCACAGGAGAATTTTCTTTCTTCAAAATTTGTCAGAAAACCACGTTTTAAGGAAATCCCGCATCGTGAGAAATTATCTTGTTCTTCCTAAACAACACGTTGTAACTCGAAAAGCTTTGCTGTTGCGTGTATGTCTCAGCGTGTAGCCTCAAATGAGAACGCACAGGAGAGTTTTCTCTCGAAAAAATATGTAAGAATACCACGTTATAAGGAAATACAGTGTTGCAGAGTAAAGACAAATACTTATTGGAAAAACTTTATGAGAAGAAATAACGCATCGTACAAAATTAGCTTGTATCTCCTAAACAACACATTGTAACTCGAAAAGATTTGGTGTGGTGTGTACGTCTAAACGTGTAGCCTCAAAAGAGAACCCACAGGAGAATTTTTGTTCGTAAAATTTGTCAGAAATCCATGTTTTAAGGAAATCACTCATCGTGCGTAATTATCTTGTTTTTCCTAAACAACACGTTGTAACTCAAAAAGCTTTGATGTTGCGTGTATGTCTAAGCGTGTAGCCTCAAAAGAGAACGCACAGGAGAGTTTTCTCTCGAAAGAACATGTAAGAATACCACATTATAAGGAAATACAGTTTTGCAGAATAAAGACAAATACATATGTATTTGAAACACTCTATGAGAAGAAATAACGCATCGTAAAAAATTAGTTTGTATCTCCTAAACAACACGTTGTAACTCGAAAAGATTTGGTGTGGCATGTACGTCTAAACGTGTAGCCTCAAAAGAGAACCCACAGGAGAATTTTCTTTCGTCAAAATTTGTCAGAAAACCACTTATTAAGGAAATCCTGCATCATGCGAAACTATCTTGTTTTTCCTAAACAACACATTGTAACTCGAAAATCTTTGGTGTTGCGTGTATGTCTAAGCATGTAGCCTCAAAAGAGAACGCACAGGAGAGATTTCTCTCGAACGAGTATGTAAGAATACCACGTTATAAGGAAATACATTGTGGCAAATTAAAGTTAAATACGTTCCTTTTGGAAACACTTAAACTTTACAAGAAGATATAAAGCATCGTAAAAAATTAGCTTGTATCTCCTAAAGAACACGTTGTAACTCGAAAACATTTGGTGTGGCGTGTACGTCTAAACGTTTAGCCTCAAATGAAAACCCACAGGAGAATTTTATTTCCTCAAAATTTGTCAGAAAACCACGTTTTAAGGAATTCCCGCATCGTGCGAAATTATCTTGTTTTTCCTAAACAACACGTTCTAACTCGAGATGCTTTGGTGTTGCGTGTATGTCTAAGCGTGTAGCCTCAAAAGAGAATGCACAGGAGAGTTTTCTCTCGAAAGAATATGTACGAATACCATGTTATAAGGAAATACAGTGTTGTAGAGTAAAGACAAATACGTACATATTGGAAACACTTTAGGAGAAGAAATAACGCATCGTACAAAATTAGCTTGTATCTCCTAAACAACTGGTTGTAACTCGAAAAGATTTGGTGTGGCGTGTACGTCTAAACATGTAGCCTCAAAAGAGAACCCACAGGAGAATTTTCTTTCGTCAAAATTTTCAGAAAACCACGTTTTAAGGAAATCCCGCATCGTGCGCAATTATCTTGTTTTTCATAAACAAAGCATTGTAACTCGAAAAGCTTTGGTGTTGGGTGTATGTGTAAGCGTGTAGCCTCAAAAGAGAATGCACAGGAGAGTTTTCTCTCGAAAGAATATGTAAGAATACCACGTTATAAGGAAATATATTGCTGCAGAGTAAAGACAAATACATACGTACTGGAAACATATTATGAGAAGAAATAATGCATGGTACAAAATTTGCTTGTATCTCCTAAACAACACGTGGTAACTCAAAAAGATTTGGTGTGGCGTGCACGTCTAAATGTGTAGCCTCAAAAGAGAACCCACAGGAGAATTTTCTTACGTCGAAATTCGTCAGAAAACCACATTTTAAGGAAATCCCGCATCGTGCGAAATTATCCTGTTTTTCCTAATCAACACGTTGTAACTCGAAAAGCTTTGGTGGTGCGTGTATGTCTAAGCGTGTAGCCTCCAAAGAGAACGCACAGGATAGTTTTCTCTCGAAAGAATATGTAAGAATACCACGTTATAAGGAAATACAGTGTTGCAGAGTATAGACAAATATGTATTTATTGGAAACACTTTACGAGAAGAAATAACGCATCATGCAAAATTAGCTTGTATCTCCTAAACAACACGTTGCAACTCGAAAAGATTTGTTGTGGCGTGTACGACTAAACATGTAGCCTCAAAGGAGAACCCACAGGAGGGTTTTCTTTCGTCAAAATTTGTCAGAAAACCACGTTTTAAGGAAATCCTGCATCGTGCGAAATTATCTTGTTTTTACTAAACAACATGTTGTAACTCGAAAAGCTTTGATGTTGCATATATGTCTAAGGGTGTAGCCTCAAAAGAGAACGTACAGGAGAGTTTTCTCCCGTAAGAATATGTAGGAATACCACGTTATAAGGAAATACAATGTTGCAGAGTAAAGACAAATACATACTTATTGGAAACACTAAGCGTGTAGCCTCCAAAGAGAACGCACAGGATAGTTTTCTCTCGAAAGAATATGTGAGAATACCACGTTATTAGGAAATACAGTGTTGCAGAGTATAGACAAATATGTACTTATTGGAAACAACATGTTGCAACTCAAAAAGCTTTGGTGTTGCGTGTATGTCTAAGCATGTAGCCTCAAAAGAGAACGCACAGGAGAGTTTTCTCTCGAAAGAATATGTAAGAATACCACGTTATAAGGGAATACAGTGTTGCAGAGTAAAGACAAATACATACTTATTGGAAACACTTAAGCTTACGAGAAGAAATAACACGTAGTACAAAATTAGCTTGTATATCCTAAACAACACGTTATAATTCGAAAGGATTTGGTGTGGCGTGTACGTCTAAACGTGCAGCCTCAAAAAAGAACCCACAGAAGAATTTTCTTTCGTCAAAATTTGTCAGAAAACCACGTTTTATGGAAATCCCGCATCATGCGAAATTATCTTGTTTTTCTTAAACAACACGTTGTAACTCGAAAAGCTTTGGTGTTGCGTGAATGTCTAAGCGTGTAGCCTCCAAAGAGAACGCACAGGAGAGTTTTCTCTCGAAAGAATATGTAAGAATATCACGTTATAAGGAAATACAGTGTTGCAGAGTAGAGGCAAATACATACGTATTGGAAACACTTAAACTTTACGAGAATAAATAATTCATCTTTAAAAAATTAGCTTGTATCTCCTAAACAACAAGTTGTAACTCAAAAAGATTTGGTGTGGCGTGTACGTCTAAGGTGTAGCCTCAAAAGAGAATGCACAGGGGAGTTTTATCCCGAAAGCATATGTAGGAATACCACATTATAAAGAAATACAGTGTTGCAGAATAAAGGCAAATACATACGTATTGGAAACACTTAAACATTACGAGACGAAATAACGCATCGTAAAAAAATTAGCTTGTATCTCCTAAACAACAAGTTGGAACTCAAAAAGATTTGGTGTCGCGTGTATGTCTAAACGTGTAGCCTCAAAAGAGAACCCACAGGACAATTTTCTTTCTTCAAAATTTGTCAGAAAACCACGTTTTATGGAAATCCCGCATCGTGAGAAATTATCTTGTTCTTCCTAAACAACACGTTGTAACTCGAAAAGCTTTGCTGTTGCTTGTATGTCTAAGCGTGTAGCCTCAAATGGGAATGCACAGGAGAGTTTTCTCTCGAAAAAATATGTAAGAATACCATATTGGTATTCAAGGAAATACAGTGTTGCTGAGTAAAGACAAATACTTACTTATTGGAAAAACTTTACGAGAAGAAATAACGCATCGTACAAAATTAGCTTGTATCTCCTAACCAACACGTTGTAACTTAAAAAGATTTGGTGTGGCCTGTACGTCTAAACGTGTAGTCTCAAAAGAGAACCCATAGTAGAATTTTCTTTGGTCAAAATTTGTCAGAAAACCACGTATTAAAGAAATTCCTAATCGTGCGAAATTATCTTGTTTTTCCTAAACAACACGTTTTAACGCGAAAAGCTTTGGTGTTGCGTGTATGTCTAAGTGTGTAGCCTCAAAAGAGGACACACAGGAGAGTTTTCTCTCGAAAGAAGATATAAGAATACCACGTTATAAGGAAATACAGTGTTGCAGACTAAAGGCAAATACGTACGTATTGGAAACACTTTAGAGAAGAAATAACACATCTTACAAAATAAGCTTCTAGTTCCTAAACAACACGTTGTAACTTACTTCTCTTAAAGAGTTTCCAATAGGTACGTATTTGTCTTTACTCTGCAACACTGTATTTCCTTATAACGTGGTATTCTTACATATTCTTTCGAGAGAAAACTCTCCTGTTCGTTCTCTTTTGAGGCTACAAGCTTAGACATACATGCAACACCAAGGCTTTTCGAGTTACAACATGTTGTTTAGGAAAAACAAGATAATATCGCAGGATGCGAGATTTCCTTAAAACGTGGTTTCCGACAAATTTTGATGAAAGAAAGTTCTCCTGTGGGTTCTGTTTTGAGGCTACACGTTTAAACGTACACCTCACACCAAATCTTTTCGAGTTACAAGGTGTTGTTAGGAGATACAAGCTAATTTTGTATGATGAGTTATTTCTTCTCGTAAAGTGTTTCCAATATGTACTTATTTGTCTTTACTCTGCAAAATTGTATTTCCTTATAACGTGGTATTCTTAAATATTCTTTCGAGAGAAAACTCTCCTGTGCCTTCTCTTTTGAGGATCCATGCTTACCCATACACGCAACACCAAATCTTTTCGAGCTACAACATGTTGTTTAGGAAAAAGAAGATGATCTCGCACGATGCAGGATTTCCTTAAAACGAGGTTTTCTGAAAAATTTTGTCGAAAGAAAATTCTCCTGTGGGTTCTCTTTTGAGGCTACACGTTTAGACGTACATGCCACACCAAATCTTTTCGAATTACAACATGTTGTTTCGGAGATACAAGCATAATTTTGTAAGATGCGTTACTTCTTCTCGTAAAGTGTTTCCAATATGTAAGTACTAGTCTTTACTCTGCAACACTGTATTTCCTTATAACGTGGTATTCTTATATATTCTTACGAGAGAAAACTATCCTGTGCGTTCCCTTTTTAGGCTACACACTTAGACATACAGGCAACACCAAAGCTTTTCGAGTTACATCGTGTTGTTTATGAAAAACAAGATAATTTCGCACGATGCGGGATTTCCTTAAAACGTAGTTTTCTGAAACATTTTGACGAAAGATAATTCTTCAGTGGGTTCCCTTTTGAGGCTACACGTTTAGACGTACACGCCACACCAAATCCTTTCGATTTACCACGTGTTGTTTAGGAGATACAAGCTAATTTTGTATGATTCGTTATTTCTTCTCGTAAAGTGTTTCCAATAAGTACGTATTTGTCTTTACTCTGCAACACTGTATTTCCTTATAACGTTGTATTCTTACATATTCTTTCAAGAGAAAACTCTCCTGTGCGTTCTCTTTAGAGGCCATACGCTTAGACATACACGCAACGCCAAAGCTTTTCGAGTTACAATGTGTTGTTTAGGAAAAACAAGATAATTTCACAGGATGCGAGATTTCCATAAAACGTGGTTTTCTGAAAAATTTTGACGAAACAAAGTTCTCCTGTGGGTTCTCTTTTGAGACTACATGTGTAGAGGTACGAGTCACACCAAATCTTTTCGAGTTACAACTTGTTGTTTAGGAGATACAAGCTAATTTTTTACGTTGCCTTATTTCTTCTCATAAAGTGTTTCCAATAGTATTTGTCTTTACTCTGCAACACTGTATTTCCTTATAACGTGGTATTCTTACATATTCTTTCGAGCGAAAACTCTCCTGTGTGCTCTCTTTTGAGGCTACAGGCTTAGACATACACGCAACACCAAAGCTTTTCGAGTTACAACGTGTTGTTTAGGAAAAACAAGATAATTTCGTACGATGCGAGATTTCCTTAAAACTTGGTTTCTGACAAATTTTGATGAAAGAAGATTCTCCTGTGGGTTCTCGTTTGAGGCTACACTTTTAGACTTACACGTCACACCAAATCTTTTCCAGTTACAACGTGTTGTTTAGGAGATACAAGCTAATTTTGTACGATGCATTATTTTTTCTCGTAAAGTGTTTCCAATATGTACTTATTTGTCTTTACTCTGCAAAATTGTATTTCCTTATAACGTGATATTCTTACACCTTCTTTCGAGAGAAAATTCTCCTGTGCCTTCTCTTTTGAGGCTACACGCTGACACATACACGCAACACAAAAGCTTTTCGAGTTACAACGTGTTGTTTAGGAAAAACAAGATAATTTCATACGATGTGAGATTTCCTTAAAACGTGGTTTCTGACAAATTTTGATGAAAGAAGATTCTCCTGTGGGTTCTCGTTTGAGGCTACACTTTTAGACTTACACGTCACACCAAATCTTTTCGAGTTAAAACGTGTTGTTTAGGAGATACAAGCTAATTTTGTACGATGCGTTATTTCTTCTCGTAAAGTGTTTCCAATATGTACTTATTTGTCTTTACTCTGCAAAATTGTATTTCCTTATAACGTGATATTCTTACATCTTCTTTCGAGAGAAAATTCTCCTGTGCCTTCTCTTTTGAGGCTACACGCTTACACATACACGCAACACAAAAGCTTTTCGAGTTACAACGTGTTGTTTAGGAAAAACAAGATAATTTCGTACGATGTGAGATTTCCTTAAAACGTGGTTTCTGACAAATTTTGATGAAAGAAGATTCTCCTGTCGGTTCTTGTTTGAGGCTACACTTTTAGACTTACACGTCACACAAAATCTTTTCGAGTTACAACGTGTTGTTTAGGAGATACAAGCTAATTTTTTACGATGCGTTATTTCTTCTCATAAAGTGTTTCCAATATGTACTTATTTGTCTTTACTCTGCAAAATTGTATATCCTTATAACGTGATATTCTTACATATTCTTTCGAGAGAAAATTCTCCTGTGCCTTCTCTTTTGAGGCTACACGTTTACACATACACGCAACACCAAAGCTTTTCGAGTTACAACATGTTGTTTAGGAAAAAGAAGATGATTTCGCACGATGTGGCATTTCCTTAAAACGAGGTGTTCTGAAAAATTTTGAAGTAAGAAAATTCTCCTGTGGGTTTTCTTTTGAGGCTACACATTTAGACGTACATGCCACACCAAATCCTTTCGAGTTACCACGTGTTGTTTAGGAGATACAAGCTAATTTTGTACGATGCGTTATTTCTTCTTGTAAAGTGTTTCCGATACGTACTTATTTGTCTTTACTCTGCAACACTGTATTTCCTTATAACGTGGTATTCTTACATATTATTTCGAGGAAAAACTCTCCTGTGCGTTCTCTTTTGAGGCTACACGCTTAGACAAACATGCAACGCCAAAGTTTTTCGAGTTACAATGTGTTGTTTAGGAAAAACAAGATAATTTGGCATGATGCGAGATTTCCATAAAACGTGGTTTTCTGACAAATTTTGACGAAAGAAAATTCTCCTGTGGGTTCTCTTTTGAGGCTACACGTTTAGATGTACACGCCACACCAAATCCTTTCGAGTTACCACGTGTTGTTTAGGAGATACAAGCTAATTTTGTATGATGCGTTATTTCTTCTCGTAAAGTGTTTCCAATATGTACGTATTTGTCTTTCTCTGCAACACTGTATTTCCTTATAACGTTGTATTCTTTCATGTTCTTTCGAGAGAAAACTCTCCTGTGCATTCTCTTTAGAGGCTACATGCTCAGACATACACGCAACACCAAAGCTTTTCGAGTTACAACGTGTTGTTTAGGAAAAACAAGATAATTTTGCACGGTGCGGGATTTCCTTAAAACGTGGTTTTCTGACAAATTTTGAAGAAAGAAAGTTCTCCTGTGTGTTCTCTTTTGAGGCTAAACGTGTAGACATACGAGCCACACGAAATATTTTTGAGTTACAACGTGTTGTTTAGGAGATACAAGCAAATATTGTACAATGCGTTATTTCTTCTCATATAGTGTTTCCAATACATACTTATTTGTCTTTACTCTGCAACACTGTATTTCCTTATAACGTGGTATTCTTACATATTCTTTCGAGGGAAAACAATCCTGTGCATTCTCTTTTGAGGTTACACGCTTAGACAAACACGCAACGCCAAAGCTTTTGGAGTCACCACGTGTTGTTTAGGAAAAACAAGATAATTTCGCACGATACAAGATTTCCATTAAACGTGGATTTCTGAAAAATTTTGACAAAACAAAGATCTCCTGTGGGTTCTCTATTGAGGCTGCACGTGTAGAGGTACGAGCCACACCAAATCTTTTCGAGTTACTACGTGTTGTTTAGGAGATACAAGCTAATTTTCTAGGATGCGATATTTCTTCTCTTAAAGTGTTTCCAATACGTACGTAGTTGTCTTTACTCTGCAACACTGTATTTCCTTATAACGTAGTATTCTTACATATTCTTTCGAGAGAAAACTCTCCTGTGCGTTCTCTTTTGAGGCTACACGCGTAGACATACACGCAACACCAAAGCTTTTCGAGTTACAACGTGTTGTTTAGGAAAAACAAGATAATTTCGCACGAAGCGACACTTCCTTAAAACGTGGTTTCTGACAAATTTTGATGAAAGAAAATTCTCCTGTGGGTTCTCGTTTGAGGCTACACTTTTAGACGTACACGTCACACCAAATCTTTTTGAGTTACAACGTGTTGTTTAGGAGATACAAGATAATTTTTTAAGATGCATTATTTCTTCTCGTAAAGTGTTTCCAATATGTACTTATTGGTCTTTATCTGCAAAATTGTATTTCCTTATAACGTGGAATTCTTACATATTCTTTCGAGAGAATACTCTCCAGTGCCTTCTCTTTTGAGGCTCCACGCTTACACATACACGCAACACCATAGCTTTTCGAGTTACAACATGTTGTTTAGGAAAAAGAAGATGATTTCGCACGATGCGGGATTTCCTTAAAACGTGGTTTTCTGAAAAATTTTGAATAAAGAAAATTCTCCTGTGGGTTCTCCTTTGAGGCTACACGTTTAGACGTACATGCCACACCAAATCCTTTCGAGTTACCACGTGTTGTTTAGGAGATACAAGCTAATTTTGTACGATGCATTATTTCTTCTCGTAAAGTGTTTCCAATACGTACTTATTTGTCTTTAATCTGCAACACTGTATTTCCTTATAACATAGTATTCTTACATATTATTTCGAGGGAAAACTCTCCTGTGCGTTCTCTTTTGAGGGGACACCCTTAGACAAACACGCTACGCCAAAGCTTTTAGAGTTACAATGTGTTGTTTAGGAAAAACAAGATAATTTAGCACGATGCGAGATTTCCATAAAACGTGGTTTTCTGAAAAATTTTGACGAAAGAAAGTTCTCCTGTGGGTTCTCTTTTGTGGCTACTCGTGTAGAGGTACGAGCCACACCAAATCTTTTCGAATTACAACGTGTTGTTTAGGAGATATAAGCTAATTTTTTACGATGCGTTAATTCTTCTCGTAAAGTGTTTCCAATAAGTACATGTTTGTCTTTACACTGCAACATTATATTTCCTTATAACGTGGTATTCTTACATATTCCTTCGAGGGAAAACTATCCTGTGCGTTCCATTTTGAGGCTACACACTTAGACATACAGGCAACACCAAAGCTTTTCGAGTTACAACGTGTTGTTTATGGAAAACAAGATAATTTTGCACGATGCGGGATTTCCTTAAAACGTGGTTTTCTGACAAATTTTGACGAAAGAAAATTCTCCTGTGGCTTCTCTTTTGAGGCTACACGTTTAGACGTGCACGCCACACCAAATCCTTTCGAGTTACCACGTGTTGTTTAAGAGATACAAGCTAATTTTGTATGATGCGTTATTTCTTTTCGTAAAGTGGTTCCAATACGTATGTATTTGTCTTTACTCTGCAACACTGTATTTCCTTATAACGTTGTATTCTTACATGTTCTTTCGAGAGAAAACTCTCCTGTGCATTCTCTTTAGAGGCTACATGCTCAGACATACACGCAACACCAAAGCTTTTCGAGTTACAACGTGTTGTTTAGGAAAAACAAGATAATTTTGCACGATGCGGGATTTCCTTAAAACGTGGTTTTCTGACAAATTTTGACGAAAGAAAGTTCTCCTGTGGGTTCTCTTTTGAGGCTACACGTGTAGCCGTACGAGCCACACCAAATAATTTTGAGATACAACGTGTTGTTTATGAGATACAAGCAAATATTGTACGATGCACTATTTCTTCGCATAAAGTGTTTCCCATACATACATATTTGTCTATACTCTGCAACACTGTATTTCCTTATAACATGGTATTCTTACATATTCTTTCGAGGGATAATTCTCCTGTGCATTCTCTTTTGAGGCTACACGATTAGACAAACACGCAACACCAAAGCTTTTCGAGTTACAACATGTTGATTAGGAAAAAGAAGATGATTTCGCACGATGCGGTATTTCCTAAAAACCTGGTTTTCTGAAAAATTTTGACGAAAGAAAATTCTCCTGTGGGTTCTCTTTTGAGGCTACATATTTAGACGTACACGTCACACCAAATCTTTTCGAGTTACAACGTGTTGTTTAGGACATACAAGCTAATTTTTTTTTATAATGCGTTAATTCTCGTAAAGTGTTTCCAATACGTACGTATTTGTCTTTACTCTGCAACACTGTATTTCCTTATAACGTGGTATTCTTACATATTCTTTCGAGAGAAAACTATTCTGTGCATTCCCTTTTGAGGCTAAACACTTAGACATACTAGCAACACCAAAGCTTTTTGAGTTACAACGTGTTGTTTATAAAAAACAAGATAATTTCGCACGATGCCTGATTTCCTTAAAACATGGTCTTCTGACAAATTTTGATGAACGAAAATTATTCTGTTGGTTCTCTTTTGAAGCTTCACGTTTAGATGTGCACGCCACACCTAATCCTTTCGAGTTGCCACGTGTTGTTTAGGAGATACAAGCTAATTTTGTACGATGCTTTATTTCTTCTCCTAAAGTGTTTCCAATACGTACGTATTTGTCTTTACTCTGCAACACTGTATTTCCTTATAACGTGGTATTCTTACACATTCTTTCGAGAGAAAACTATCCTGTGCCTTCCCTTTTGAGGCTACACACTTAGACATACAGGCAACACCAAAGCTTTTCAAGTTACAACGTGTTGTTTATGAAAAACAAGATAATTTCACACGATGCGGGATTTCCTTAAAACTTGGTGTTCTGACAAATTTTGACTAAAGAAAATTCTCCTGTGGGTTCTCTTTTGAGGCTACACGTTTAGACGTGCACGCCACACCAAATCCTTTCGAATTACCACGTGTTGTTTAGGAGATAAAAGCTAATTTTCTACGATGCGTTATTTCTTCTTGTAAAGAGTTTCCAATATGTACATATTTGTCTTTACTCTGCAACACTGTATTTCCTTATAACATTGTATTCTTACATGTTCTTTCGAGAGAAAACTCTCCTGTGCATTCTCTTTAGAAGCTACACGCTTAGATATACACGCAACACCAAAGCTTTTCGAGTTACAACGTGTTGTTTAGGAAAAACAAGATAATTTTGCACGATGCGGGATATCATTAAAACGTGGTTTTCTGACAAATTTTGACTAAAGAAAGTTCTCCTGTGCATTGTCTTTTGAGGCTACAGGTTTAGACGTACACGCCACACCAAATCTTTTCGAGTTACAACTTGTTGTTTAGGAGATACAAGCAAATTTTTTTCGATGCGTTATTTCTTCTTGTAAAGTGTGTCCAATACGTAATTAATTGTCTTTACTCTGCAACACTGTATTTCCTTATAACGTGGTATTCTTACATATTCTTTCGAGGGAAAACTCTCCTGTGCGTTCTCTTTTGGGCTACACACTTAGACATACACACAACGCCAAAGCTTTTCGAGTTACAACGTGTTGTTTAGGAAAAACAAGATAATTTCGCACGATGCGAGATTTCCATAAAACGTGGTTTTCTGAAAAATTTTGACGAAAGAAAGTTCTCCTGTGGGTTCTCTTTTGAGGCTACATGTTTAGACGTACACGTCACACCAAATCTTTTCGAGTTACAACGTGTTGTTTAGGAGGTACAAGCTAATTTTTTACGATGCGTTATTTTTTCTCATAAAGTGTTTCCAATAAGTACTTATTTGTCTTCACTCTGCAAAATTGTATTTCATTATAACGTGGTATTCTTGCATATTCTTTCGAGAGAAAACTCTCCTGTGCCTTCTCTTTTGAGGCTCCACACTTACACATACACGCAACACCAAAGCTTTTCGAGTTACAACATGTTGTTTAGGAAAAAGAAGATGATTTCGCATGATGCGGGATTTCCTTAAAACGTGGTTTTCTGAAAAATATTGACAAAAGAAAATTCTCCTGTGGGTTCTCTTTTGAGGCTACACGTTTAGACGTACATGCCACACCAAATCTTGTTGAGTTACAACGTGTTGTTTAGGAGATACAAGCTAATTTTTTACCATGTGTTTATTCTTCTCGTAAAGTGTTTCCAACATATACGTATTTGTCTTTACTCTGCAACATTGTATATCCTTATAACGTGGTATTCTTACATATTCTTTCGATAGAAAACTATCCTGTGCGTTCCCTTTTGAGGCTACACACTTAGACATACAGGCAACATCAAAGCTTTTCGAGTTACAACGTGTTGTTTATGAAAAACAAGATAATTTCACACGATGCGGGATTTCCTTAAAACGTGGTGTTCTGACAAATTTTGACGAAAGAAAATTCTCCTGTGGGTACTCTTTTGACGCTACATGTTTAGAGGTACACACCACACCAAATCCTATCGAGTTACTACGTGTTGTTTAGGAGATACAAGCTAATTTTGTACGATGCTTTATTTCTTCTCGTAAAGTGTTTGCAAACTTACGTATTTGTCTTTACTCTGCAACACTGTATTTCCTTATAATGTTGAATTCTTACATGTTCTTGCGAGAGAAAACTTTCCTGTGCATTCTCTTTAGAGGCTACATGCTCACACATACACGCAACACCAAAGCTTTTCGAGTTACAACATGTTGTTTAGGAAAAACAAGATAATTTTGCACGATGCAGATATCCTTAAAACGTGGTTTTCTGACAAATTTTGACGAAAGAAAGTTCTCCTGTGCATTGTCTTTTGAGGCTACAGGTTTAGACATACATGCCACACCAAATTTTTTTGAGGTACAACCTGTTGTTTAGGAGATACAAGCAAATTTTTTACGATGCGTTATTTCTTCTTGTAAAGTGTTTCCAATTCATAAGTATTTGTCTTTACTCTACAACACTGTATTTCCTTATAACGTGGTATTCTTACATATTCTTTCAAGAGAAAACTCTCCTGTGAGTTCTCTTTTGAGGCTACACGCTTAGACATACACGCAACACCAAAGTTTTTCGAGTTACAACGTGTTGTTTAGGAGATACAAGTTATTATTATACGATGCGTTATTTCTTCTCATAAAGTGTTTCCAATATGTACTTAATTGTCTTTACTCTGCAACACTGTATTTCCTTATAACGTGGTATTCTTACATATTCTTTCGAGGGAAAACTCTCCTGTGCATTCTCTTTTGGGCTACACGCTTAGACATACACGCAACGCCAAAGCTTTTCGAGTTACAACGTGTTGTTTAGGAAAAACAAGATAATTTCGCACGATGCGAGATTTCCATAAAACGTGGTTTTCTGAAAAAATTTGACGAAAGAAAGTTCTCCTGTGGGTTCTCTTTTGAGGCTACACGTTGAGACATACACGTCACACCAAATCTTTTCAAGTTACAACGTGTTGTTTAGGAGATACAAGCTAATTTTGTATGATGCGTTATTTCTTCTCATAAAGTGTTTCCAATAAGTACTTATTTTCTTTACTCTGAAAAATTGTATTTCCTTATAACGTGGTATTCTTGCATATTCTTTCGAGAGAAAACTCTCCCGTGCTTTCTCTTTTGAGGCTCCACACTTACACATACACGCAACACCAAAGCTTTTCGAGTTACAACATGTTGTTTAGGAAAAAGAAGATGATTTCGCATGATGCGGGATTTCCTTAAAACGTCGTTTTCTGAAAAATTTTGACAAAAGAAAATTCTCCTGTGGGTTCTCTTTTGAGGCTACACGTTTAGACGTACATGCCACTCCAAATCTTGTCGAGTTACAACGTGTTGTTTAGGAGATACAAGCTAATTTTTTACGATGTGTTTATTCTTCTCGTAAAGTGTTTCCAACACATACGTATTTGTCTTTACTCTGCAACATTGTATATCCTTATAACGTGGTATTCTTACATATTCTTTCGATAGAAAACTATCCTGTGCGTTCCCTTTTGAGGCTACACACTTAGACATACAGGCAACATCAAAGCTTTTCGAGTTACAATGTGTTGTTTATGAAAAACAAGATAATTTCGCACGATGCAGGATTTCCTTAAAACGTGGTGTTCTGACAAATTTTGACGAAAGAAAATTCTCCTGTGGGTACTCTTTTGACGCTACACGTTTAGAGGTACACGCCACACCGAATCCTATCGAGTTACCACGTGTTGTTTAGGAGATACAAGCTAATTTTGTACGATGCTTTATTTCTTCTCGTAAAGTGTTTCCAAACTTACGTATTTGTCTTTACTCTGCAACACTGTATTTCCTTATAATGTTCAATTCTTACATGTTCTTGCGAGAGAAAACTTTCCTGTGCATTCTCTTTAGAGGCGACATGGTCACACATACACGCAACACCAAAGCTTTTCGAGTTACAACGTGTTGTTTAGGAAAAACAAGATAATTTTGCACGATGCAGATATCCTTAAAACGTGGTTTTCTGACAAATTTTGACGAAAGAAAGTTTTCCTGTGCATTGTCTTTTGAGGCTACAGGTTTAGATGTACATGCCACACCAAATCTTTTTGAGTTACAACTTGTTGTTTAGGAGATACAAGCAAATTTTTTACGATGTGTTATTTCTTCTTGTAAAGTGTTTCCAATACATAAGTATTTGTCTTTACTCTACAACACTGTATTTCCTTATAATGTGGTATTCTTACATATTCTTTCAAGAGAAAACTCTCCTGTGAGTTCTATTTTGAGGCTACACGCTTAGACATACACGCAACACCAAAGCTTTTCGAGTTACAACGTGTTGTTTAGGAGATACAAGTTAATTTTGTACGATGCGTTATTTCTTCTCGTAAAGTGTTTCCAATATGTACTTAATTGTCTTTACTCTGCAACACTGTATTTCCTTATAACGTGGTATTCTTACATATTCTTTCGAGGGAAAACTCTCCTGTGCATTCTCTTTTGGGCTACACGCTTAGACATACACGCAACGCCAAAGCTTTTCGAGTTACAACGTGTTGTTTAGGAAAATCAAGATAATTTCGCACGATGCGAGATTTCCATAAAACGTGGTTTTCTGAAAAAAATTGACGAAAGAAAGTTCTCCTGTGGGTTCTCTTTTTTTTTCTTTTTTTTTATTCGATATAATTTATTTACATTTCAAATGATTTCCCCTTTTCTAGCCCCCCACTCCCCGAAAGTCCCTTAAGTCCCCTTCTCTTTCCCTGTCCTCCCACCTACCCCTTCCCACTTCACTGTTCTGGTTTTGCTGAATACTGTTTCACTGAGTCTCTCCAGAACCAGGGGCCAGTCCTCCTTTCTCCTTGTACCTCATTTGATGTGTGGATTATGTTTTCGGTATTCCAGTTTTCTAGGTTAATATCCACTTATTAATGAGTGCATACCATGATTCACCTTTTGAGTCTGGGTTACCTCATTTAGTATGATGTTCTCTAGCTCCATCCATTTGCCTAAGAATTTCATGAATTCATTGTTTCTAATGGCTGAATAGTACTCCATTGTGTAGATATACCACATTTTTTGTATCCTCTCTTCTGTTGAGGGATACCTGGGTTCTTTCCAGCATCTGGCAATTATAAATAGGGCTGCTATGAACATAGTAGAGCATGTATCCTTATTATATGGTGGGGAATCCTCTGGGTATATGCCCAGGAGTGGTATAGCAGGATCTTCTGGAAGTGAGGTGCCCAGTTTTCGGAGGAACCGCCAGACTGATTTCCAGAGTGGTTGTACCAATTTGCAGTCCCACCAGCAGTGGAGGAGTGTTCCTCTTTCTCCACACCCTCTCCAACACCTGCTGTCTCCTGAATTTTTAATCTTAGCCATTCTGACTGGTGTAAGATGAAATCTCAGGGTTGTTTTAATTTGCATTTCCCTAATGACTAATGAAGTTGAGCATTTTTTAAGATGCTTCTCCGCCATCCGAAGTTCTTCAGGTGTGAATTCTTTGTTTAACTCTGTACCCCATTTTTTAATAGGATTGTTCGGTTTTCTGGAGTCTAACTTCTTGAGTTCTTTATATATATTGGATATTAGCCCTCTATCTGATGTAGGATTGGTGAAGATCTTTTCCCAATTTGTTGGTTGCCGATTTGTCCTCTTGATGGTGTCCTTTGCCTTACAGAAACTTTGTAACTTTATGAGGTCCCATTTGTCAATTCTTGCTCTTAGAGCATACGCTATTGGTGTTCTGTTCAGAAACTTTCTCCCTGTACCGATGTCCTCAACGGTCTTCCCCAGTTTCTTTTCTATTAGCTTCAGAGTGTCTGGCTTTATGTGGAGGTCCTTGATCCATTTGGATTTGAGCTTAGTACAAGGAGACAAGGATGGATCAATTCGCATTCTTCTGCATGCTGACCTCCAGTTGAACCAGCACCATTTGTTGAAAAGGCTATCTTTTTTCCATTGGATGTTTTCAGCCTCTTTGTCGAGGATCAAGTGGCCATAGGTGTGTGGTTTCATTTCTGGATCTTCATGGGTTCCCTTTTGAGGCTACACGTTGAGACATACACGTCACACCAAATCTTTTCAAGTTACAACGTGTTGTTTAGGAGATACAAGCTAATTTTGTACGATGCGTTATTTCTTCTCATAAAGTGTTTCCAATAAGTACTTATTTGTCTTTACTCTGCAAAATTGTATTTCCTTATAACGTGGTATTCTTGCATATTCTTTCGAGAGAAAAATTTCCTGTGCCTTCTCTTTTGAGGCTCCTCACTTACACATACACGCAACACCAAAGCTTTTCGAGTTACAACTTGTTATTTAGGAAAAAGAAGATGATTTCGCATGATGCGGGATTTCCTTAAAACGTGGTTTTCTGAAAAATTTTGAAGAAAGAAAATTCTCCTGTGGGTTCTCTTTCGAGGCTACCCGTTTAGACGTACATGCCATACCAAATCTTTTCGAGTTACAATGTGTTGTTTAGGAGATACAAGCTAATTTTTTTCGATGCGTTAATTCGTCTCGTAAAGTGTTTCCAGTACGTATTTGTCTTTACTCTGCAACATTGTATTTCCTTATAACGTGGTATTCTTACATATTCTTTCGAGATAAAACTATCCTGTGCGTTCTCTTTTGAGGTTACACGCTTAGACACACACGCAACACCAAAGCTTTTCGAGTTACAACGTGTTGTTTAGGAAAAACAAGATAATTTCGCACGATGCGAGATTTCCTTAAAACCTGGTTTCTGACAAATTTTGATGAAAGAAAATTCTCTTGTGGGTTCTCTGTTGAGGCTACACCTTTAGACGTACATGTCACACCAAATCTTTTCGAGTTACAACGTGTTGTTTAGGAGATACAAGCTAATTTTGTACGATGTGTTATTTCTTCTCGTAAAGGGTTTCCAATATGTACTTATTTGTCTTTACTCTGCAAAATTGTATTTCCTTATAACGTGGTATTCTTACATAATCTTTCAAGAAAAAACTCTCCTGTGCCTTCTCTTTTGAGGCTACATGCTTACACATACACGCAACACCAAAGCTTTTCGAGTTACAACATGTTGTTTAGGAAAAAGTAGATGATTTCGCACGATGCGGGATTTCCTTGAAGTGTGGTTTTCTGAAAAATTTTGACGAAAGAAAATTCTCCTGTGGGTTCCCTTTTGAGGCTACACGTTTAGACGAACATGCCACTCCAAATCTCTTCGAGTTACAACGTGTTGTTTCGGAGATACAAGCTAATTTTGTAGGATGTGTTAATTATTCTCATAAAGTGTTTCCAAGACTTACATATTTGTCTTTACTCTGCAACACTGTATTTCCTTATAACTTGGTAGTCTTACATATTCTTTCGAGAGAAAACTATCCCGTGCTTTCACTTTTGCGGCTACACACTTAGACAAAGAGGCAACACCAAACCTTTTCGAGTTACAACCTGTTGTTAATGAAAAACAAGATAATTTCGCACGATGCAGGATTTCCTTAAAACGTAGTTTTCTGAAAAATTTTGACGAAAGAAAATTCTTCAGTGGGTATTCTTTTGAGGCTACATGTTTAGACGTACACGCCACACCAATTCCTTTCGAGTTACCACGTGTTGTTTAGGAGATACAAGCTAATTTTGTATGATGCGTTATTTCTTCTCGTAAAGTGTTTCCAATATGTACGTATTTGTCTTTACTCTGCAACACTTTATTTCCTTATAACGTGGTATTCTTACATATTCTTTCGAGAGAAAACTCTACTGTGCATTCTCTTTAGAGGCTACACACTTAGACATACACGCAACGCCAAAGCTTTTCGAGTTACAATGTGCTGTTTAGGATAAACAAGATAATTTCGCACGATGCGAGATTTCCATAAAACGTGGTTGTCTGAAAAATGTTGACGAAAGAAAGTTCTCCTGTGGATTTTCTTTTGAGGCTACACATGTAGAGGTACGAGCCACACCAAATCTTTTCGAGTTACAATGTGTTGTTTAGGAGATACAAGCTAATTTTGTACGATGCATTATTTCTTCTCTTAAAGTGTTTCCAATACTATTTGTCTTTACTCTGCAACACTGTATTTCCTTATAACGTGGTATTTTTACATATTCTTTCGAGAGAAAACTCTCCTGTGAGTTCTCTTTTGAGGCTACACGCTTAGACATACACGCAACACCAAAGGTTTTCGAGTTACAACGTGTTGTTTAGGAAAAACAAGATAATTTCGCACGATGCGAGATTTCCTTAAAACGTGGTTTCTGACAAATTTTGATGAAATAAAATTCTCCTGTGGGTTCTCTTTTGAGGCTACACTTTTAGACGTACACGTCACACCAAATCTTTTCAAGTTACAACGTGTTGTTTAGGAGATACAAGGTAATTTTGAACGATGCGTTATTTCTTCTAGTAAAGTGTTTCCAATATGTACTTATTTGTCTTTACTCTGCAAAATTGTATTTCCTTATAACGTGGTATTCTTACATATTCTTTCGAGAGAAAACTATCCTTTGCCTTCTCTTTTGAGGCTCCACGCTTGCACATACACGCAACACCAAAGCTTTTCGAGTTACAACATGTTGTTTAGGAAAAAGAAGATGATTTCGCACGATGCGGGATTTCCTTAAAACGTGATTTTCTGAAAATTTTTGAAGAAATGAAATTCTCCTGTAGGTTCTCTTTTGAGGCTACACGTTTAGACGTACATGCCACACCAAATCTTTTCGAGTTACAACGTGTTGTTTAGGAGTTTCAAGCTAATTTTTTACGATACGTTAATTCTTCTCGGAAAGTGTTTCGAATACGTACGTATTTGTCTTTACTCTGCAACATTGTATTTCCTTATAACGTGGTATTCTTACATATTCTTTCTAGAGAAAAGTATCCTGTGCGTTCTCTTTTGAGGTTACACACTTAGACATACACGCAACATTTAGCCTCAAATGAAAACCCACAGGAGAATTTTCTTTCCTCAAAATTTGTCAGAAAACCACGTTTTAAGGAATTCCCGCATCATGAGAAATTATCTTGTTTTTCCTAAACAACACGTTCTAACTCGAAATGCTTTGGTGTTGCGTGTATGTCTAAGCGTGTAGCCTCAAAAGAGAATGCACAGGAGAGTTTTCTCTCGAAAGAATATGTACGAATACCATGTTATAAGGAAATACAGTGTTGTAGAGTAAAGACAAATACGTACATATTGGAAACACTTTAGGAGAAGAAATAACGCATCGTACAAAATTAGCTTGTATCTCCTAAACAACACGTTGTAACTCGAAAAGATTTGGTGTGGCGTGTACTTCTAAACATGTAACCTCAAAAGAGAACCCACAGGAGAATTTTCTTTCGTCAAAATTTGTCAGAAAACCACGTTTTAAGGAAATTCCGCATTGTGCGCAATTATCTTGTTTTTCATAAACAAAACATTGTAACTCGAAAAGCTTTGGTGTTGGGTGTATGTGTAAGCGTGTAGCCTCAAAAGAGAATGCACAGGAGAGTTTTCTCTCGAAAGAATATGTAAGAATACCACGTTATAAGGAAATATATTGCTGCAGAGTAAAGACAAATACATACGTATTGGAAACATATTATGAGAAGAAATAATGCATGGTACAAAATTTGCTTGTATCTCCTAAACAACACGTGGTAACTCAAAAAGATTTGGTGTGGTGTGCACGTCTAAATGTGTAGCCTCAAAAGAGAACCCACAGGAGAATTTTCTTACGTCAAAATTTGTCAGAAAACCACTTTTTAAGGAAATCCCGCATCGTGGGAAATTATCTTGTTTTTCCTAATCAACACGTTGTAACTCGAAAAGCTTTGGTGGTGCGTGTATGTCTAAGCGTGTAGCCTCCAAAGAGAAACCAAGGGATAGTTTTCTCTCGAAAGAATATGTAAGAATACCACGTTATAAGGAAATACAGTGTTGCAGAGTATAGACAAATATGTACTTATTGGAAACACTTTACGAAAAGAAATAACGCATCATGCAAACTTAGCTTGTATCTCCTAAACAACACGTTGTAACTCAAAAAGATTTGGTGTGGCGTGAACGACTAAACGTGTAGCCTCAAAGGAGAACACACAGGAGAGTTTTCTTTCGTCAAAATTTGTCAGAAAACCACGTTTTAAGGAAATCCTGCATCCTGCGAAATTATCTTGTTTTTCCTAAACAACATGTTGTAACTTGAAAAGCTTTGGTGTTGCGTATATGTCTAAGCGTGTAGCCTCAAAAGAGAATGCACAGGAGAGTTTTCTCCTGAAAGAATATGTAGGAATACCACGTTATAAGGAAATACAGTGTTGCAGAGTAAAGACAAATAAATACTTATTGGAAACACTTAAACTTTACGAGAAGAAATAAAACATAGTACAAAATTAGCTTGTATATCCTAAACAACACGTTATAACTCGAAAGGATTTGGTGTTGCGTGTATGTCTAAGCATGTAGCCTCAAAAGAGAATGCACAGGAGAGTTTTCTCTCGAAAGAATATGTAAGAATACCATGTTATAAGGAAACATATTGCTGCAGAGTAAAGACAAATACATACGTTTTGGAATCACATTAAGAGAAGAAATAACGCATGGTACAAAATTAGCTTGTATCTCCGAAACAACACGTGGTAACTCAAAAATATTTGGTGTGGTGTGTACATCTAAACGTGTAGCCTCAAAAGAGAACCGACAGGAGAATTTTCTTACGTCAAAATTTGTCAGAAAACCACGTTTTAAGGAAATCCCGCATCATGCGAAATTATCTTGTTTTTCCTAATCAACACGTTGTAACTCGAAAAGCTTTGGTGGTGCGTGTATGTCTAAGCGTGTAGCCTCCAAAGAGAACGCACAGGATAGTTTTCTCTCGAAAGAATATGTAAGAATACCACGTTATAAGGAAATACAGTGTTGCAGAGTATAAACAAATATGTACTTATTGGAAACACTTTAGGAGAAGAAATAACGCATCATGTAAAATTAGCTTGTATCTCCTAAACAACACGTTGTAACTCGACAAGATTTGGTGTGGCATGTATGTCTAAACGTGTAGCCTCAAAAGTGAACCCACAGGAGAGTTTTCTTTCGTCAAAATTTGTCAGAAAACCACGTTTTAAGGAAATACCGCATCGTGCGAAATTATCTTGTTTATCCTGAACAACATGTTGTAACTCGAAAAGCTTTGGTGGTGCGTGTATGTCTAAGCGTGTAGCCTCAAGAGAGAATGCACAGTAGAGTTTTCTTCCGAAAGAATATGTAGGAATACCACGTTATAAGGAAATACAGTGTTGCAGAGTAAAGACAAATACATACTTATTGGAAACACTTAAGCTTTACGAGAAGAAATAACACATAGTACAAAATTAGCTTGTATATCCTAAACAACATGTTATAACTCGAAAGGATTTGGTGTGGCGTGTACGACTAAACGTGTAGCCTCAAAAGAGAACCCACAGGAGAATTTTCTTTCGTCAAAATTTGTCAGAAAACCACGTTTTAAGGAAATCCCGCATCATGCGAAATTATCTTGTTTTTCCTAAACAACACGTTGTAACTCGAAAAGCTTTGGTGTTGGGTGAATGTCTAAGCGTGTAGCCTCCAAAGAGAACGCACAGGAGAGTTTTCTCTCGAAAGAATATGTAAGAATATCACGTTATAAGGAAATACAGTGTGGCAGAGTAGAGGCAAGTACATAGGTATTGGAAACACTTAAACTTTACGAGAAGAAATAATTCATCGTAAAAAAATTAGCTTTTATCTCCTAAACAACAAGTTGTAACTCAAAAAGATTTGGTGTGGCGTGTACGTCTAAAAGTGTAGCCTCAAAAGAGAACGCACAGGGGAGTTTTCTCCCGAAAGAATTTGTAGGAATACCACGTTATAAGGAAATACAGTGTTGCAGAGTAAAGACAAATACATACTTATTGGAAACAGTTAAGCTTTACGAGAAGAAATAACACATAGTACAAAATTAGCTTGTATATCCTAAACAACAGGTTATAACTCGATAGGATTTGGTGTGGCGTGTACATCTAAACGTGTAGCCTCAAAAGAGAACCCACAGGAGAATTTTCTTTCGTCAAAACTTTTCAGAAAACCACGTTTTAAGGGAATCCCGCATCATGCGAAATTATCTTGTTTTTCCTAAACAACACGTTGTAACTCGAAAAGCTTTGGTGTTGCGTGAATGTCTAAGCGTGTAGCCTCCAAAGAGAACGCACACGAGAGTTTTCTCTCGAAAGAATATGTAAGAATACCACGTTATAAGGAAATACAGTGTGGCAGAGTAAAGAAAATACGTAAGTAATGGGAGCACTTTATGAGAGAAATAACGCATCTTGCAAAACTAGCTTGTATGTCCTAAACAACACGTTGTAACTCGAAAAGATTTGGTGTGGCGTGTACGTCTAAAAGTGTAGCCTCAAAAGAGAACCCACAGGAGAGTTTTCTTTCGTCAAAATTTGTTAGAAAACCACGTTTTTAGGAAATCCCTCATCGTGGGAAATTATCTTGTTTTTCCTAATCAACACGTTGTAACTCGAAAATCTTTGGTGGTGCTTGTATGTCTAAGCGTGTAGCCTCCAAAGAGAATGCACAGGATAGTTTTCTCTCGAAAGAATATGTAAGAATACAACGTTATAAGGAAATACAGTGTTGCAGAATTTAGACAAATATGTACTTATTGGAAACACTTTAGGAGAAGAAATAACGCATCATGCAAAATTAGCTTGAATCTCCTAAACAACACGTTGTAACTCGACAAGGTTTGGTGTGGCGTGTATGTCTAAACGTGTAGCCTCAAAAGAGAACACACAGGAGAGTTTTCTTTCGTCAAAATTTGTCAGAAAACCACGTTTTAAGGAAATACCGCATCGTGCGAAATTATCTT
The DNA here is from genome assembly GCF_947179515.1 of Apodemus sylvaticus. NCBI lineage: Eukaryota > Metazoa > Chordata > Mammalia > Rodentia > Muridae > Apodemus > Apodemus sylvaticus. The sequence goes on from NW_026263461.1 coordinate 260,732, forward strand.
GTTTTTCCTAAACAACATGTAACTCGAAAAGCTTTGGTGGTGCGTGTATGTCTAAGCGTGTAGCCTCAAAAGAGAACGCACAGGAGAGTTTTCTTCCGATAGAATATGTAGGAATACCACGTTATAAGGAAATACAGTGTTGCAGAGTAAAGACAAATGCATACTTATTGGAAACACTTAAGCTTTACGAGAAGAAATAACACATAGTAAAAATTAGTTTGTATACCCTAAACAACACGTTATAACTCGAAAGGATTTGGTGTGGCATGTACGTCTAAACGTGTAACCTCAAAAGAGAACCCACAGGAGAATTTTCTTTCATCAAAATTTGTCAGAAAACCACGTTTTAAGGAAATCCCGCATCATGCGAAATTATCTTGTTTTTTCCTAAAAAACACGTTGTAACTCGAAAAGCTTTGGTGTTGCGTAAATGTCTAAGCGTGTAGCCTCCAAAGAGAACGCACAGGAGAGTTTTCTCTTGAAAAAATATGTAAGAATACCACGTTATAAGGAAATACAGTGTTGCAGAGTAGAGGCAAATATATACATATTGGATACACTTAAACTTTACGAGAAGAAATAATTCATCGTAAAAAAATTAGCTTGTATCTCCTAAACAACAAGTTGTAACTCAAAAAGATTTGGTGTGGCGTGTACGTCTAAACGTGTAGCCTCAAAAGAGAACGCACAGGGGAGTTTTCTCCCGAAAGAATATGTAGGAATACCACGTTATAAGGAAATACAGTGTTGCAGAGTAAAGACAAATACATACTTATTGGAAACAGTTAAGCTTTACGAGAAGAAATAACACATAGTACAAAATTAGCTTCTATATCCTAAACAACAGGTTATAAATCGATAGGATTTTGTGTGGCGTGTACATCTAAACGTGTAGCCTCAAAAGAGAACCCACAGGAGAATTTTCTTTCGTCAACACTTTTCAGAAAACCACGTTTTAAGGGAATCCCGCATTGTGCGCAATTATCTTGTTTTTCATAAACAAAACATTGTAACTCGAAAAGCTTTGGTGTTGGGTGTATGTGTAAGCGTGTAGCCTCAAAAGAGAATGCACAGGAGAGTTTTCTCTCGAAAGAATTTGTAAGAATACCAAGTTAAAAGGAAATATATTGCTAAAGAGTAAAGACAAATACATACGTATTGGAAATATATTATGAGAAGAAATAATGCATGGTACAAAATTTGCTTGTATCTCCTAAACAACACGTGGTAACTCAAAAAGATTTGGTGTGGCGTGCACGTCTAAATGTGTAGCCTCAAAAGAGAACCCACAGGAGAATTTTCTTACGTCAAAATCTGTCAGAAAACCACTTTTTAAGGAAATCCCGCATCGTGGGAAATTATCTTGTTTTTTCTAATCAACACGTTGTAACTCGAAAAGCTTTGGTGGTGTGTGTATGTCTAAGCGTGTAGCCTCCAAAGAGAACGCAAGGGATAGTTTTCTCTCGAAAGAATATGTAAGAATACCACGTTATAAGGAAATACAGTGTTGCAGAGTGTAGACAAATATGTACTTATTGGAAACACTTTACGAAAAGAAATAACACATCATGCAAACTTAGCTTGTATCTCCTAAACAACACGTGGTAACTCGAAAAGATTTGGTGTGGCGTGAACGACTAAACGTGTACCCTGAAAGGAGAACCCACAGGAGAGTTTTCTTTCATCAAAATTTGTCAGAAAACCACGTTTTAAGGAAATCCTGCATCCTGCGAAATTATCTTGTTTTTCCTAAACAACATGTTGTAACTCGAAAAGCTTTGGTGTTGCGTATATGTCTAAGCGTGTAGCCTCAAAAGAGAACGCACAGGAGAGTTTTCTCCCGAAAGAATATGTAGGAATACCACGTTATAAGGAAATACAGTGTTGCAGAGTAAAGACAAATAAATACTTATTGGAAACACTTAAACTTTACGAGAAGAAATAAAACATAGTACAAAATTAGCTTGTATCTCCTAAACAACACGTTATAACTCGAAAGGATTTGGTGTTGCGTGTATGTCTAAGCATGTAGCCTCAAAAGAGAATGCACAGGAGAGTTTTCTCTCGAAATAATATGTAAGAATACCACGTTATAAGGAAACATATTGCTGCAGAGTAAAGACAAATACATACGTTTTGGAAACACATTATGAGAAGAAATAACGCATGGTACAAAATTAGCTTGTATCTCCGAAACAACACGTGGTAACTCAAAAAGATTTGATGTGGGTTGTACATCTAAACGTGTAGCCTCAAAAGAGAACCCACAGGAGAATTTTCTTACGTCAAAATTTGTCAGAAAACCATGTTTTAAGGAAATCCCGCATCGTGCGAAATTATCTTGTTTTTCCTAATCAACACGTTGTAATTCGAAAAGCTTTGGTGGTGCGTGTATGTCTAAGCGTGTAGCCTCCAAAGAGAACGCACAGGATAGTTTTCTCTCGAAAGAATATGTAAGAATACCACGTTATAAGGAAATACAGTGTTGCAGAGTATAGACAAATATGTACTTATAGGAAAAACTTTAGGAGAAGAAATAACGCATCATGTAAAATTAGCTTGTATCTCCTAAACAACACGTTGTAACTCGACAAGATTTGGTTTGGCGTGTATGTCTATACGTGTAGCCTCAAAAGAGAACCCACAGGAGAGTTTTCTTTCGTGAAAATTTGTCAGAAAACCACGTTTTAAGGAAATACCGCATCGTGCGAAATTATCTTGTTTATCCTAAAGAACATGTTGTAACTCGAAAAGCTTTGGTGGTGCGTGTATGTCTAAGCATGTAGCCTCAAAAGAGAACGCCCAGGAGAGTTTTCTCTCGAAGGAATATGTAAGAATACCACGTTATAAGGAAATACAGTGTTGCAGAGTAAAGACAAATACATACTTATTGGAAACACTTAAGCTTTACGAGAAGAAATAACACATAGTACAAAATTAGCTTGTATATCCTAAACTCCACGTTATAACTCGAAAGGATTTGGTGTGGCGTGTACGTCTAAACGTGTAGCCTCAAAAGAGAACCCACAGGAGAATTTTCTTACGTCAAAATTTGTCAGAAAACCATGTTTTAAGGAAATCCCGCATCATGCGAAATTATCTTGTTTTTCCTAAACAACACGTTGTAACTCGAAAAGCTTTGGTGTTGGGTGAATTTCTAAGCGTGTAGCCTCCAAAGAGAACGCACAGGAGAGTTTTCTCTCGAAAGAATATGTAAGAATATCACGTTATAAGGAAATACAGTGTGGCAGAGTATAGACAAATATGTATTTATTGGAAACACTTTAGGAGAAGAAATAACGCATCATGTAAAATTATCTTGTATCTCCTAAACAACACGGTGTATCTCGACAAGATTTGGTGTGGCGTGTATGTCTAAATGTGTAGCCTCAAAAGAGAACCCACAGGAGATTTTTCTTTCGTCAAAATTTGTCAGAAAACCACGTTTTAAGGAAATACCGCATCGTGCGAAATTATCTTGTTTTTCCTAAACAACATGTTGCAACTTGAAAAGCTTTGGTGGTGCGTGTATGTCTAAGCGTGTTGCCTCAAAAGAGAATGCACAGGAGAGTTTTCTTCTGAAAGAATATGTAGGAATACCATGTTATAAGGAAATACAGTGTTGCAGAGTAAAGACAAATACATACTTATTGGAAACACTTAAGCTTTACGAGAAGAAATAACACATAGTACAAAATTAGCTTGTATATCCTAAACAACACGTTATATCTCGAAAGGATTTGGTGTGGCGTGTACGTCTAAACGTGATGCCTCAAAAGAGAACCCACAGAAGAATTTTCTTTCATCAAAATTTGTCAGAAAACCACGTTTTAAGGAAATCCCGCATCATGCGAAATTATCTTGTTTTTCCTAAACAACACGTTGTAACTCGAAAAGCTTTGGTGTTGCGTGAATGTCTAAGTGTGTAGCCTCCAAAGAAAACGCACAGGAGAGTTTTCTCTCGAAAGAATATGTAAGAATATCACGTTATAAGGAAATACAGTGTTGCAGAGTAGAGGCAAATACATACGTATTGGAAACACTTAAACTTTACGAGAAGAAATAATTCATCTTAAAAAAATTAGCTTGTATCTCCTAAACAACAAGTTGTAACTCAAAAAGATTTGGTGTGGCGTGTATGTCTAAATGTGTAGCCTCAAAAGAGAACGCACAGGAGAGTTTTCTCTCGAAAGAATATGTAAGAATACCACGTTATAAGGAAATACAGTGTTGCAGAGTAGAGGCAAATACATACGTATTGGAAACACTTAAACTTTACGAGAAGAAATAATTCATTGTAAAAAAATTAGCTTGTATCTCCTAAACAACAAGTTGCAACTCAAAGAGATTTGGTGTGGCGTGTACGTCTAAATGTTAGGCCTCAAAAGAGAACCGACAGGAGAATTTTCTTTCGTCAAAATTTGTCAGAAAACCACGTTTTAAGGAAATCCCGCATCGTGAGAAATTATCTTGTTCTTCCTAAACAACACGTTGTAACTCGAAAAGCTTTGCTGTTGCGTGTATGTCTCAGCGTGTAGCCTCAAATGAGAACGCACAGGAGAGTTTTCTCTCGAAAAAATATGTAAGAGTACCATGTTATAAGGAAATACATTGTTGCAGAGTAAAGACAAATACTTACTTATTGGAAAAACTTTATGAGAAGAAAGAACGCATCGTACAAAATTAGCTTGTATCTCCTAAACAACACATTGTAACTCGAAAAGATTTGGTGTGGCGTGTACATCTAAACGTGTAGCCTCAAAAGAGAACCCACAGGAGAATTTTTGTTCGTAAAATTTGTCAGAAATCCATGTTTTAAGGAAATCACTCATCGTGCGAAATTATCTTGTTTTTCCTAAACAACAGGTTGTAACTCGAAAAGCTTTGATGTTGCGTGTATGTCTAAGCGTGTAGCCTCAAAAGAGAACGCACAGGAGAGTTTTCTCTCGAAAGAACATGTAAGAATACCACATTATAAGGAAATACAGTTTTGCAGAGTAAAGACAAATACGTGTGTATTTGAAACACTCTATGAGAAGAAATAACGCATCGTAAAAAATTAGTTTGTATCTCCTAAACAACATGTTGTAACTCGAAAAGATTTGGTGTGGCATGTATGTCTAAACGTGTAGCCTCAAAAGAGAACCCACAGGAGAATTTTCTTTCGTCAAAATTTGTCAGAAAACCACTTATTAAGGAAATCCTGCATCATGCGAAACTATCTTGTTTTTCCTAAACAACACATTGTAACTCGAAAATCTTTGGTGTTGCGTGTACGTCTAAGCATGTAGCCTCAAAAGAGAACGCACAGGAGAGATTTCTCTCGAACGAGTATGTAAGAATACCACGTTATAAGGAAATACATTGTGGCAAATTAAAGATAAATACGTTCCTTTTGGAAACACTTAAACTTTACAAGAAGATATAAAGCATCATAAAAAATTAGCTTGTATCTCCTAAAGAACACGTTGTAACTCGAAAACATTTGGTGTGGCGTGTACGTCTAAACGTTTAGCCTCAAATGAAAACCCACAAGAGAATTTTATTTCCTCAAAATTTGTCAGAAAACCACGTTTTAAGGAATTCCCTCATCGTGCGAAATTATCTTGTTTTTCCTAAACAACACGTTCTAACTCGAAATGCTTTGGTGTTGCGTGTATGTCTAAGCGTGTAGCCTCAAAAGAGAATGCACAGGAGAGTTTTCTCTCGAAAGAATATGTACGAACACCATGTTATAAGGAAATACAGTGTTGTAGAGTAAAGACAAATACGTACATATTGGAAACTCTTTAGGAGAAGAAATAACGCATCGTAGAAAATTAGCTTGTATCTCCTAAACAACACGTTGTAACTCGAAAAGATTTGGTGTGGCGTGTACGTCTAAACATGTAGCCTCAAAAGAGAACCCACAGGAGAATTTTCTTTCGTCAAAATTTTCAGAAAACCACGTTTTAAGGAAATCCCGCATCGTGCGCAATTATCTTGTTTTTCATAAACAAAACATTGTAACTCGAAAAACTTTGGTGTTGGGTGTATGTGTAAGCGTGTAGCCTCAAAAGAGAATACACAGGAGAGTTTTCTCTCGAAAGAATATGTAAGAATACCACGTTATAAGGAAATATATTGCTGCAGAGTAAAGACAAATACATACGTATTGGAAACATATTATGAGAAGAAATAATGCATGGTACAAAATTTGCTTGTATCTCCTAAACAACACGTGGTAACTCAAAAAGATTTGGTGTGGCGTGCACGTCTAAATGTGTAGCCTCAAAAGAGAACCCACAGGAGAATTTTCTTACGTCAAAATTCGTCAGAAAACCACATTTTAAGGAAATCCCGCATCGTGTGAAATTATCCTGTTTTTCCTAATCAACACGTTGTAACTCGAAAAGCTTTGGTGGTGCGTGTATGTCTAAGCGTGTAGCCTCCAAAGAGAACGCACAGGATAGTTTTCTCTCGAAAGAATATGTAAGAATACCACGTTATAAGGAAATACAATGTTGCAGAGTATAGACAAATATGTACTTATTGGAAACACTTACGAGAAAAAATAACGCATCATGCAAAATTAGCTTGTATCTCCTAAACAACACGTTTCAACTTGAAAAGATTTGTTGTGGCGTGTACGACTAAACGTGTAGCCTCAAAGGAGAACCCACAGGAGGGTTTTCTTTCGTCAAAATTTGTCAGAAAACCACGTTTTAAGGAAATCCTGCATCGTGCGAAATTATCTTGTTTTTCCTAAACAACATGTTGTAACTCGAAAAGCTTTGATGTTGCATATATGTCTAAGGGTGTAGCCTCAAAAGAGAACGTACAGGAGAGTTTTCTCCCGAAAGAATATGTAGGAATACCACGTTATAAGGAAATACAATGTTGCAGAGTAAAGACAAATACATACTTATTGGAAACACTAAGCGTGTAGCCTCCAAAGAGAACACACAGGATAGTTTTCTCTCGAAAGAATATGTGAGAATACCACGTTATTAGGAAATACAGTGTTGCAGAGTATAGACAAATATGTACTTATTGGAAACAACCTGTTGCAACTCGAAAAGCTTTGGTGTTGCGTGTATGTCTAAGCATGTAGCCTCAAAAGAGAATGCACAGGAGAGTTTTCTCTCGAAAGAATATGTAAGAATACCACGTTATAAGGGAATACAGTGTTGCAGAGTAAAGACAAATACATACTTATTGGAAACACTTAAGCTTTACGAGAAGAAATAACACGTAGTACAAAATTAGCTTGTATATCCTAAACAACACGTTATAATTCGAAAGGATTTGGTGTGGCGTGTACGTCTAAACGTGCAGCCTCAAAAAAGAACCCACAGAAGAATTTTCTTTCGTCAAAATTTGTCAGAAAACCACGTTTTATGGAAATCCCGCATCATGCGAAATTATCTTGTTTTTCCTAAACAACACGTTGTAACTCGAAAAGCTTTGGTGTTGCGTGAATGTCTAAGCGTGTAGCCTCCAAAGAGAACGCACAGGAGAGTTTTCTCTCGAAAGAATATGTAAGAATATCACGTTATAAGGAAATACAGTGTTGCAGAGTAGAGGCAAATACATACGTATTGGAAACACTTAAACTTTACGAGAATAAATAATTCATCTTTAAAAAATTAGCTTGTATCTCCTAAACAACAAGTTGTAACTCAAAAAGATTTGGTGTGGCGTGTACGTCTAAGGTGTAGCCTCAAAAGAGAACGCACAGGGGAGTTTTCTCCCGAAAGCATAAGTAGGAATACCACATTATAAGGAAATACAGTGTTGCAGAATAAAGGCAAATACATACATATTGGAAACACTTAAACATAACGAGACGAAATAACGCATCGTAAAAAAATTAGCTTGTCTCTCCTAAACAACAAGTTGGAACTCAAAAAGATTTGGTGTCGCGTGTATGTCTAAACGTGTAGCCTCAAAAGAGAACCCACAGGACAATTTTATTTCTTCAAATTTTGTCAGAAAACCACGTTTTATGGAAATCCCGCATCGTGAGAAATTATCTTGTTCTTCCTAAACAACACGTTGTAACTCGAAAAGCTTTGCTGTTGCTTGTATGTCTAAGCGTGTAGCCTCAAATGGGAATGCACAGGAGAGTTTTCTCTCGAAAAAATATGTAAGAATACCATGTTATAAGGAAATACAGTGTTGCTGAGTAAAGACAAATACTTACTTATTGGAAAAACTTTACGAGAAGAAATAACGCATCGTACAAAATTGGCTTGTATCTCCTAACCAACACGTTGTAACTTAAAAAGATTTGGTGTGGCCTGTACGTCTAAACGTGTAGTCTCAAAAGAGAACCCATAGTAGAATTTTCTTTGGTCAAAATTTGTCAGAAAACCACGTATTAAGGAAATTCCTAATCGTGCGAAATTATCTTGTTTTTCCTAAACAACACGTTTTAACGCGAAAAGCTTTGGTGTTGCGTGTATGTCTAAGTGTGTAGCCTCAAAAGAGGACACACAGGAGAGTTTTCTCTCGAAAGAAGATATAAGAATACCACGTTATAAGGAAATACAGTGTTGCAGACTAAAGGCAAATACGTACGTATTGGAAACACTTTAGAGAAGAAATATCGTATCTTACAAAATTAGCTTCTAGTTCCTAAACAACACGTTGTAACTTACTTCTCTTAAAGAGTTTCCAATAGGTACGTATTTGTCTTTACTCTGCAACACTGTATTTCCTTATAACGTGGTATTCTTACATATTCTTTCGAGAGAAAACTCTCCTGTTCGTTCTCTTTTGAGGCTACAAGCTTAGACATACATGCAACACCAAAGCTTTTCGAGTTACAACGTGTTGTTTAGGAAAAACAAGATAATATCGCAGGATGCGAGATTTCCTTAAAACGTGGTTTCCGACAAATTTTGATGAAAGAAAGTTCTCCTGTGGGTTCTCTTTTGAGGCTACACGTTTAAACGTACACCTCACACCAAATCTTTTCGAGTTACAAGGTGTTGTTAGGAGATACAAGCTAATTTTGTATGATGAGTTATTTCTTCTCGTAAAGTGTTTCCAATATGTACTTATTTGTCTTTACTCTGCAAAATTGTATTTCCTTATAACGTGGTATTCTTAAATATTCTTTCGAGAGAAAACTCTCCTGTGCCTTCTCTTTTGAGGATCCACGCTTACCCATACACGCAACACCAAATCTTTTCGAGTTACAACATTTTGTTTAGGAAAAAGAAGATGATTTCGCACGATGCAGGATTTCCTTAAAACGAGGTTTTCTGAAAAATTTTGTCGAAAGAAAATTCTCCTGTGGGTTCTCTTTTGAGGCTACACGTTTAGACGTACATGCCACACCAAATCTTTTCGAATTACAACATGTTGTTTCGGAGATACAAGCATAATTTTGTAAGATGCGTTACTTCTTCTCGTAAAGTGTTTCCAATATGTAAGTACTTGTCTTTACTCTGCAACACTGTATTTCCTTATAACGTGGTATTCTTATATATTCTTACGAGAGAAAACTATCCTGTGCGTTCCCTTTTTAGGCTACACACTTAGACATACAGGCAACACCAAAGCTTTTCGAGTTACAACGTGTTGTTTACGAAAAACAAGATAATTTCGCACGATGCGGGATTTCCTTAAAACGTAGTTTTCTGAAACATTTTGACGAAAGAAAATTCTTCAGTGGGTTCTCTTTTGAGGCTACACGTTTAGACATACACGCCACACCAAATCCTTTCGATTTACCACGTGTTGTTTAGGAGATACAAGCTAATTTTGTATCATTCGTTATTTCTTCTCGTAAAGTGTTTCCAATAAGTACGTATTTGTCTTTACTCTGCAACACTGTATTTCCTTATAACGTTGTATTCTTACATATTCTTTCAAGAGAAAACTCTCCTGTGCGTTCTCTTTAGAGGCCATACGCTTAGACATACACGCAACGCCAAAGCTTTTCGAGTTACAATGTGTTGTTTAGGAAAAACCAGATAATTTCACAGGATGCGAGATTTCCATAAAACGTGGTTTTCTGAAAAATTTTGACGAAACAAAGTTCTCCTGTGGGTTCTCTTTTGAGACTACACGTGTAGAGGTACGAGTCACACCAAATCTTTTCGAGTTACAACTTGTTGTTTAGGAGATACAAGCTAATTTTTTACGTTGCCTTATTTCTTCTCTTAAAGTGTTTCCAATAGAATTTGTCTTTACTCTGCAACACTGTATTTCCTTATAACGTGGTATTCTTACATATTCTTTCGAGCGAAAACTCTCCTGTGTGCTCTCTTTTGAGGCTACAGGCTTAGACATACACGCAACACCAAAGCTTTTCGAGTTAAAACGTGTTGTTTAGGAAAAACAAGATAATTTCGTACGATGCGAGATTTCCTTAAAACTTGGTTTCTGACAAATTTTGATGAAAGAAGATTCTCCTGTGGGTTCTCGTTTGAGGCTACACTTTTAGACTTACACGTCACACCAAATCTTTTCCAGTTACAACGTGTTGTTTAGGAGATACAAGCTAATTTTGTACGATGCATTATTTCTTCTCGTAAAGTGTTTCCAATATGTACTTATTTGTCTTTACTCTGCAAAATTGTATTTCCTTATAACGTGATATTCTTACATCTTCTTTCGAGAGAAAATTCTCCTGTGCCTTCTCTTTTGAGGCTACACGCTTACACATACACGCAACACAAAAGCTTTTCGAGTTACAACGTGTTGTTTAGGAAAAACAAGATAATTTCGTACGATGTGAGATTTCCTTAAAACGTGGTTTCTGACAAATTTTGATGAAAGAAGATTCTCCTGTGGGTTCTCGTTTGAGGCTACACTTTTAGACTTACACGTCACACAAAATCTTTTCGAGTTACAACGTGTTGTTTAGGAGATACAAGCTAATTTTTTACGATGCGTTATTTCTTCTCGTAAAGTGTTTCCAATATGTACTTATTTGTCTTTACTCTGCAAAATTGTATATCCTTATAACGTGATATTCTTACATATTCTTTCGAGAGAAAATTCTCCTGTGCCTTCTCTTTTGAGGCTACACGTTTACACATACACGCAACACCAAAGCTTTTCGAGTTACAACATGTTGTTTAGGAAAAAGAAGATGATTTCGCACGATGTGGCATTTCCTTAAAACGAGGTGTTCTGAAAAATTTTGAAGTAAGAAAATTCTCCTGTGGGTTCTCTTTTGAGGCTACACATTTAGACGTACATGCCACACCAAATCCTTTCGAATTACCACGTGTTGTTTAGGAGATACAAGCTAATTTTGTACGATGCGTTATTTCTTCTTGTAAAGTGTTTCCGATACGTACTTATTTGTCTTTACTCTGCAACACTGTATTTCCTTATAACGTGGTATTCTTACATATTATTTCGAGGAAAAACTCTCCTGTGCGTTCTCTTTTGAGGCTACACGCTTAGACAAACATGCAACGCCAAAGTTTTTCGAGTTACAATGTGTTGTTTAGGAAAAACAAGATAATTTGGCATGATGCGAGATTTCCATAAAACGTGGTTTTCTGACAAATTTTGACGAAAGAAAATTCTCCTGTGGGTTCTCTTTTGAGGTTACACGTTTAGATGTACACGCCACACCAAATCCTTTCGAGTTACCACGTGTTGTTTAGGAGATACAAGCTAATTTTGTATGATGCGTTATTTCTTCTCGTAAAGTGTTTCCAATATGTACGTATTTGTCTTTACTCTGCAACACTGTATTTCCTTATAACATTGTATTCTTTCATGTTCTTTCGAGAGAAAACTCTCCTGTGCATTCTCTTTAGAGGCTACATGCTCAGACATACACGCAACACCAAAGCTTTTCGAGTTACAACGTGTTGTTTAGGAAAAACAAGATAATTTTGCACGAAGCGGGATTTCCTTAAAACGTGGTTTTCTGACAAATTTTGACGAAAGAAAGTTCTCCTGTAGGTTCTCTTTTGAGGCTACACGTGTAGACGTACGAGCCACACCAAATATTTTTGAGTTACAACGTGTTGTTTAGGAGACACAAGCAAAAATTGTACGATGCGTTATTTCTTCTCGTAAAGTGTTTCCAATACGTACGTATTTGTCTTTACTCTGCAACACTGTATTTCCTTATAACGTGGTATTCGTACATATTCTTTCGAGAGAAAACTCTCCTGTGTGTTCTCTTTTGAGGCTACACGATTAGACAAACACGCAACACCAAAGCTTTTCGAGTTACAACGTGTTGTTTAGGAAAAAGAAGATGATTTCGCATGATGCGGGATTTCCTAAAAACCTGGTTTTCTGAAAAATTTTGACGAAAGAAAATTCTCCTGTGGGTTCACTTTTGAGGCTACATATTTAGACGTACACGTCACACCAAATCTTTTCGAGTTACATTGTGTTGTTTAGGAGATACAAGCTAATTTTTTATAATGCGTTAATTCTCGTAAAGTGTTTCCAATACGTACGTATTTGTCTTTACTCTGCAACACTGTATTTCCTTATAACGTGGTATTCTTACATATTCTTTCGAGAGAAAACTATCCTGTGCATTCCCTTTTGAGGCTAAACACTTAGACATACAGGCAACACCAAAGCTTTTTGAGATACAACGTGTTGTTTATAAAAAACAAGATACTTTCGCACGATGCCGGATTTCCTTAAAACATGGTTTTCTGACAAATTTTGACGAAAGAAAATTATTCTGTTTGTTCTCTTTTGAGGCTTCACGTTTCGACGTGCATGTCACACCTAATCCTTTCGAGTTACCACGTGTTGTTTAGGAGATACAAGCTAATTTTGTACTATGCTTTATTTCTTCTCATAAAGTGTTTTCAATACGTACGTATTTGTCTTTACTCTGCAACACTGTATTTCATTATAACGTGGTATTCTTACACATTCTTTCGAGAGAAAACTATCCTGTGCGTTCCCTTTTGAGGCTACACACTTAGACATACAGGCAACACCAAAGCTTTTCAAGTTACAACGTGTTGTTTATGAAAAACAAGATAATTTCGCACGATGCGTGATTTCCTTAAAACTTGGTGTTCTGACAAATTTTGACGAAAGAAAATTCTCCTGTGGGTTCTCTATTGAGGCTACACGTTTAGACGTGCACGCCACACCATACCCTTTGGAATTACCACGTGTTGTTTAGGAGATACAAGCTAATTTTGTACGATGCATTATTTATTCTCGTAAAGTGTTTCCAATATTTACGTATTTGTCTTTACTCTGCAACACTGTATTTCCTTATAACACTGTATTCTTACATGTTCTTTCGAGAGAAAACTCTCCGGTGCGTTCTCTTTAGAGGCTACACGCTTAGACATACACGCAACACCAAAGCTTTTCGAGTTACAACGTGTTGTTTAGGAAAAACAGGATAATTTTGCACGATGCGGGATATCCTTAAAACCTGGTTTTCTGACAAATTTTGACCAAAGAAAGTTCTCCTGTGCGTTGTCTATTGAGGCTACAGGTTTAGACGTACACGCCACACCAAATCTTTTCGAGTTACAACTTGTTGTTTAGGAGATACAAGCAAATTTTGTTCGATGCGTTATTTCTTCTTGTAAAGTGTGTCCAATATGTACTTAATTGTCTTTACTCTGCAACACTGAATTTCCTTATAACGTGGTATTCTTACATATTCTTTCGAGGGAAAACTCTCCTGTGCGCTTTTTTTTTGGGCTACACGCTTAGACATACATGCAACGCCAAAGCTTTTCGAGTTACAGCGTGTTGTTTAGGAAAAACAAGATAATTTCGCACGATGCGAGATTCCATAAAACGTGGTTTTCTGAAAAATTTTGACTGAAGAAAGTTCTCCTGTGGGTTCTCTTTTGAGGCTACATGTTTAGACGTACACGTCACACCAAATCTTTTCGAGTTACAACGTGTTGTTTAGGAGATACAAGCTAATTTCGTACGATGCGTTATTTCTTCTCGTAAAGTATTTCCAATATGTACTTGTCTTTACTCTGCAACACTGTATTTCCTTATAACGTGGTATTCTTACATATTCTTTCGAGGGAAAACTCTCCTGTGCGTTTTTTTTTTTTTTTTTTTTTTTTTTTTGGGCTACATGCTTAGACATACACGCAACGCCAAAGCTTTTCGAGTTACAGCTTGTTGTTTAGGAAAAACAAGATAATTTCGCAAGATGCGAGATTTCCATACAACGTGGTTTTCTGACAAATTTTGATGAAAGATAATTCTACTGTGGGTTCTCTTTTGAGGCTACACGTTTAGACGTACATGTCACACCAAATCTTAACGAGTTACAACGTGTTGTTTACGAGATACAAGCTAATTTTGTATGATGCGTTATTTCTCCTCATAAAGTGTTTCCAATAAGTACTTATTTGCCTTTACTCTGCAAAATTATATTTCCTTATAACGTGGTATTCTTACATATTCTTTTGAGGGAAAACTCTCCTGTGTGTTCTCTTTTGAGGCTACATGCTTAGACATACACGCAACGACAAAGCTTTTCAAGTTAAAACGTGTTGTTTAGGAAAAACAAGATAATTTTGCACGATGCGAGATTTCCTTAAAACGTGGTTTCTGATAAATTTTGATGAAAGAAAATTCTCCTGTGGGTTCTCTTTTGAGGCTACACGTTTAGACATACACGTCACACCAAATCTTTTCGAGTTACAACGTGTTGTTTAGGAGATACAAGTTAATTTTGTACGATGCGTTATTTCTTCTCGTAAAGTGTTTCCAATATGTACCTATTTGTCTTTACTCTGCAAAATTGTATTTCCTTATAACGTGGTATTCTTACATATTCTTTCGAGAGAAAACGCTCCTGTGCCTTCTCTTTTGAGGCTCCACGCTTACACATGCATGCAACTCCAAAGATTTTCGAGTTACAATATGTTGTTTAGGAAAAAGAAGATGATTTCGCACGATGCGGGATTTCCTTAAAACGTGGTTTTCTGAAAAAATTTGACGAAAGAAAATTCTCCTGTGGGTTCTCTTTTGAGGCTACATGTTTAGACGTACACGCCACACCAAATCTTTTCGAGTTACAAAGTGTTGTTTAGGAGATACAAGCTAATTTTGTAAGATGCGTCAATTCTTCTCATAAAGTGTTTCCAATACGTACGTATTTGTCTTTATTCTGCAACACTGTATTTCCTTATAACGTGGTATTCTTACTTATTCTTTCGAGAGAAAACTATCCTGTGCGTTCCCTTTTGAGGCTACACACTTAGACATACAGGCAACACCAAAGCTTTTCGAGTTTCAACGTGTTGTTTATGAAAAACAAGATTATTTCGCACGATGCGGGATTTCCTTAAAACATGGTTTTCTGACAAATTTTGACGAAAGTAAGTTCTCCTGTGAGTTCTCTTTTGAGACTCCACGTTTAGACATACACGCCACACCAAATCCTTTCGAGTTACCATGTGTTGCTTAGGAGATACAAGCTAATTTAGTACGATGCATTATTTCTTCACTTAACGTGTTTCCAATACATTCTTATTTGTCTTTACTCTGCTACACTGTATTTCCTTATAACGTGGTATTCTTACATATTCTTTCGAGAGAAAACTTTCCTGTGCATTCTCATTTGAGGCTACAAGATTAGACATACACGCAACACCAAAGCTTTTCGAGTTACAACGTGTTGTTTAGGAAAAACAAGATAATTTCGCACGATGCGAGATTTCCTTAAAACGTGGTTTCTGACAAATTTTGATGAAAGAAAATTATCCTGTGGGTTCTCTTTTGAGGCTACACGTTTAGACATACACGTAACACCAAATCTTTTCGAGTTACAACGTGTTGTTTAGGAGACACATGTTAATTTTGTACGATGCGTTATTACTTCTCGTAAAGTGTTTCCAATATGTACTTATTTGTATTTACTCTGCAAAATTGTATTTCCTTATACCATGGTATTATTACATATTCTTTCGAGGGAAAACTCTCCTGTGCCTTCTCTTTTGAGGCTCCATCCTTACACATACACGCAACACCAAAGCTTTTCGAGTTACAACATGTTGTTTAGGAAAACGGAGATGATTTTGCACGATGCGGGATTTCCTTAAAACGTGGTTTTCTGACAAATTTTGACGAAAGAAAGTTCTCCTGTGGGTTCTCTTTTGAGGCTACACGTGTAGAGGTATGAGCCACACCAAATCTTTTCGAGTTACAACGTGTTGTTTAGGAGATACAAGCAAATTTTTTACGATGCGGTATTTCTTCTCCTAAAGTGTTTCCAATATGTACTTATTTGTCTTTACTCTGCAACACAGTATTTCCTTATAACGTGGTATACTTACATATTCTTTCGAGAGAAAACTCTCCTGTGCGTTCTCTTTTGAGGCTACACGCTTAGACAAACACTCAGCACCAAAGCTTTTCAAGTTACACTGTGTTGTTTAGGAAAAGCAAGATAATTTTGCACGATGCGAGATTTCCTTAAAACGTGTTTTCTGACAAATTTTGATGAAAGAAAATTCTCCTGTGAGTTCTCTTTTGAGGCTACACGTTTAGACGTACATGTCACACCAAATCTTTTCGAGTTACAACGTGTTGTTTAGGAGATACAAGCTAATTTTTTACGATGCGTAATTTCTTCTCGTAAAGTGTGTCCAATACGTACTTATTTGTCTTTACTCTGCAAAATTGTATTTCCTTATAACGTGGTATTCTTACATATTCTTTCGAGAGAAAACTCCCCTGTGCATTCTCTTTTGAGGCTCCACGTTTACACATACACGCAACACCAAAGCTTTTCAAATTACAACATGTTGTTTAGGAAAAAGAAGATGATTTCGCACGATGCGGGATTTCCTTAAAACGTGGTTTTCTGAAATATTTTGACGAAAGAAAATTCTCCTGTGGGTTCTCTTTTGAGGCTACATGTTTAGATGTACACGCCACACCAAATCCTTTCGAGTTACAACGGGTTGTTTAGGAGATACAAACTAATTTTGTACGATGTGTTAATTCTTCTCATAAAGTGTTTCCAATACGTACGTATTTGTCTTTACTCTGCAACACTGTATTTCCTTATAACGTGGTATTCTTACATATTCTTTCGAGAGAAAACTATCCTCTGCGTTCCCTTTTGAATCTACACACTTAGACATACAGGCAACACCAAAGCTTTTCGAGTTACAACGTGTTGTTTATGAAAAACAAGATTATTTCGCATGATGCGGGATTTCCTTAAAACGTGGTTTTCTGACAAATTTTGACGAAAGAAAATTATCCTGTGGGTTCTCTTTTGAGGCTCCACGTTTAGACGTACACGCCACACCAAATCCTTTCGAGTTACCACGTGTTGTTTAGGAGATACAAGCTAATTTTGTACGATGCGTTATTTTCTGACAAATTTTGACGAAAGAAAATTATCCTGTGGGTTCTCTTTTGAGGCTCCACGTTTAGAAGTAAACGCCACACCAAATACTTTCGAGTTACAACGTGTTGTTTAGGAGATACAAGCTAATTTTGTACGATGCGTTATTTCTTCTCATAAAGTGTTTCCAATATTTACTTATTTGTCTTTACTCTGCAACACTGTATTTCCTTATAACGTTGTATTCTTACATGTTCTTTTGAGAGAAATCTCTCCTGTGCGTTCTCTTTAGAGGCTACAGGCTTAGACATACGCGCAACACCAAAGCTTTTCGAGTTACAACATGTTGTTTAGGAAAAACAAGATAATTTTGCACGATGCGGGATTTTCTTAAAACGAGGTTTTCTGACAAATTTTGACGAAAGAAAGTTCTCCTGTGGGTTCTCTTTTGAGGCTACACATGCAGACATTTGAGCCACACCAAAACTTTTCGAGTTACAACGTGTTGTTTAGGAGATACAAGCAAATTATTTAGGATGCGTTATTTCCTCTCGTAAAGTGTTTCCAATAAGTACTTATTTGTCTTTACTCTGCAACACTGTATTTCCTTCTAACGTGGTATTCTTACATATTCTTTCGAGAGAAAACTCTCTTGTGCGTTCTCTTTTTGAGGCTACACGCTTAGGCAAACACTCAACACCAAAGCTTTTCGAGTTACAACGTGTTGTTTAGGAAAAACAAGATTATTTCGCACGATGTGAGATTTCCTTAAAACGTGTTTTCTGACAAATTTTGATGAAAGAAAATATTCGTGTGGGTTCTCTTTTGAGGCTACTCATTTATACGTACACGTCACACCAAATCTTTTCGAGTTACAACGTGTTGTTTAGGATGCGTTATTTCTTCTCGTAAAGTGTTTCCAATACGTACTTATTTGTCTTTACTCTGCAAAATTGTATTTCCTTATAACGTGGTATTCTTACATATTCTTTCGAGAGAAAACTCTCCTGTGCTTTCTCTTTTGAGTCTCCACGCTTACACATAAACGCAACACCAACGCTTTTCGAGTTACAACATGTTGTTTAGGAAAAAGAAGATGATTTCGCAAGATGCGAGATTTCCATACAACGTGGTTTTCTGACAAATTTTGATGAAAGATAATTCTACTGTGGGTTCTCTTTTGAGGCTACACGTTTAGACGTACATGTCACACCAAATCTTAACGAGTTACAACGTGTTGTTTACGAGATACAAGCTAATTTTGTATGATGCGTTATTTCTCCTCATAAAGTGTTTCCAATAAGTACTTATTTGCCTTTACTCTGCAAAATTATATTTCCTTATAACGTGGTATTCTTACATATTCTTTTGAGGGAAAACTCTCCTGTGTGTTCTCTTTTGAGGCTACATGCTTAGACATACACGCAACGACAAAGCTTTTCAAGTTACAACGTGTTGTTTAGGAAAAACAAGATAATTTTGCACGATGCGAGATTTCCTTAAAACGTGGTTTCTGATAAATTTTGATGAAAGAAAATTCTCCTGTGGGTTCTCTTTTGAGGCTACACGTTTAGACATACACGTCACACCAAATCTTTTCGAGTTACAACGTGTTGTTTAGGAGATACAAGTTAATTTTGTACGATGCGTTATTTCTTCTCGTAAAGTGTTTCCAATATGTACCTATTTGTCTTTACTCTGCAAAATTGTATTTCCTTATAACGTGGTATTCTTACATATTCTTTCGAGAGAAAACGCTCCTGTGCCTTCTCTTTTGAGGCTCCACGCTTACACATGCATGCAACTCCAAAGATTTTCGAGTTACAATATGTTGTTTAGGAAAAAGAAGATGATTTCGCACGATGCGGGATTTCCTTAAAACGTGGTTTTCTGAAAAAATTTGACGAAAGAAAATTCTCCTGTGGGTTCTCTTTTGAGGCTACATGTTTAGACGTACACGCCACACCAAATCTTTTCGAGTTACAAAGTGTTGTTTAGGAGATACAAGCTAATTTTGTAAGATGCGTCAATTCTTCTCATAAAGTGTTTCCAATACGTACGTATTTGTCTTTATTCTGCAACACTGTATTTCCTTATAACGTGGTATTCTTACTTATTCTTTCGAGAGAAAACTATCCTGTGCGTTCCCTTTTGAGGCTACACACTTAGACATACAGGCAACACCAAAGCTTTTCGAGTTTCAACGTGTTGTTTATGAAAAACAAGATTATTTCGCACGATGCGGGATTTCCTTAAAACATGGTTTTCTGACAAATTTTGACGAAAGTAAGTTCTCCTGTGAGTTCTCTTTTGAGACTCCACGTTTAGACATACACGCCACACCAAATCCTTTCGAGTTACCATGTGTTGCTTAGGAGATACAAGCTAATTTAGTACGATGCATTATTTCTTCACTTAACGTGTTTCCAATACATTCTTATTTGTCTTTACTCTGCTACACTGTATTTCCTTATAACGTGGTATTCTTACATATTCTTTCGAGAGAAAACTTTCCTGTGCATTCTCATTTGAGGCTACAAGATTAGACATACACGCAACACCAAAGCTTTTCGAGTTACAACGTGTTGTTTAGGAAAAACAAGATAATTTCGCACGATGCGAGATTTCCTTAAAACGTGGTTTCTGACAAATTTTGATGAAAGAAAATTATCCTGTGGGTTCTCTTTTGAGGCTACACGTTTAGACATACACGTAACACCAAATCTTTTCGAGTTACAACGTGTTGTTTAGGAGACACATGTTAATTTTGTACGATGCGTTATTACTTCTCGTAAAGTGTTTCCAATATGTACTTATTTGTATTTACTCTGCAAAATTGTATTTCCTTATACCATGGTATTATTACATATTCTTTCGAGGGAAAACTCTCCTGTGCCTTCTCTTTTGAGGCTCCATCCTTACACATACACGCAACACCAAAGCTTTTCGAGTTACAACATGTTGTTTAGGAAAACGGAGATGATTTTGCACGATGCGGGATTTCCTTAAAACGTGGTTTTCTGACAAATTTTGACGAAAGAAAGTTCTCCTGTGGGTTCTCTTTTGAGGCTACACGTGTAGAGGTATGAGCCACACCAAATCTTTTCGAGTTACAACGTGTTGTTTAGGAGATACAAGCAAATTTTTTACGATGCGGTATTTCTTCTCCTAAAGTGTTTCCAATATGTACTTATTTGTCTTTACTCTGCAACACAGTATTTCCTTATAACGTGGTATACTTACATATTCTTTCGAGAGAAAACTCTCCTGTGCGTTCTCTTTTGAGGCTACACGCTTAGACAAACACTCAGCACCAAAGCTTTTCAAGTTACACTGTGTTGTTTAGGAAAAGCAAGATAATTTTGCACGATGCGAGATTTCCTTAAAACGTGTTTTCTGACAAATTTTGATGAAAGAAAATTCTCCTGTGAGTTCTCTTTTGAGGCTACACGTTTAGACGTACATGTCACACCAAATCTTTTCGAGTTACAACGTGTTGTTTAGGAGATACAAGCTAATTTTTTACGATGCGTAATTTCTTCTCGTAAAGTGTGTCCAATACGTACTTATTTGTCTTTACTCTGCAAAATTGTATTTCCTTATAACGTGGTATTCTTACATATTCTTTCGAGAGAAAACTCCCCTGTGCATTCTCTTTTGAGGCTCCACGTTTACACATACACGCAACACCAAAGCTTTTCAAATTACAACATGTTGTTTAGGAAAAAGAAGATGATTTCGCACGATGCGGGATTTCCTTAAAACGTGGTTTTCTGAAATATTTTGACGAAAGAAAATTCTCCTGTGGGTTCTCTTTTGAGGCTACATGTTTAGATGTACACGCCACACCAAATCCTTTCGAGTTACAACGGGTTGTTTAGGAGATACAAACTAATTTTGTACGATGTGTTAATTCTTCTCATAAAGTGTTTCCAATACGTACGTATTTGTCTTTACTCTGCAACACTGTATTTCCTTATAACGTGGTATTCTTACATATTCTTTCGAGAGAAAACTATCCTCTGCGTTCCCTTTTGAATCTACACACTTAGACATACAGGCAACACCAAAGCTTTTCGAGTTACAACGTGTTGTTTATGAAAAACAAGATTATTTCGCATGATGCGGGATTTCCTTAAAACGTGGTTTTCTGACAAATTTTGACGAAAGAAAATTATCCTGTGGGTTCTCTTTTGAGGCTCCACGTTTAGACGTACACGCCACACCAAATCCTTTCGAGTTACCACGTGTTGTTTAGGAGATACAAGCTAATTTTGTACGATGCGTTATTTTCTGACAAATTTTGACGAAAGAAAATTATCCTGTGGGTTCTCTTTTGAGGCTCCACGTTTAGAAGTAAACGCCACACCAAATACTTTCGAGTTACAACGTGTTGTTTAGGAGATACAAGCTAATTTTGTACGATGCGTTATTTCTTCTCATAAAGTGTTTCCAATATTTACTTATTTGTCTTTACTCTGCAACACTGTATTTCCTTATAACGTTGTATTCTTACATGTTCTTTTGAGAGAAATCTCTCCTGTGCGTTCTCTTTAGAGGCTACAGGCTTAGACATACGCGCAACACCAAAGCTTTTCGAGTTACAACATGTTGTTTAGGAAAAACAAGATAATTTTGCACGATGCGGGATTTTCTTAAAACGAGGTTTTCTGACAAATTTTGACGAAAGAAAGTTCTCCTGTGGGTTCTCTTTTGAGGCTACACATGCAGACATTTGAGCCACACCAAAACTTTTCGAGTTACAACGTGTTGTTTAGGAGATACAAGCAAATTATTTAGGATGCGTTATTTCCTCTCGTAAAGTGTTTCCAATAAGTACTTATTTGTCTTTACTCTGCAACACTGTATTTCCTTCTAACGTGGTATTCTTACATATTCTTTCGAGAGAAAACTCTCTTGTGCGTTCTCTTTTTGAGGCTACACGCTTAGGCAAACACTCAACACCAAAGCTTTTCGAGTTACAACGTGTTGTTTAGGAAAAACAAGATTATTTCGCACGATGTGAGATTTCCTTAAAACGTGTTTTCTGACAAATTTTGATGAAAGAAAATATTCGTGTGGGTTCTCTTTTGAGGCTACTCATTTATACGTACACGTCACACCAAATCTTTTCGAGTTACAACGTGTTGTTTAGGATGCGTTATTTCTTCTCGTAAAGTGTTTCCAATACGTACTTATTTGTCTTTACTCTGCAAAATTGTATTTCCTTATAACGTGGTATTCTTACATATTCTTTCGAGAGAAAACTCTCCTGTGCTTTCTCTTTTGAGTCTCCACGCTTACACATAAACGCAACACCAACGCTTTTCGAGTTACAACATGTTGTTTAGGAAAAAGAAGATGATTTCGCATGATGCGGGATTTCCTTAAAACGTGGTTTTCTGAAAAAATTTGACGAAAGAAAATTCTCCTGTGGGTTCTCTTTTGAGGCTCCATGTTTAGATGTACATGCCACACCAAATCTTTTCGAGTTACAACGTGTTGTTTAAGAGATGCAAGCTAATTTTGTACGATGCATTAATTCTTCTCATAAAGTGTTTCCAATACGTACGTATTTGTCTTTACTTTGCAACACTGTATTTCCTTATAACGTGGTATTCTTACATATTCTTTTGAGAGAAAACTATCCTGTGCATTCCCTTTTGAGGCTACACACTTAGACATACAGGCAACACCAAAGCTTTTCGAGTTAGAACGTGTTGTTTATGAAAAACAAGATAATTTCGCACGATGCGGGATTTCCTTAAAACGTGGTTTTCTGACAAATTTTGACGAAAGAAAATTCTCCTGTGGGTTCTCTTTTGAGGCTTCACGTTTAGACGTGCACGCCACACCAAATCCTTTCGAGTTACCACGTGTTGTTTAGGAGATACAAGCTAATTTTGTATGATGCGTTATTTCTTCTCGTAAAGTATTTTCAATAGGTACGTATTTGTCTTTATTCTGCAACACTGTATTTCCTTATAACGTGGTATTCTTACATATTCTGTCGAGAGAAAACTATCCTGTGTGTTCCCTTTTGAGGCTACACACTTAGACATACAGGCAACACCAAAGCTTTTCGAGTTACAACGTGTTGTTTATGAAAAACAAGATAATTTCGCACGATGCGGGATTTCCTTAAAACGTGGTGTTCTGACAAATTTTGACAAACGATAATTCTCCTGTTGGTTCTCTTTTGAGGCTACACGTTTAGAAGTGCATGCCACACCAAATCTTTTCGAGTTGCCACGTGTTGTTTAGGAGATACAAGCTAATTTTTTACGATGCGTTATTTCTTCTCGTAAAGTGTTTCCAATAAGTACGTATTTGTCTTTACTCTGCAACACTGTATTTTCTTATAACGTTGTATTCTTACATGTTCTTTGGAGAGAAAAGTCTCCTGTGCGTTCTCTTTAGAGGCTACATGCATAGACATACACGCAACACAAAAGCTTTTCGATTTACAACGTGTTGTTTAGGAAAAACAAGATAATTTTGCACGATGCGGGATATCCTTAAAACGTGGTTTTCTGAGAAATTTTGACGAAAGAAAGTTCTCCTGTGGGTTCTCTTTTGAGGCTACACGTTTAGATGTACGAGCCACACCAAATCTTTTCGTGTTGCAACGTGTTGTTTACGAGATTCCAGCAAATTTTTTACGATTCGTTATTTCTTCTCGTAAAGTGTTTTCAATACGTACTTATTTGTCTTTACTCTGCAACACTGTATTTCCTTATAACGTGGTATTCTTACATATTCGTTCGAGAGAAAAATCTCCTGTGCATTCCCTTTTGAGGCTACACTCTTAGACAAAAACTCAACACCAAAGCTTATCGGGTTACACCGTGTTGTTTAGGAAAAACAAGATAATTTTGCACGATGTGAGATTTCCTTAAAACGTGTTTTCTGACAATTTTGATGAAAGAAAATTCTCCTGTGGGTTCTCTTTTGAGGCTACATGTTTAGACGTACATGTCACACCAAATCTTTTCGAGTTACAACGAGTTGTTTAAGAGATACAAGCTAATTTTGTACGATGCGTTAATTCTTCTCCTAAAGTGTTTCCAATATGTACTTATTTGTCGTTACTCTGCAAAATTGTATTTCCTTATAACGTGGTGTTCTTACATATTCTTTTGAGAGAAAACTCTCCTGTGCCTTCTCTTTTGAGGCTCCACGCTTACACATACATGCAACACCAAAGCTTTTCCAGTTACACCATGTTGTTTAGGAAAAACAAGATAATTTCGCAGGATGCGAGATTTCCTTAAAACGTGGTTTCTGACAAATTTTGATGAAAGAAAATTCTCCTGTGGGTTCTCTTTTGAGGCTACACGTTTCGACGTACACATCACACCAAATCTTTTCGAGTTACAACATGTTGTTTAGGAGATACAAGCTAATTTTTTTCGATGCATTATTTCTTCTCATAAAGTGTTTCCAATATGTACTTATTTGTCTTTACTCTGCAAAATTGTATTTCCTTATAACGTGGTATTCTTACATATTCTTTCAAGAGAAAACGCTCCTGTGCCTTCTCTTTTGAGGCTCCACGCTTACACATACACGCAACACCAAAACTTTTCAAGTTACAACATGTTGTTTAGGAAAAAGAAGATGATTTCGCATGATGCGGGATTTCCTTAAAACATGGTTTTCTGACAAATTTTTATGAAAGAAAATTCTCCTGTGGGTTCTCTTTTGAGGCTACATGTTTAAATGAACACGCAACACCAAATCTTTTAGAGTTACAACGTGTTGTTTAAGAGATACAAGCTAATTTTGTACGATGCGTTAATTCTTCTCCTAAAGTGTTTCCAATATGTACTTATTTGTCGTTACTCTGCAAAATTGTATTTCCTTATAACGTGGTGTTCTTACATATTCTTTTGAGAGAAAACTCTCCTGTGCCTTCTCTTTTGAGGCTCCACGCTTACACATACACGCAACACCAAAGCTTTTCCAGTTACAACATGTTGTTTAGGAAAAAGAAGATGATTTCGCACGATGCGGGATTTCCTTAAAACGTGGTTTTCTGAAAAATTTTGACGAAAGAAAATTCTCCTGTGTGTTCTCTTTTGAGGCTACATGTTTAGATGTACACGCCACACCAAATCTTTTCGAGTTACAACGTGTTGTTTAGGAGATACAAGCTAATTTTGTAAGATGTGTTAATTCTTCTCATAAAGTGTTTCCAATACGTACGTTTTAGTCTTTACTCTGCAACACTGTATTTCCTTATAACGTGGTAATCTTACATATTCTTTCAAGAGAAAACTATCCTGTGCGTTCCCTTTTGAGGCTACACACTTAGACATACAGGCAACACCAAATCTTTTCGAGTTAGAACGTGTTGTTTATGAAAAACAAGATAATTTCGCACGATGCGGGATTTCCTTAAAACGTGGTGTTCTGACAAATTTTGACGAAAGAAAATTCTCCTGTGGGTTCTCTTTTGAGGCTACACGTTTAGACGTGCACGCCACCCCAAATCCTTTCGAGTTACCACGTGTTGTTTAGGAGGTACAAGCTAATTTTGTACGATGCGTTATTTCTTCTCTTAAAGTGTTTCCAATACGTACACATTTGTCTTTACTCTGCAACACTCTATTTCCTTATAACGTTGTATTCTTACATGTTCTTTCGAGAGAAAACTCTCCTGTGCATTCTCTTTAGAGGCTACATGCTTAGACATACACGCAACACCAAAGCTTTCCGAGTTTCAACGTGTTGTTTAGGAAATCAAGATAATGTTGCACGATGCGGGATTTCCTTAAAACGTGGTTTTCTGACAAATATTGACGAAAGAAACTTCTTCTGTGGGTTCTCTTTTGAGGCTACACGTTTAGACGTACAAGCCACACCAAATCTTTTCAAGTTACAACGTGTTGTTTAGGAGATACAAGCAAATTTTTTACGATGCGTTATTTCTTCTTGTAAAGTGTTTCCAATACGTACTTATTTGTCTTTACTCTGCAACACTGTATTTCCTTATAACGTGGTATTCTTACCTATTCTTTCGAGGGAAAACTCTCCTGTGTGTTCTCTTTTCAGGCTACACGCTCAGACATACACGCAACACCAAAGCTTTTCGAGTTACAGCGTGTTGTTTAGGAAAAACAAGATAATTTCGCACGATGCGAGATTTCCTTAAAACGTGGTTTCTGACAAATTTTGATGAATGAAAATTCTCCTGTGGGTTCTCTTTTGAGGCTACACGTTTAGACGTACACGTCACACCAAATCTTTTAGAGTTACAACATGTTGTTTAGGAGATACAAGCTAATTTTGTACGATGCATTAATTCCTCTGGTAAAGTGTTTCCAATACTTATGTATTTGTCTTTACTCTGCAACACTCTATTTCCTTATAACGTTGTATTCTTACATATTCGTTCGAGAGAAAACTCTCCTGTGCGTTTGCTTTAGAGGCTACAGGCTTAAACATACACGCAACACCTAAGCTTTTCGAGTTACAACGTGCTGTTTAGGAAAAAGTAGATAATTTTGCACGATGCGGGATTTCCATAAAACGTTGTTTTCTGACAAATTTTGAAGAAAGAAAGTCCTCCTGTGGGCACTCTTTTGAGGCTGCACGTGTAGACATACGAGCCACACCAAATCTTTTCGAGTTACAACGTGTTGCTTAGGAAATACAAGCAAATTTTGTACGAAGCATTATTTCTTCTCGTAAAGTGTTTCCAATACGTACTTATTTGTCTTTACTCTGCAACACTGTATTTCCTTATAACGTGGAATTCTTACATATTCTTTCGAGGGAAAACTCTCCTGTGCGTACTCTTTTGAGGCTACATGCTTAGACAAACACGCAACGCCAAAGCTTTTCGAGTTACAACGTGTTGTTTAGGAAACACAAGATAATTTCGCACGATGCGAGATTTCCATAAAACGTGGTTTATTGAAAAATTTTGACTAAAGTAAGTTCTCCTGTAGGTTCTCTTTTGAGGCTACACGTGTAGAGGTATGAGCCACACCAAATATTTTCGAGTTACAACATTTTGTTTAGGAGATACAAGCTAATTTTGTATGATGCGTTATTTCTTCTCTTAAAGTGTTTCCAATACGTACGTATTTGTCTTTACTCTGCAACACTGTATTTCCTTATAAAGTGGTATTCTTACATATTCTTTCAAGAGAAATTTCTCCTATGCGTTCTCTTTTGAGGCTACATGCTTAGACATAAACGCAACCCCAAAGCTTTTCGAGTTACAACGTGTTGTTTAGGAAAAACAAGATAATTTCCCACGATGCGAGATTTCTTTAAAACGTGGTTTCTGACAAATTTGATGAAAGAAAATTCTCCTGTGGGTTCTCTTTTGAGGCTACACGTTTAGACATACACGTCACACCAAATCTTTTCGAGTTACAACGTGTTGTTTAGGAGATACAAGTAAATTTTTTACGATGCGTTATTTCTTCTCCTAAAGTGTTTCCAATATGTACTTATTTGTCTTTACTCTGCAAAATTGTATTTCCTTATAACGTGGTATTCTTACATATTCTTTCGAGAGAAAACTCTCCTGTGCCTTCTCTTTTGAGGCTCCATGCTTACACATACACGCAACACCAAAGCTTTTCGAGTTACAACATGTTGTTTAGGAAAAAGAAGATGATTTTCCACGATGCAGGATTTACTTAAAACGTGGTTTTCTGAAATATTTTGACGAAAGAAAATTCTCCTGTGGGTTCTCTTTTGAGGCTACAGGTTTAGAAGTACACGCCACGCCAAATCTTTTCGAGTTACAACGTGTTGTTTAGGAGATACAAGCTAATTTTGGACGTTGCCTTAATTCTTCTCGTAAAGTGTTTCCAATACGTACGTATTTGTCTTTACTCTGCAACACTGTATTTCCTTATAACGTGGTATTCTTACATATTCTTTCGAGAGAAAACTATCCTTTGCGTTCCCTTTTGAGGTTACACACTTAGACATACAGGCAACACCAAAGCTTTTCGAATTACAACGTGTTGTTTATGAAAAACAAGATAATTTCGCACATTGCGGGATTTCCTTAAACCCTTGTGTTCTGACAAATTTTGACAAAAGAAAATTCTCCTGTGGGTTCTCTTTTGATGCTACACGTTTAGACATGCACTCCACACCAAATCCTTTCGAGTTACCAGGTGTTGTTTAGAAGATACAAGCTAATTTTGTACGATGTGTTATTTCTTCTCGTAAAGTGTTTCCAATACGTACGTATTTGTCTTTGTCTGCAACACTGTATTTCCTTATAACGTGGTATTCTTACATATTCTTTCGAGCGAAAACTCTCCTGTGAGTTCTCTTTTGAGGCTACACGTTTAGACATACACACAACACCAAAGCTTTTCGAGTTACAACGTGTTGTTTAGGAAAAACTAGATAATTTTGCATGATGCGAGATTTCCATACACGTGGTTTTCTGAAAAATTTGACGAAAGAAAGTTCTCCTGTGGGTTCTTATTTGATGCGACACTTGTAGAGGTACGGGCCACACCAAATCTTTTCGAGTTACAAAGTGTTGTTTAGGAGATACAAGCTAATTTTTTATGATGCGTTATTTCTTCTCTTAAAGTTTTTCCAATACGTAAGTAGTTGTCTTTACTCTACAACACTGTATTTCCTTATAACGTGGTATTCCTACATATTCTTTCAAAAGAAAACTCTCCTGTGCGTTCTCTTTTGAGGCTACACGCTTAGACATACACGCAACCCCAAAGCTTTTCGATTCACAACGTGTTGTTTAGGAAAAACAAGATAATTTCGCACGATGCGAGATTTCCGTAAACGTGGTTTCTGACAAATTTTGATGAAAGAAAATTCTCCTGTCGGTTCTCTTTTGAGGATACACGTTTAGACGTACACGTCACACCAAATATTTTCGAGTTACAACGTGTTGTTTAGGAGATACAAGCTAATTTTTTACGATGCATTATTTCTTCTCGTAAAGTGTTTCCAATATGTACTTATTTATCTTTACTCTGCAAAATTGTATTTCCTTTTAAGGTGGTATTCTTACATATTCTTTAGAGAGAAAACTCTCCTGTGCCTTCTCTTTTGAGGCTCCACGCTTACACATACACGCAATACCAAAGCTTTTCGAGTTACAACATGTTGTTTAGGAAAAAGAAGATGATTTTGCATGATGCGGGATATCCTTAAAATTTTCTGAAAAATTTTGACGAAAGAAAATTCTCCTGTGGGTTCTCTTTTGATGCTACATGTTTAGACGTACACGCCACACCAAATCTGTTCGAGTTACAACGTGTTGTTTAGGAGATACAAGCTACTTTTTTACAATGCGTTAATTCTTCTCATAAAGTGTTTCCAAGTAGTACGTGTTTGTCTTTACTCTCAACATTGTATTTCCTTATAACGTGGTCTTCTTACATATTCTTTCGATAGAAAACTGTCCTGTGCGTTCCCTTTTGTGGCTACACACTGAGATATACAGGCAACACCAAAGCTATTCAAGTTACAACATGTAGTTTAGGAAAAAGAAGATGATTTCGCAAGATGCGGGATTTCCTTAAAACGTGGTTTTCTGAAAAATTTTGACGAAAGAAAATTCTCCTGTGGGTTCTCTTTTGTGGCTACACGTTTAGACGTACATGCCACACCAAAGCTTTTCGAGTTACAACGTGCTTCTTAGAAATACAAGATAATTTTTTACGATGCATTATTTCTTCTCATAAGTGTTTCAAATACGTATGTATCTATCTTTACTCTGCCACACTGTATTTCCTTATAACGTGGTATTCTTACTTATTCTTTCGAGAGAAAACTCTACTGTGCGTTCTCTTTAGAGTCTACACGCTTAGACATACACGCAGCACCAAAGCTTTTCGAGTTACAACGTGTTGTTTAGAAAAACAAGATAATTTCCAGGATGCGGGATTTCCATAAAACGTGGCATTCTGACAAATTTTGACGAAAGAAAATTCTCCTGTGAGTTCTCTTTTGAGGCTACAGATTTAGACGTACACGCCATATCAAATCTTTTCGAGTAACATCGTGTTGTTTAGGAGATACAAGCTAATTTTGTACGATGCGTTATTTCTTCTCGTAAAGTGTTTCCAATACATACGTATTTGTCTTTACTCTGCAACACTGTATTTCCTTAAAATGTGGTATTCTTATATATTCTTTCGAGAGAAAAATCTCCTGTGCGTTCTCTTTTGAGGCCACACGTTTAGACATACACGCAACACCAAAGCTTTTCGAGTTACAACGTGTTTTTTAGGAAAAGCAAGATAATTCCGCACAATGCGGGATTTCCTTAAAACGTGGTTTTCTGAAAAAAATTTGAGGAAAGAAAATTCTCCTGAGGGTTCTCTTTTGATGCTACACGTTTAGATGTAAACACCACACCAAATCTTTTCGAGTTACAACGTGTTGTTTACACCAAAGCTTTTCGAGTTACAACGTGTTGTTTAGGAAAAACAAGATAATTTCGCACAATGTGGGATTTCCTTAAAACGTGGTTTTCTGACATATTTTGACGAAAGAAAATTCTCCTGTGGGTTCTCTTTTGAGGCTACACGTTTCAACGTACACGCCACACAAAATCTTTTCGCGTTACAACGTGTTGTTTAGGAAATACAAGCTAATTTTGTACGATGTATCATTCCTTCTCTTAAAGTGTTTCCAATATGTATGTATCTGTCTTTACTCTGCAACACTGTATGTCCTTATAACGTGGTATTCTTACATATTCTTTCGAGAGAATACTCTCTTGTGCGTTCTCTTTTGAGGCTACACGCTTAGACATACATGCAAAACCAAAGCTTTTCGAGTTACAACGTGTTGTTTAGGAAAAACCAGATAATTTCACACGATGCCGGAATTCCTTAAAACGTGGTTTTCTGAAAAAATTTTGACGAAAGAAAATTCTCCTGTGGGTTCTCTTTTGAGGCTACACCTTTAGATGTAAACACCACACCAAATCCTTTCGAGTTACTACGTGTTGTTTAGGAGATACAAGCTAATTTTTTCCCATGCATTATTTCTTCTCGTAAAGTGTTTCAAATACGTACATAATTGTCTTTACTCTGTAACACTGTTTTTCCATATAACGTAGTATTCCTACATATTCTTTCGAGAGAAAACTCTCCTGTGCGTTCCCTTTTGAGGCTACATTCTTAGACATACACCCAATACCAAAGCTTTTTGAGTTACAACGTGTTGTTTAGGAAAAACAAGATAATTTCGCACGATGTGGGATTTCCTTAAAACGTGGTTTTCTGACAAATTTTGACCAAAGAAAATTCTACTGTGGGTTCTCTTATAAGGCTACACTTTTAGACGTACACGCCACACCAAATCTTTTCGAGTTACGACGTGTTGTTTAGGAGAAACAAGCTAATTTTGTACGATGCGGTATTTCGTCTGGTAAAGTGTTTCCAATACATATGTAATTGTCTTTATTCTGCAACACTGTATTTCCTTATAACTTGGTATTCTTACATATTCTTTCGAGAGAAAACTCTCCTGTGCATTCTCTTTTGAGGCTACACGCTTAGACATACACGCTACACCAAAGCTTTTCGAGTTACAACTTGTTGTTTAGGAAAAACAAGATAATTTCGCACGATGCGGGATTTCCTTAAAATGTGGTTTTCTGACAAATTTTGACCAAAGAAAATTCTCCAGTGTATTCTCTTTAGATGCTACACGTTTAGAGGTACATGCCACACCAAATCTTTTCGAGTTACAACGTGCTTTTTAGTAAATACAAGCTAATTTTGTACGATGCATTATTTCTTCTCGTAAAGTGTTTCCAATATGTATGCATCTGTCTTTACTCTGCAACACTGTATTTCCTTATAACGTGGTATTCTTTCATATTCTTTCTAGAGAAAACTCTCCTGTGCGTTCTCTTTTGAGGCTACACGCTTAGACATACACGCAGCACCAAAGCTATTTGAGTCACAACGTGTTGTTTAGGAAAAACAAGATAATTTCGCACGATGCGGGATTTCCTTAATACGTGGTTTTCTGACAAATTTTGACGAAAGAAAATTCTCCTGTGGGTTCTCTTTTGAGGCTACACGCCACACCAAATCTTTTCGAGTTACAACGCGTTGTTGTAAACACCACATCAAATCCTTTTGAGTAACAACGTGTTGTTTAGGAGATACAAGTTAATTTTATACCATGCGTTATTTCTTCTCGTAAAGTGTTTCCAATACGTACATATTTGTCTTTACTCTGCAACACTGTATTTCCATATATCGTGGTTTTCTTACATATTCTTTCGAGAGAAACCTCTCCTGTGCGTTCTCTTTTGAGGCTACATGCTTAGACATACACGCAACACCAAAGCTTTTCGAGTTACAACATGTTGTTTTGGAAAAACAAAATAATTTCTCACGATGCGGGATTTCCTTAAAACGTGGTTTTCTGAAAAATTTTGACGAAAGAAAATACTCCTGGGGGTTCTCTTTTGAGGCTACACGTTTAGACGTACACGCCACACGAAATCCTTTTGAGTCACAACGTGTTGTTTAGGAGATACAAGCTAATTTTGTAGATGCGTTATTTCTTCTCGTTAAGTGTTTCCAATACGTACATATTTGTCTTTACTCTGCAACACTGTATTTCCATATATCGTGGTTTTCTTACATATTCTTTCGAGAGAAACCTCTCCTGTGCATTCTCTTTTGAGGCTACATGCTTAGACATACACGCAACACCAAAGCTTGTCGAGTTACAACGTGTTGTTTTGGAAAAACAAAATAATTTCGCACGATGCGGGATTTCCTTAAATCGTGGTTGTCTGACAAATTTTGACGAAAGAAAATTCTCCTGTGGGTTCCCTTTTGAGGCTACATGTTTAGACGTACACGCCACACCAAATCTTTTCAAGTTACAACGTGTTGTTTAGGAGATACAAGCTAATTTTGTACGATACATTATTTCTTCTCGTAAAGTGTTTCCAATAAGTACCTATTTGTCTTTACTCTGCAACAGTGTATTTCCTTATAACGTGGTATTCTTACATATTCTTTCGAGAGAAAACTCTTCTGTGCGTTCTCTTCTGAGGCTACACGCGTAGACATACACGCAACACAAAAGCTTTTTGAGTTACAACGTGTTGTTTAGGAAAAACAAGATAATTTTGCACGATGCGGGATTTCTTAAAAGGTGGTTTTCTGACAAATTTTGACGAAAGAAAATTCTCCTGTGGGTTCTCTTTTGAGGCTACACGTTTAGATGTAAACACCACACCAAATCTTTTCGAGTTACAACGTGTTGTTTAGGAGGTACAAGCTAATTTTTTACCATGAGTTTTTTCCTCTCGTAAAGTGTTTCCATACGTACATATTTGTCTTTACTCTGCAACACTGTATTTCCATATAACGTGGTATTCTTATATATTCTTTCGAGAGAAAACTCTCCTGTGCGTTCTCTTTTGAGGCTACACGCTTAGACATACACGCAACACCAAAACTTTTCGAGGTACAAGGTGTTGTTTAGGAAAAACAAGATAATTTCGCACGATGCGGGATTTCCATAAAACGTGGTTTTCTGGAAAATTTTGACGAAAGAAAATTCTCCTGTGGGTTCACTTTTGAGGCTACACGTTTAGATGTAAACGCCACAACAAATCTTTTCGAGTTACAACGTGTTGTTTAGGACATACAAGCTAATGTTTTACCATGCGAGAAGAAATACCGAATGTTGCAGAGTAAAGACAAATACATAAGTATTGGAAACACTTTATGAGAAGAAATAATGCATCGTACAAAATTAGCTTGTATCTCCTAAACAACACGTTGTAACTCGAAAAGAATTGGTGTGGCATGTATGTCTAAAGGTGTAGCCTCAGAAGAGATCCCATAGGAGAATTTTCTTTCATCAAAATTTTTCAGAAAATCACGTTTTCAGGAAATCCCGCATCGTGCGAAATTATCTTGTTTTTCCTAAACAACACGTTGTAACTCGAAGAGCTTTGGTGTTGCATGTATGTCTTAGTGTGTAGCCTCAAAAGGGAACACACAGGATAGTTTTCTCTCGAAAGAATATGTAAGAATACCACGAATAAGGAAATACAGTGTTGCAGAGTAAAGACAAATACGTACGTATAGGAAACACTTTACTAGAAGAATTAACGCGTCTTACAAAATTAGCGTGTATCTCCTTAACAACACGTTGTAACTCGAAAAGATTTGGTGTGGTATGTATAACTAAACGTGTAGCCTCAAATGAGAACCCACAGGAGAATTTTCTTTCGTCAAAATTTTTCAGAAAACCACGTTTTAAGGAAATCCCGCATCATGCCAAATCATCTTCTTTTTCCTAAACAACATGTTGTAACTCGAAAAGCTTTGGTGTTGCGTGTAGGTCTAAG
This sequence comes from Apodemus sylvaticus, assembly GCF_947179515.1. Classification (NCBI taxonomy): domain Eukaryota; kingdom Metazoa; phylum Chordata; class Mammalia; order Rodentia; family Muridae; genus Apodemus; species Apodemus sylvaticus. Next base: position 295,372 of record NW_026263461.1, read on the forward strand.
CGTGGAACCTCAAAAGAGAAGGCACAGGAGAGTTTTCTCTCGAAAGAACACGTAAGAATTCAACGTTATAAGGAAATACAGTGTTGAAGAGTAAAGACAAATACATATGTATTAGAAACACTTTGCAAGAAGAAATAACGCATCGTACAAAATTAGCTTGTATCTCCTAAACAACACGTGGTAACTCGAAAGGATTTGGTGTGACGTGTACGTCTAAATGCATAGCCTCAAAAGAGAACCCACAGGAGAATTTTCTTTCGTCAAAATTTGTCAGAAAACCACGATTTAAGGAAATCCTGCATCGTGCGAAGTTATCTTGTTTTTCATAAACAACACGTTGTAACTCGAAACGCTTTGGTGTTGACTGTATGTCTAAGTGTGTAGCCTCAAAAGGGAATGCCCAGGATAGTTTTCTCTCGAAAGATTATGTAAGAATACCACGTTATAAGGAAATACAGTGTGGCAGAGTAAAGACAAATACGTACATATTGGAAACACTTTACGAGAAGAATTAGCGCATCATAAAAAATTAGCTTATATCTCCTAAACAACACGTTGTAATTCGAAAAGATTTGGTGTGGCGTGTACGTCTAAACGTGTAGCCTCAAAAGAGAACACACAGGAGAATTTTCTTTCGTTAAAATTTTTCAGAAAACCACGTATTTAGGAAATCCCGCATCGTGCAACATCATCTTCTTTTTCCTAAACAACATGTTGTAACTCGAAAAGCTTTAGTCTTGCGTGTATGTCTAAGCACGGAGCCCCAAAAGAGAAGGCACAGGAGAGTTTTCTCTCGAAAGAATATGTAAGAATACCACGTTATAAGGAAGTGCAATTTTGCAGAGTAAAGTCAAATAAGTACATTTTGGAAACACTTTACGAGAAGAAATAACGCATCATAAAAAATTAGCTTGTATCTCCTAAACAACACGTTGTAACTCGAAAAGATTTGGTGTGACGTGTACGTCTAAACTTGTAGCCTCAAAAGAGAACCCACAGGAGAATTTTCTTTCATCAAAATTTATCAGAATCCACGTTTTAAGGAAATCTCGCATCGTACGAAACTATCTTGTTTTCCCTAAACAACACGTTGTAACTCGAAAAGCTCTGGCGTTATGTGTATGTCTAAGCATGTAGCCTCAAAGGAGAACCCACAGGAGAGTTTTCTCTCAAAAGAATATGTAAGAATACCAAGTTATAAGGAAATACAGTGTTGCAGAGTAAAGACAAACACGTACGTATTGGAAACACTTTACGAGAAGAATTAAAGCACAGTACAAAATTAGCTTGTATTTCCTAAACAACACGTTGTAACTCGAAAAGATTTGGTGTGGCGTGTACGTCTAAACGTGTAGCCTCAAAAGAGAACCCACAGGAGAATTTTCTTTCGTTAAAATTTTTCAGAAAACCACGTTTTAAGGAAATCCCGCATGGTGCCAAATCATCTTCTTTTTCCTAAACAACATGTTGTAACTCGAAAAGCTTTGGTGTTGCCTGTATGTCTAAGCGTGGAGCCTCAAAAGAGAACGCTCAGGAGAGTTTTCTCTCGAAAGAATATGTAAGAATACCACGCTATAAAGAAATACAATTTTGCAGAGTAAAGGCAATTAAGTACATATTGGAATCACTTTACAAGAAGAAATAACGCATCATACAAAATTAGCTTGTATCTCCTAAACAACACGTTGCAACTCGAAAAGATTTGGTGTGACGTGTACGTCTAAACGTGTAGCCTCAAAAGAGAACCCACAGAAGAATTTTCTTTCATCAAAATTTGTCAGAAACCACGTTTTATGGAAATCTCGCATCGAGCGAAATTATCTATTTTTTCCTAAACAACACGTTTTAACTCGAAAAGCTCTGGTGTTGAGTGTTTGTCTAAGCATGTAGCCTCAAAAGAGAACGCACAGGAGAGTTTTCTCTCGAAAGAATATGTAAGAATACCACGTTATAAGGAAATACAGTGTTGCAGAGTAAAGACAAACACGTACGTATTGGAAAAACTTTACGAGAAGAATTAATGCATAGTACAAAATTAGGTTGTATCTCCTAAACAACAAGTTGTAACTCGAAACTTTTGGTGTGGTGTGTACGTCTAAAGGTGTAGCCTCAAAAGAGAACCCACAGGAGAATTTTCTTTCTTCAAAATTTTTCAGAAAACCACGTTTTAAGGAAATTCCGCATCGTGCGAAATCACCTTCTTTTTCCTAAACAACATGTTGTAACTAGAAAAGCATTGGTGTTGCGTGTATGTGTAAGCGTGGAGCCTCAAAAGAGAAGGCACAGGAGAGTTTTCTCTCGAGAGAATATGTAAGAATACCACATTATAAGGAAATACAATTTTGCAGAGTAAAGACAAATAAGTACGTATTGGAAACACTTTAGGAGAAGAATTAACGCGTCGTACAAAATTAGCTTGTATCTCCAAAACAACACATTGTAACTCGAAAAGATTTGGTGTGGCGTGTTCATTTAAACATGTAGCCTCAAAAGAGAACCCACAGGATAATTTTCTTTCTTCAAAATTTGTCAGAAAACCACGTTTTAAGGAAATCCCGTATCGTGCGAAATCATCTTCTTTTTGCTAAACAAAACGTTATAACTCGAAAAGCTTTGGTGTTGCGTGTATGTGTAAGCATGGAGCCTCTAAAGAGAACGCACAGGAGAGTTTTCTCTCGAAAGAAATTGTAAGAATACAACATTATAAGGAAATACAGTGTTGCAGAGTAAAGACAAATACGTACGTATTGGAAAAACTTTACGAGAAGAAATATTGCATCGTACAAAATTTGCTTGTACCTCCTAAACAACACGTGGTAATTCGAAAGGATTTGGTGTGGTGTGTACGTCTAAACGTGTAGCCTCAAAAGAGAACCCACAGGAGAATTTTCTTTCTTCAAAATTTGTCAGAAAACCACGTTTTAAGGAAATCCCGCATCGTGCGAAATTATCTTGTTTTTCATAAACAACACGTTGTACCTCGAAAAGCTTTGGTGTTGCCTGTATATCTAAGTGTGTAGCCTCAAAAGGGAGCGCACAGGATAGTTTTCTCTCGAAAGAATATGTAAGAATACCACGTTATAAGGAAATACAGTGTTGCAGAGTAAAGACAAATACTTACATATTGGAAAAACTTTACAAGAAGAATTAACGCATAGTACAAAATTAGCTTGAATCTCCTAAACAACACATTGTTACTTGAAAAGATTTGCTGTAGCGTGTACGTCTAAACGTGTAGCCTCAAAAGAGAACCCACAGGAGAATTTTCTTTCGTAAAAATTTTTCAGAAAACCACGTTTTAAGGAAATCCCGCATTGTGCGAAATCATCTTTTTCCTAAACAACATGTTGTAACTCGAAAAGCTTTGGTGTTGCGTGTATGTCTAAGTGTGGAGCCTGAAAAGAGAAGGCACAGAAGAGTTTTCTCTCGAAAGAATATGTAAGAATACCACATTATACGGAAATACAATTTTGCAGAGTAAAGACAAATAAGTACAAATTGGAAATATGTTACGGGAAGAAATAACGCATCGTACAAAATTAGCTTGTATCTCCTAAACAACACGTTGTAACTCGAAAAGATTTGGTGTGAGGTGTACGTCTAAACGTGTAGCCTCAAAAGAGAACCCACTGGAGAATTTTCTTTCATCAAAATTTGTCAAAAACCACATTTTAAGGAAATCTCGCATCGTGCGAAATTATCTTATTTTTCCTAAACAACACATTGTAACTCGAAAACCTTTGCTGTTGCGTGTATGTCTAAGCATGTAGCCTCAAAAGAGAACACCCAGGAGAGTTTTCTCTCGAAAGAATATGTAAGAATACTACGTTATAAGGAAATACAGTGTTGCAGAGTAAAGACAAATACTTACGTATTGGAAACACTTTAAGAGAAGAAATAACGTGCCGTACAAAATTAGTTTGTATCTCCTAAAAAACACGTTGGAACTCGAAAAGATTTGGTGAGGCTCGTACGTCTACACGTGCAACCTCAAAAGAGAAACCACAGGAGAATTTTCTTTCTTCAAAATTTGTCAGAAAACCACGTTTTAAGGAAATCCCGCATTGTGCGAAATTATCTTGTTTTTCATAAGCAACACGTTGTACCTCGAAAAGCTTTGGTGTTGCCTGTATATCTAAGTGTGTAGCCTCAAAAGGGAACGCACAGGATAGTTTTCTCTCGAAAGAATATGTAAGAATACCACGTTATAAGGAAATACAGTGTTGCAGAGTAAAGACAAATACTTACATATTGGAAAAACTTTACGAGAAGAATTAACGCATAGTACAAAATTAGCTTGAATCTCCTAAACAACACATTGTTACTCGAAAAGATTTGCTGTAGCGTGTACGTCTAAACGTGTAGCCTCAAAAGAGAACCCACAGGAAAATTTTCTTTCCTCAAAATTTTTCAGAAAACCACATTTTAAGGAAATCCCGCATCATGCGAAATCATCTTTTTCCTAAACAACATGTTGTAACTCGAAAAGCTTTGGTGTTGCGTGTATGTCTAAGTGTGGAGACTGAAAAGAGAAGGCACAGAAGAGTTTTCTCTCGAAAGAATATGTAAGAATACCACATTATAAGGAAATACAATTTTGCAGAGTAAAGACAAATAAGTACAAATTGGAAATATTTTACGGGAAGAAATAACGCATCGTACAAAATTAGCTTGTATCTCCTAAACAACACGTTGTAACTCGAAAAGATTTGGTGTGAGGTGTACGTCTAAACGTGTAGCCTCAAAAGAGAACCGACAGGAGAATTTTCTTTCATCAAAATTTGTCAGAAACCACGTTTTAAGGAAATCTCGCATCGTGCGAAATTATCTTATTTTTCCTAAACAACACACTGTAACTCGAAAACCTTTGCTGTTGCGTGTATGTCTAAGCATGTAGCCTCAAAAGAGAACACCCAGGAGAGTTTTCTCTCGAAAGAATATGTAAGAATACTACGTTATAAGGAAATACAGTGTTGCAGAGTAAAGACAAATACGTACGTATTGGAAACACTTTAAGAGAAGAAATAACGTGTCGTACAAAATTAGCTTGTATCTCCTAAACAACACGTTGGAACTCGAAAAGATTTGGTGAGGCTCGTACGTTTACACGTGTAGCCTCAAAAGAGAACCCACAGGAGAACTTTCTTTCGCCAAAATTTGTCAGAAAACCACGTTTTAAGGAAATCCCGCATCGTGCAAAATTATCTTGTTTTTCCTAAACAACACGTTGTAACTCGAAAAGCTTTGGTGTTGCGTGTATGTCTAAGCGTGTAGCCTCTATAGAGAACGCACAGGAGAGTTTTCTCTCAAAAAACATGTAAGAATACAACGTTATAAGAAAATACAGTTTTGCAGTGTAAAGACAAATACGTATGTATTGGAAACACTTTACGAGAAGAAATAATGCATCTTACAAAATTATCTTGTATCTCCTAAACAACACGTGGTAACTCGAAAGGATTTGGTGTGGTGTGTACGTCTAAACGTGTAGCCTCAAAAGAGAACCCACAGGAGAATTTTCTTTCGTTAAAATTTTTCAGAAAACCACTTATTAAGGAAATCCCGCATCGTGCGAAATCATCTTCTTTTTCCTAAACAACATGTTGTAACTCGAAAAGCTTTAGTGTTGCGTGTATGTCTAAGCGTGGAGCCTCAAAAGAGAAGGCACAGGAGAGTTTTCTTTCAAAAGAATAGGTAAGAATACCACGTTATAAGGAAATACAGTGTTGTAGAGTCAACAAAAATACATATGTATTGGAAACACTTTAGGAGAAGAAATAACGCATCATACAAAATTAGCTTGTATCTCCTAAACAACACGTTATAACTCGAAAAGATTTGGTGTGATGTGTACGTCTAAACGTGTAGCCTCAAAAGAGAACCCACAGGAGAATTTTCTTTCATCAAAATTTGTCAGAAACCACGTTTTAAGAAAATCTCGCATTGTGCGAAATTATCTTGTTTTTCCAAACAACACGTTGTAAATCGAAAAGCTTTGGGGTTGCGTGTATTTCTAAGCGTGTAGCCTCAAAAGAGAACGCACAGAAAAGTTTTCTCTCGAAAGAATATGTTGGAATACCACCTTATAAGGAAATACGGTGTTGCAGAGTAAAGACAACTAAGTACGTATTGGAAACACTTTAAGAGAAGAAATAACGCATCGTACAAAATTAGCTTGTATCTCCTAAACAACACGTTGTAACTCGAAAAGATTTGGTGTGGCTCGTACCTCTACACGTGTAGTCTCAAAAGAGAACCCACAGGAAAACTTTTTTCGTCAAAATTTTTCAGAAAACCACGTTTTATGGAAATCTCGCATCGTGCGAAATAATCTTGTTTTTCCTAAACAACACGTTGTAACTCGAAAAGCCTTGGTGTTGCGTGTATGTCTAAGCGTGTAGCCTCAAAAGGGAATGCACAGGAGAGTTTTTCCTCGAAAGAATATGTAAGAATACCACGTTATAAGGAAATACAGTGTTGCAGAGAAAGACAAATACGTACGTTTTGGAAACACTTTACGAGAAGAAATCATCATGCAAAATTAGCTTGTATCTCCTAAACAAAACGTGGTAACTCGAAAGGATTTGGTGTGGCGTGCACGTCTATACGTTTAGCGTCAAAAGAGAACCCACAGGAGAATATTCTTTTGTCAAAATTTGTCAGAAAACCATGTTTTAAGGAAATCCCGCATCGTGCGAAATTATCTTTTTATTCATAAACAACACGTTGTAACTCGAAAAACTTTGGTGTTGCCTGTATGTCTAAGTGTGTAACCTCAAAAGGGAACGCACAGGATAGTTTTCTCTCCAAGGAATATGTAAGAATACCACGTTATAAGGAAATACCGTGTTGCAGAGTAAAGACAAATACTTACGTTTTGGAAACACCTTACGAGAAGAATTAACGCATCTTACAAAATTAGCTTGTATCTTCTAAAGAACAGGTTGTAACTCGAAAAGATTTGGTGTGGCGTGTACATCTAAACGTATAGCCTCAAAAGAGAACCCACAGGAGAATTTTCTTTCATCAAAATTTTTCAGAAAACTACGTTTTAATGAAATCCCGCATCGTGCGATATCATCTTCTTTTTCCTAAACAACATGTTGTAACTCGAAAAGCTTTCGTGTTGCGTGTATGTGTAAACGTGGAGCCTCAAAAGAGAAGGCACAGGAGGGTTTTCTCTCGAAAGAATATGTAAGAATACCACGTTATTAGGAAATACAATTTTGCAGAGTAAAGACAAATAAGTATATATTGGGAACACTTTACGAGAAGAAACAAAGCATCGAACAAAATTAGCTTGTATCTCCTAAACAACACGTGGTAACTCGAAAAGTTTTGGTTTGGCGTGTACGTCTAAACGTGTAGCCTCAAAAGAGAACACAAAGGGGAATTTTCTTTCGTCAAAATTTGTCAGAACACCACGTTTTAAGGAAATCCCGCATCCTCCGAAATTATCTTGTTTTTCCTAAACAACACGTTGTAACTCGAAAAGCTTTGGTGTTGCGTGTATGTCTAAGCGTGTAGCTTCAAAAGAGAATGAACAGGAGAGTTTTCTCTCGAAAGAACATGTAGGAATACAACGTTATAAGGAAATACAGTGTTGCAAAGTAAAGACAAAAAGTACATATTGGAAACACTTTACGAGAAGAAATTACGCATCATACAATATTAGCTTGTATCTCCTAAACAACAAGTAGAAACTCGAAAACATTTGGTTTGGCGTGTACGTCTAAAAGTGAAGCCTCAAAAGAGAAACCACTGTAGAATTTTCTTTCTTCAAAATTTGTCAGAAAACCACGTTTTAACGAAATCCCACATCCTACAAAATTATCTTGTTTTCCTAAACAACAAGTTGTAACTCGAAAATCTTTGGTGTTGCGTGTATGTCTAAGTGTGTAGCCTCAAAAGGGAATGCACAGGAGAGTTTTTTCTCTCGAAAGAATATGTAAGAATACCACGTTATAAGGAAATACAGTGTTGCAGAGAGAAGACAAATACGTACATATTGGAAACACTTTAAGAGCAGAAATAAAGCATTGTACAAAATTGGCTTGTATCTCCTAAACAACACGTTGTAACTCGAAAAGATTTCATGTGACATGTACGTCTAAACATGTAGCCTCAAAAGAGAACCGACAGTAGAATTTTCGTACATCAAAATTTGTCAGAAACCACGTTTTAACGAAATCTCGCATCGTGCGAAATTATCTAGTTTTTCCTAAACAACACGTTGTAACTCGAAAATCTTCTGTGTTGCGTGTATGGCTAAGCGTGTAGACTCAAAGGAGAACGCACAGGAGAGTTTTCTCTCGAAAGAATATGTAAGAATACCACGTTATAAGGAAATACAGTGTTGCAGAGTAAAGACAAAAGCATATGTATTGGAAACACTTTACAAGAAGAAATAACGCATCATACTAAATTAGCTTGTATCTCCTAAACAACAGGTTGTAACTCGAAAGGATTTGGTGTGGCATGTACGTCTAAACGTGTAGCCTCAAAAGAGAACCGACAGGAGAATTTTCTATCGTCAAAATATGTGAGAAAACCACGTTTTAAGGAAATCCCTCATCGTGCAAAATTATCTTCTTTTTCCTAAACAACAAGTTGTAACTCGAAAAGTTTTGGTGTTGCGTGTATGTCTAAGCGCGTAGCCTCAAAAGAGAACGCAAAGGAGAGTATTTTCTCGATAGAATTTGTAAGAATACCACGTTATAAGGAAATACAGTGTTGCAGAGTAAAGACAAATACGTACGTATTGGAAACACTTTACGAGAAGAAATAACGCATTGTACAAAATTAGCTTGTATCTCCTAAACAACACGTTGTAACTCGAAAAGATTTGATGTGGCGTGTACGTCTAAACGTGTAGCCTCAAAAGAGAACCCACAGGAGAATTTTCTTTGGTCAAATTTGTCAGAAAAACACGTATTAAGGAAATCCTGCATCGTGCGAATTTATCTTGTTTTTCCTAAACAACACGTTGTAACTCAAAAAGCTGTTGTGTTGCGTGTATGTCTCAGTGTATAGTCTCAAAAGAGAACACACAGGAGAGTTTTCTCTCGAAAGAATATGTAAGAATACCACGTTATAAGGAAATACAGTGTTGCAGAGTAAAGACAAATACGTACGTATTGGAAACCCTTAAACTTTAAGAGATGAAATAAAGCATCGTACAAAATTAGCTCGTATCTCCTAAACAACACGTTGTAACTTGAAATGACTTGGTGTGGAGTGTACGCCTAAACGTGTAGCCTCAAAAGAGAACCCATAGGAGAATTTTCTTTCGTCAAAATTTTCAGAAAACCACGTTTTAAGGAAATCCTGCATCGTGCAAAATTATCGTGAGAGAGTATCTTGTTTTTCCTAAACAACACGTTGTAATTCGAAAAGCTTTGGTGTTGCGTGTATGTCTAAGCATGTAGCCTCAAAAGAGAACGCACAGGAGAGTTTTCTCTCGAAAGAATATGTAAGAATGCCACGTAATAAGGAAATACAGTGTTGAAGAGTAAAGACAAATACGTACTTATTGGAAACACTTTATGAGAAGAAATAACGCATTTTAAAAAACTAGTTTGTATCTCCTAAACAACACGTTGTAACTCGAAAACATTTGGTGTGGCGTGTACGTCTAAATGTGTAGCCTCAAAAGAAAACCCACAGGAGAATTTTCTTTGGTAAAAATTTGTCAGAAAACCACGTATTAAGGAAATCCAGCATCGTGCGAAATTATCTTGTTTTTCCTAAACAACGCGTTGTAACTCGAAAAGCTTTGGTGTTGTGTGTATGTCTAAGCATGTAGCCTCAAAAGAGAACACACAGAAGAGTTTTCTCTCGAAAGAATATGTAAGAATACCTCGTTATAAGGAAGTACAATGTTGCAGAATAAAGACAAATACTTACATATTGGAAACCCTTAAAACTAGAGAGATGAAATAAAGCATCATACAAAATTAGCTTCTATCTCCTAAACAACACGTTGTAACTCGAAAAGATTTGGTGTGGCGAGTACGTCTAAACGTGTAGCCTCAAAAGAGAACCACAGGACAATTTTCTTTCGTCAAAATTTGTCAGAAAACCACGTTTTAAGGAAATCCCGCATCGTGAGAAATTATTTTGTTCTTCCTAAACAACACGTTGTAATTCGAAAAGCGTTGGTGTTGCGTGTATGTCTAAGCGTGTAGCCTCAAAAGAGAACGCACAGGAGAGTTTTCTCTCGAAAGAATATGTAAGAATACCACGTTATAAGGAAATAAGTGTTGCAGAGTAAAGACAAACACATAAGTATTGGAAACACTTTACAAGAAGTAATAATGCATCGTACAAAATTAGCTTGTGTCTAATAAACAACACGTTGTAACTCGAAAAGATTTGGTGTGGCGTTTACAACTAAACATGTAGCTTCAAAAGAGCACCCACAGGAGAATTTTCTTTCGTCAAAATTTTCAGAAAACCACGTTTTAAGGAAATCCGCATCGTGCGAAATTATCTTGTTTTTCCTAAACAACAGGTTGTAATTCGAAAAGCTTTGGTGTTGCGTGTATGTCTAAGCATGTAGCCTCGAAAGAGAACGCACAGGAGAGTTTTCTCTCGAAAGAATATGCAAAAATACCACGTTATAAGGAAATACAGAGTTGCAGAGTAAAGGCAAATACGTATGTATTGGAAAAATTTAAACTTTATGAGAAGAAATAACGCATCGTACAAAATTAGCTTGTATCTCCTAAACAACACGTTGTAACTCGAAAAGATTTGGTGTGGTGTGTACATCTAAACGTGTAGCCTCAAAAGAGAACCCACAGGAGTATTTTCATTCATCAAAATTTGTCAGAAAACCACGTTTTAAGGAAATCCCGCATCGTGCTAAATTATCTTGTTTTTCCTAAACAACAAATTGTAATTCGAAAAGCTTTGGTGTTGTGTGTATGTTTAATCGTGTAGCCTCAAAAGAGAACGCACAGGAGAGTTTTCTCTCGAAAGAATATGTAAGAATACCACGTTATAAGTAAATACAGTGTTGCAGAGTAAAGACAAATACATACTTATTGGAAACACTTAAACTTTACGAGAAGAAATAAGGCATCATACAAAATTAGTTTGTATCTCCTAAACAACATGTTATAACTCGAAAAGATTTGGTGTGGTGTGTACGTCTAACGTGTAGCCTCAAAGGAGAACCACAGGACAATTTTCATTCGTCAATATTTGTCAGAAAACCACGTTTTAAGGAAATCCTGCATCGTGCGAAATTATCTTGTTTTTCCTAAACAACACGTTGTAACTCGAAAACCTTTGGTGTTGCGTGTATGTCTAAGCGTGTAGCCTCAAAAGAGAATGCACAGGAGAGTTTTCTCTCGAAAGAATATGTAAGAATACCACGTTATATGGAAATACATTGTTGCAGAGTAAAGACAAATAAGTACATATTGGAAACACTTTACAAGAGGTAATAACGCATCGTACAAAATTAGCTTGTACCTCCTAAACAAAACGTTGTAACTCGAAAAGATTTGGTGTGGCGTTTACAACTAAACATGTAGCCTCAAAAGAGAACCCACAGGAGAATTTTCTTTCGTCAAATTTTTCAGAAAACCACGTTTTAAGGAAATCCCGCATCGTGTGAAATTATCTTGTTTTTCCTAAACAACAGGTTGTAATTCGAAATGCTTTGGTGTTGCGTGTATGTCTAAGCATGTAGCCTCTAAAGAGAACGCACAGGAGAGTTTTTCTCTCTAAAGAATATGCAAGATTACCACGTTATAAGGAAATACAGTGTTGCAGAGTAAAGGCAATTACATACATATTGGACACATTTAAACTTTACGAGAAGAAATAACGCATCTTAAAAAATTAGCTTGAATCTCCTAACCAACACGTTTTAACTCGAAAGGATTTGGTGTGGCGTGTACGTCTAAAAGTGTAGCCTCAAAAGAGAACCCACAGGAGTATTTTATTTTGTCAAAATTTGTCAGAAAACCACGTTTTAAGGAAATCCCGCATCGTGCGAAATTATCTTGTTTTTCCTAAACAACACGTTGTAACTCGAAAAGCTTTGGTGTTGCGTGTATGTCTAAGCGTGTAGCCTCCAAAGAGAACGCACAGGAGAGTTTTCTCTCGAAAGAATATGTAAGAATACCACGTTATAAGGAAATACAGTGTTGCAGAGTAAAGGCAAATACAAACATATTGGAAACACTTAAACATTACGAGAAGAAATAACGCACCGTAAAAAAATTAGCTTATACCTCCTAAACAACACGTTGTAACTCAAAAATATTTGGTGTGGCGTGTACATCTAAACGTGTAGCCTCAAAAGAGAACCCACAGGAGAATTTTCTTTAGTCAAAATTTGTCAGAAAACCACGTTTTATGGAAATCCCGCATCGTGCGAAATTATCTTGTTTTTCCGAAACAACACGTTGTAATTCGAAAAGCTTTGTTGTTGCATGTATGTCTAAGCGTGTAGCCTCAAAAGAGAATGCAAAGGAGAGTTTTTTCTCGAAAGAATATGTAAGAATACCACGTTATTAGGAAACACAGTGTTGTAAAGACAAATACTTACGTATTGGAAAAACTTTACGAGAAGAAATAACGCATCATACAAAATTAGCTTGTATCTTCTAAACAACACGTTGTAACTTAAAAAGATTTGGTGTGGCATGTACGTCTAAACGTCTAGCCTCAAAAGAGAACCCACAGGATAATTTTCTTTCGTCAAAATTTTTCAGAAAACCACATTTTAAGGAAATCCCGCATCGTGCAAATTATCTTGTTTTTCCTAAACAACACGTTGTAACTCCAAAAGCTTTGGTGTTGCGTGTATGTCTAAGCATGTAGCCTCAAAAGAGAATGGACAGGAGAGTTTTCTCTCGAAAGAATATGTAAGAATACCACTTTATAAGGAAATACAGTGTTGCAGAGTAAAGGCAAATACGTACGTATTGGAAACACTTTATGAGAACAAATAACGCAACGTAAAAAATTAGCTTGTATGTCCTAAACAACACGTTGTAACTCGAAAAGATTTGGTGTGGCGTGTATGTCTAAACGTGTAGCCTCAAAAGAGAACCCACAGGAGAATTTTCTTTCGTCAAAATTTTTCAGAAAACCACGTTTTATGGAAATCCCGCATCGTGCGAAATTATCTTGTTTTTCCTAAACAACATGTTGTAAGTCGAAAAGCTTTGGTGTTCCGTGTATATCTAAGCTTGTAGCCTCAAAAGAGAACACACAGGAGAGTTGTATCTCGATAGAATTTGTAAGAATAACACGTTAAAAGGAAATACAGTGTTGCAAAGTAAAGACAAATACATATGTATTGGAAACCCATAAACTTTACGAGATGAAATAAAGCATCGTACAAAATTAGCTTGTATCTCCTAAACAACACGTTGTAACTCGAAAAGATGTGGTGTGGCATGTACGTCTAAACGTGTAGCCTCAAAAGAGAACCCACAGGAGAATTTTTTTCTTCAAAATTTTTCAGAAAACCACATTTTAAGGAAATCCCGCATCGTGCGAAATTATCTTGTTTTTCCTAAACAACACGTTGTAACTCCCAAAGCTTTGGTGTTGCGTGTATGTCTAAGCATGTAGCCTCAAAAGAGAATGCACAGGAGAGTTTTCTCTCGAAAGAATATGTAAGAATACCACTTTATAAGGAAATACAGTGTTGCAGAGTAAAGGCAAATACGTACGTATTGGAAACACTTTATGAGAACAAATAATGCAACGTAAAAAATTAGCTTGTATCTCCTAAACGACACGTTGTAACTCGAAAAGATTTGGTGTGGCGTGTACGTCTAAACGTGTAGCCTCAAAAGAGTACCGACAGGAGAATTTTCTTTCGTCAAAATTTTTCAGAAAACCACGTTTTATGGAAATCCCGCATAGTGCGAAATTATCTTGTTTTTCCTAAACAACATGTTGTAACTCGAAAAGCTTTGGTGTTCCGTGTATATCTAAGCGTGTAGCCTCAAAAGAGAACACACAGGAGAGTTGTATCTCGATAGAATTTGTAAGAATAACACGTTAAAAGGAAATACAGTGTTGCAAAGTAAAGACAAATACATATGTATTGGAAACCCATAAACTTTACGAGATGAAATAAAGCATCGTACAAAATTAGCTTGTATCTCCTAAACAACACGTTGTAACTCGAAAAGATGTGGTGTGGCATGTACGTCTAAACGTGTAGCCTCAAAAGAGAACCCACAGGAAAATTTTCTTTCCTCAAAATTTTTCAGAAAACCACGTTTTAAGGAAATCCCGCATCGTGCGAAATCATCTTTTTCCTAAACAACATGTTGTAACTCGAAAAGCTTTGGTGTTGCGTGTATGTCTAAGTGTGGAGACTGAAAAGAGAAGGCACAGAAGAGTTTTCTCTCGAAAGAATATGTAAGAATACCACATTATAAGGAAATACAATTTTGCAGAGTAAAGACAAATAAGTACAAATTGGAAATATTTTACGGGAAGAAATAACGCATCGTACAAAATTAGCTTGTATCTCCTAAACAACACGTTGTAACTCGAAAAGATTTGGTGTGAGGTGTACGTCTAAACGTGTAGCCTCAAAAGAGAACCGACAGGAGAATTTTCTTTCATCAAAATTTGTCAGAAACCACGTTTTAAGGAAATCTCGCATCGTGCGAAATTATCTTATTTTTCCTAAACAACACACTGTAACTCGAAAACCTTTGCTGTTGCGTGTATGTCTAAGCATGTAGCCTCAAAAGAGAACACCCAGGAGAGTTTTCTCTCGAAAGAATATGTAAGAATACTACGTTATAAGGAAATACAGTGTTGCAGAGTAAAGACAAATACGTACGTATTGGAAACACTTTAAGAGAAGAAATAACGTGTCGTACAAAATTAGCTTGTATCTCCTAAACAACACGTTGGAACTCGAAAAGATTTGGTGAGGCTCGTACGTTTACACGTGTAGCCTCAAAAGAGAACCCACAGGAGAACTTTCTTTCGCCAAAATTTGTCAGAAAACCACGTTTTAAGGAAATCCCGCATCGTGCAAAATTATCTTGTTTTTCCTAAACAACACGTTGTAACTCGAAAAGCTTTGGTGTTGCGTGTATGTCTAAGCGTGTAGCCTCTAAAGAGAACGCACAGGAGAGTTTTCTCTCAAAAAACATGTAAGAATACAACGTTATAAGAAAATACAGTTTTGCAGTGTAAAGACAAATACGTATGTATTGGAAACACTTTACGAGAAGAAATAATGCATCTTACAAAATTATCTTGTATCTCCTAAACAACACGTGGTAACTCGAAAGGATTTGGTGTGGTGTGTACGTCTAAACGTGTAGCCTCAAAAGAGAACCCACAGGAGAATTTTCTTTCGTTAAAATTTTTCAGAAAACCACTTATTAAGGAAATCCCGCATCGTGCGAAATCATCTTCTTTTTCCTAAACAACATGTTGTAACTCGAAAAGCTTTAGTGTTGCGTGTATGTCTAAGCGTGGAGCCTCAAAAGAGAAGGCACAGGAGAGTTTTCTTTCAAAAGAATAGGTAAGAATACCACGTTATAAGGAAATACAGTGTTGTAGAGTCAACAAAAATACATATGTATTGGAAACACTTTAGGAGAAGAAATAACGCATCATACAAAATTAGCTTGTATCTCCTAAACAACACGTTATAACTCGAAAAGATTTGGTGTGATGTGTACATCTAAATGTGTAGCCTCAAAAGAGAACCCACAGGAGAATTTTCTTTCATCAAAATTTGTCAGAAACCACGTTTTAAGAAAATCTCGCATTGTGCGAAATTATCTTGTTTTTCCAAACAACACGTTGTAAATCGAAAAGCTTTGGGGTTGCGTGTATTTCTAAGCGTGTAGCCTCAAAAGAGAACGCACAGAAAAGTTTTCTCTCGAAAGAATATGTTGGAATACCACCTTATAAGGAAATACGGTGTTGCAGAGTAAAGACAACTAAGTACGTATTGGAAACACTTTAAGAGAAGAAATAACGCATCGTACAAAATTAGCTTGTATCTCCTAAACAACACGTTGTAACTCGAAAAGATTTGGTGTGGCTCGTACCTCTACACGTGTAGTCTCAAAAGAGAACCCACAGGAAAACTTTTTTCGTCAAAATTTTTCAGAAAACCACGTTTTATGGAAATCTCGCATCGTGCGAAATAATCTTGTTTTTCCTAAACAACACGTTGTAACTCGAAAAGCCTTGGTGTTGCGTGTATGTCTAAGCGTGTAGCCTCAAAAGGGAATGCACAGGAGAGTTTTTCCTCGAAAGAATATGTAAGAATACCACGTTATAAGGAAATACAGTGTTGCAGAGAAAGACAAATACGTACGTTTTGGAAACACTTTACGAGAAGAAATCATCATGCAAAATTAGCTTGTATCTCCTAAACAAAACGTGGTAACTCGAAAGGATTTGGTGTGGCGTGCACGTCTATACGTTTAGCGTCAAAAGAGAACCCACAGGAGAATATTCTTTTGTCAAAATTTGTCAGAAAACCATGTTTTAAGGAAATCCCGCATCGTGCGAAATTATCTTTTTATTCATAAACAACACGTTGTAACTCGAAAAGCTTTGGTGTTGCCTGTATGTCTAAGTGTGTAACCTCAAAAGGGAACGCACAGGATAGTTTTCTCTCGAAAGAATATGTAAGAATACCACGTTATAAGGAAATACCGTGTTGCAGAGTAAAGACAAATACTTACGTTTTGGAAACACCTTACGAGAAGAATTAACGCATCTTACAAAATTAGCTTGTATCTTCTAAAGAACAGGTTGTAACTCGAAAAGATTTGGTGTGGCGTGTACATCTAAACGTATAGCCTCAAAAGAGAACCCACAGGAGAATTTTCTTTCGTCAAAATTTTTCAGAAAACTACGTTTTAATGAAATCCCGCATCGTGCGATATCATCTTCTTTTTCCTAAACAACATGTTGTAACTCGAAAAGCTTTCGTGTTGCGTGTATGTGTAAACGTGGAGCCTCAAAAGAGAAGGCACAGGAGGGTTTTCTCTCGAAAGAATATGTAAGAATACCACGTTATTAGGAAATACAATTTTGCAGAGTAAAGACAAATAAGTATATATTGGGAACACTTTACGAGAAGAAACAAAGCATCGAACAAAATTAGCTTGTATCTCCTAAACAACACGTGGTAACTCGAAAAGTTTTGGTTTGGCGTGTACGTCTAAACGTGTAGCCTCAAAAGAGAACACAAAGGGGAATTTTCTTTCGTCAAAATTTGTCAGAACACCACGTTTTAAGGAAATCCCGCATCCTCCGAAATTATCTTGTTTTTCCTAAACAACACGTTGTAACTCGAAAAGCTTTGGTGTTGCGTGTATGTCTAAGCGTGTAGCTTCAAAAGAGAATGAACAGGAGAGTTTTCTCTCGAAAGAACATGTAGGAATACAACGTTATAAGGAAATACAGTGTTGCAAAGTAAAGACAAAAAGTACATATTGGAAACACTTTACGAGAAGAAATTACGCATCATACAATATTAGCTTGTATCTCCTAAACAACAAGTAGAAACTCGAAAACATTTGGTTTGGCGTGTACGTCTAAAAGTGAAGCCTCAAAAGAGAAACCACTGTAGAATTTTCTTTCTTCAAAATTTGTCAGAAAACCACGTTTTAACGAAATCCCACATCCTACAAAATTATCTTGTTTTCCTAAACAACAAGTTGTAACTCGAAAATCTTTGGTGTTGCGTGTATGTCTAAGTGTGTAGCCTCAAAAGGGAATGCACAGGAGAGTTTTTTCTCTCGAAAGAATATGTAAGAATACCACGTTATAAGGAAATACAGTGTTGCAGAGAGAAGACAAATACGTACATATTGGAAACACTTTAAGAGCAGAAATAAAGCATTGTACAAAATTGGCTTGTATCTCCTAAACAACACGTTGTAACTCGAAAAGATTTCATGTGACATGTACGTCTAAACATGTAGCCTCAAAAGAGAACCGACAGTAGAATTTTCGTACATCAAAATTTGTCAGAAACCACGTTTTAACGAAATCTCGCATCGTGCGAAATTATCTAGTTTTTCCTAAACAACACGTTGTAACTCGAAAATCTTCTGTGTTGCGTGTATGGCTAAGCGTGTAGACTCAAAGGAGAACGCACAGGAGAGTTTTCTCTCGAAAGAATATGTAAGAATACCACGTTATAAGGAAATACAGTGTTGCAGAGTAAAGACAAAAGCGTATGTATTGGAAACACTTTACAAGAAGAAATAACGCATCATACTAAATTAGCTTGTATCTCCTAAACAACAGGTTGTAACTCGAAAGGATTTGGTGTGGCATGTACGTCTAAACGTGTAGCCTCAAAAGAGAACCGACAGGAGAATTTTCTATCGTCAAAATATGTGAGAAAACCACGTTTTAAGGAAATCCCTCATCGTGCAAAATTATCTTCTTTTTCCTAAACAACAAGTTGTAACTCGAAAAGTTTTGGTGTTGCGTGTATGTCTAAGCGCGTAGCCTCAAAAGAGAACGCAAAGGAGAGTATTTTCTCGATAGAATTTGTAAGAATACCACGTTATAAGGAAATACAGTGTTGCAGAGTAAAGACAAATACGTACGTATTGGAAACACTTTACGAGAAGAAATAACGCATTGTACAAAATTAGCTTGTATCTCCTAAACAACACGTTGTAACTCGAAAAGATTTGATGTGGCGTGTACGTCTAAACGTGTAGCCTCAAAAGAGAACCCACAGGAGAATTTTCTTTGGTCAAATTTGTCAGAAAAACACGTATTAAGGAAATCCTGCATCGTGCGAATTTATCTTGTTTTTCCTAAACAACACGTTGTAACTCAAAAAGCTGTTGTGTTGCGTGTATGTCTCAGTGTATAGTCTCAAAAGAGAACACACAGGAGAGTTTTCTCTCGAAAGAATATGTAAGAATACCACGTTATAAGGAAATACAGTGTTGCAGAGTAAAGACAAATACGTACGTATTGGAAACCCTTAAACTTTAAGAGATGAAATAAAGCATCGTACAAAATTAGCTCGTATCTCCTAAACAACACGTTGTAACTTGAAATGACTTGGTGTGGAGTGTACGCCTAAACGTGTAGCCTCAAAAGAGAACCCATAGGAGAATTTTCTTTTGTCAAAATTTTCAGAAAACCACGTTTTAAGGAAATTCTGCATCGTGCAAAATTATCGTGAGAGAGTATCTTGTTTTTCCTAAACAACACGTTGTAATTCGAAAAGCTTTGGTGTTGCGTGTATGTCTAAGCATGTAGCCTCAAAAGAGAACGCACAGGAGAGTTTTCTCTCGAAAGAATATGTAAGAATGCCACGTAATAAGGAAATACAGTGTTGCAGAGTAAAGACAAATACGGACTTATTGGAAACACTTTATGAGAAGAAATAACGCATTTTAAAAAATTAGTTTGTATCTCCTAAACAACACGTTGTAACTCGAAAACATTTGGTGTGGCGTGTACGTCTAAATGTGTAGCCTCAAAAGAAAACCCACAGGAGAATTTTCTTTGGTAAAAATTTGTCAGAAAACCACGTATTAAGGAAATCCAGCATCGTGTGAAATTATCTTGTTTTTCCTAAACAACGCGTTGTAACTCGAAAAGCTTTGGTGTTGTGTGTATGTCTAAGCATGTAGCCTCAAAAGAGAACACACAGAAGAGTTTTCTCTCGAAAGAATATGTAAGAATACCTCGTTATAAGGAAGTACAATGTTGCAGAATAAAGACAAATACTTACATATTGGAAACCCTTAAAACTAGAGAGATGAAATAAAGCATCATACAAAATTAGCTTGTATCTCCTAAACAACACGTTGTAACTCGAAAAGATTTGGTGTGGCGAGTACGTCTAAACGTGTAGCCTCAAAAGAGAACCACAGGACAATTTTCTTTCGTCAAAATTTGTCAGAAAACCACGTTTTAAGGAAATCCCGCATCGTGAGAAATTATTTTGTTCTTCCTAAACAACACGTTGTAATTCGAAAAGCTTTGGTGTTGCGTGTATGTCTAAGCGTGTAGCCTCAAAAGAGAACGCACAGGAGAGTTTTCTCTCGAAAGAATATGTAAGAATACCACGTTATAAGGAAATAAGTGTTGCAGAGTAAAGACAAACACATAAGTATTGGAAACACTTTACAAGAAGTAATAATGCATCGTACAAAATTAGCTTGTGTCTAATAAACAACACGTTGTAACTCGAAAAGATTTGGTGTGGCGTTTACAACTAAACATGTAGCTTCAAAAGAGCACCCACAGGAGAATTTTCTTTCGTCAAAATTTTCAGAAAACCACGTTTTAAGGAAATCCGCATCGTGCGAAATTATCTTGTTTTTCCTAAACAACAGGTTGTAATTCGAAAAGCTTTGGTGTTGCGTGTATGTCTAAGCATGTAGCCTCGAAAGAGAACGCACAGGAGAGTTTTCTCTCGAAAGAATATGCAAAAATACCACGTTATAAGGAAATACAGAGTTGCAGAGTAAAGGCAAATACGTATGTATTGGAAAAATTTAAACTTTATGAGAAGAAATAACGCATCGTACAAAATTAGCTTGTATCTCCTAAACAACACGTTGTAACTCGAAAAGATTTGGTGTGGTGTGTACATCTAAACGTGTAGCCTCAAAAGAGAACCCACAGGAGTATTTTCATTCATCAAAATTTGTCAGAAAACCACGTTTTAAGGAAATCCCGCATCGTGCTAAATTATCTTGTTTTTCCTAAACAACAAATTGTAATTCGAAAAGCTTTGGTGTTGTGTGTATGTTTAATCGTGTAGCCTCAAAAGAGAACGCACAGGAGAGTTTTCTCTCGAAAGAATATGTAAGAATACCACGTTATAAGTAAATACAGTGTTGCAGAGTAAAGACAAATACATACTTATTGGAAACACTTAAACTTTACGAGAAGAAATAAGGCATCATACAAAATTAGTTTGTATCTCCTAAACAACATGTTATAACTCGAAAAGATTTGGTGTGGTGTGTACGTCTAACGTGTAGCCTCAAAGGAGAACCACAGGACAATTTTCATTCGTCAATATTTGTCAGAAAACCACGTTTTAAGGAAATCCTGCATCGTGCGAAATTATCTTGTTTTTCCTAAACAACACGTTGTAACTCGAAAAGCTTTGGTGTTGCGTGTATGTCTAAGCGTGTAGCCTCAAAAGAGAATGCACAGGAGAGTTTTCTCTCGAAAGAATATGTAAGAATACCACGTTATATGGAAATACATTGTTGCAGAGTAAAGACAAATAAGTACGTATTGGAAACACTTTACAAGAGGTAATAACGCATCGTACAAAATTAGCTTGTACCTCCTAAACAAAACGTTGTAACTCGAAAAGATTTGGTGTGGCGTTTACAACTAAACATGTAGCCTCAAAAGAGAACCCACAGGAGAATTTTCTTTCGTCAAATTTTTCAGAAAACCACGTTTTAAGGAAATCCCGCATCGTGTGAAATTATCTTGTTTTTCCTAAACAACAGGTTGTAATTCGAAATGCTTTGGTGTTGCGTGTATGTCTAAGCATGTAGCCTCTAAAGAGAACGCACAGGAGAGTTTTTCTCTCTAAAGATTATGCAAGATTACCACGTTATAAGGAAATACAGTGTTGCAGAGTAAAGGCAATTACATACATATTGGACACATTTAAACTTTACGAGAAGAAATAACGCATCTTAAAAAATTAGCTTGAATCTCCTAACCAACACGTTTTAACGCGAAAGGATTTGGTGTGGCGTGTACGTCTAAACGTGTAGCCTTCAAAAGAGAACCCACAGGAGTATTTTATTTTGTCAAAATTTGTCAGAAAACCACGTTTTAAGGAAATCCCGCATCGTGCGAAATTATCTTGTTTTTCCTAAACAACACGTTGTAACTCGAAAAGCTTTGGTGTTGCGTGTATGTCTAAGCGTGTAGCCTCCAAAGAGAACGCACAGGAGAGTTTTCTCTCGAAAGAATATGTAAGAATAACACGTTATAAGGAAATACAGTGTTGCAGAGTAAAGGCAAATACAAACATATTGGAAACACTTAAACATTACGAGAAGAAATAACGCACCGTAAAAAAATTAGCTTATACCTCCTAAACAACACATTGTAACTCAAAAATATTTGGTGTGGCGTGTACATCTAAACGTGTAGCCTCAAAAGAGAACCCACAGGAGAATTTTCTTTAGTCAAAATTTGTCAGAAAACCACGTTTTATGGAAATCCCGCATCGTGCGAAATTATCTTGTTTTTCCGAAACAACACGTTGTAATTCGAAAAGCTTTGTTGTTGCATGTATGTCTAAGCGTGTAGCCTCAAAAGAGAATGCAAAGGAGAGTTTTTTCTCGAAAGAATATGTAAGAATACCACGTTATTAGGAAACACAGTGTTGTAAAGACAAATACTTACGTATTGGAAAAACTTTACGAGAAGAAATAACGCATCATACAAAATTAGCTTGTATCTTCTAAACAACACGTTGTAACTTAAAAAGATTTGGTGTGGCCTGTACGTCTAAACGTCTAGCCTCAAAAGAGAACCCACAGGATAATTTTCTTTCGTCAAAATTTTTCAGAAAACCACATTTTAAGGAAATCCCGCATCGTGCAAATTATCTTGTTTTTCCTAAACAACACGTTGTAACTCCAAAAGCTTTGGTGTTGCGTGTATGTCTAAGCATGTAGCCTCAAAAGAGAATGGACAGGAGAGTTTTCTCTCGAAAGAATATGTAAGAATACCACTTTATAAGGAAATACAGTGTTGCAGAGTAAAGGCAAATACGTACGTATTGGAAACACTTTATGAGAACAAATAACGCAACGTAAAAAATTAGCTTGTATGTCCTAAACAACACGTTGTAACTCGAAAAGATTTGGTGTGGCGTGTACGTCTAAACGTGTAGCCTCAAAAGAGAACCCACAGGAGAATTTTCTTTCGTCAAAATTTTTCAGAAAACCACGTTTTATGGAAATCCCGCATCGTGCGAAATTATCTTGTTTTTCCTAAACAACATGTTGTAACTCGAAAAGCTTTGGTGTTCCGTGTATATCTAAGCTTGTAGCCTCAAAAGAGAACACACAGGAGAGTTGTATCTCGATAGAATTTGTAAGAATAACACGTTAAAAGGAAATACAGTGTTGCAAAGTAAAGACAAATACATATGTATTGGAAACCCATAAACTTTACGAGATGAAATAAAGCATCGTACAAAATTAGCTTGTATCTCCTAAACAACACGTTGTAACTCGAAAAGATGTGGTGTGGCATGTACGTCTAAACGTGTAGCCTCAAAAGAGAACCCACAGGAGAATTTTTTTCTTCAAAATTTTTCAGAAAACCACATTTTAAGGAAATCCCGCATCGTGCGAAATTATCTTGTTTTTCCTAAACAACACGTTGTAACTCCCAAAGCTTTGGTGTTGCGTGTATGTCTAAGCATGTAGCCTCAAAAGAGAATGCACAGGAGAGTTTTCTCTCGAAAGAATATGTAAGAATACCACTTTATAAGGAAATACAGTGTTGCAGAGTAAAGGCAAATACGTACGTATTGGAAACACTTTATGAGAACAAATAATGCAACGTAAAAAATTAGCTTGTATCTCCTAAACAACACGTTGTAACTCGAAAAGATTTGGTGTGGCGTGTACGTCTAAACGTGTAGCCTCAAAAGAGAACCGACAGGAGAATTTTCTTTCGTCAAAATTTTTCAGAAAACCACGTTTTATGGAAATCCCGCATCGTGCGAAATTATCTTGTTTTTCCTAAACAACATGTTGTAACTCGAAAAGCTTTGGTGTTCCGTGTATATCTAAGCGTGTAGCCTCAAAAGAGAACACACAGGAGAGTTGTATCTCGATAGAATTTGTAAGAATAACACGTTAAAAGGAAATACAGTGTTGCAAAGTAAAGACAAATACATATGTATTGGAAACCCATAAACTTTACGAGATGAAATAAAGCATCGTACAAAATTAGCTTGTATCTCCTAAACAACACGTTGTAACTCGAAAAGATGTGGTGTGGCATGTACGTCTAAACGTGTAGCCTCAAAAGAGAACCCACAGGAGAATTTTTTTCGTCAAAATTTTTCAGAAAACCACGTTTTACGGAAATCCCGCATAATGCGAAATTATCTTGTTTTTCCTAAACAACACGTTGTAACTCGAAAGGCTTTGGTGTTGCGTGTATGTCTAAGCATGTAGCCTCAAAAGAGAACGCACAGGAGAGTTTTTTCTCGATAGAATTTGTAAGAATACCACGTTATAAGGAAATACAGTGTTGCAGAGTAAAGACAAATACGTATGTATTGGAAACCCATAAACTTTACGAGATGAAATAAAGCATCGTACAAAATTAGCTTGTATCTCCTAAACAACACGTTGTAACTCGAAAAGATTTGGTGTGGCATGTACGTCTAAACGTGTAGCCTCAAAAGAGAACCAACAGGACAATTTTCTTTTGTCAAAATTCGTCAGAAAACCACGTTTTAAGAAAATCCCGCATCGTGAGAAATTATCTTGTTCTTCCTAAACAACACGTTTTAACTCGAAAAGCTTTGGTGTTGGTGTATGTCTAAGTGTGTAGCCCCAAAAGAGACCACACAGGAGAGTTTTCTCTCGAAAGAATATGTAAGAATACCACGTTATAAGGAAATACAGTGTGGCAGAGTAAAGACAAATACGTACGTATTGGAAGCACTTTATGAGAGAAATAACGCATCTTGCAAAATTAGCTTGTTTGTCCTAAACAACACGTTGTAACTCAAAAAGATTTGGTGTGGCGTGTACGTCTAAACGTGTAGCCTCAAAAGAGAACCCACAGGAGAGTTTTCTTTCGTCAAAATTTGTCAGAAAACCATGTT
Organism: Apodemus sylvaticus; assembly: GCF_947179515.1. Taxonomy (NCBI): domain Eukaryota; kingdom Metazoa; phylum Chordata; class Mammalia; order Rodentia; family Muridae; genus Apodemus; species Apodemus sylvaticus. The sequence goes on from NW_026263461.1 coordinate 320,225, forward strand.
TTAAGGAAATCCCGCATCGTGAGAAATTATCTTGTTCTTCCTAAACAACACGTTTTAACTCGAAAAGCTTTGGTGTTGCGTGTATGTCTAAGCATGTAGCCCCAAAAGAGAACGCACAGGAGAGTTTTCTCTCAAAAGAATATTTAGAATACCACGTTATAAGGAAATACAGTGTGGCAGAGTAAAGACAAATACGTATGTATTGGAAGCACTTTACGAGAGAAATAAAGCATCTTGCAAAATTAGCGTGTATGTCTTAAACAACACGTTGTAACTCAAAAAGACTTGGTGTGGCGTGTACGTATAAACGTGTAGCCTCAAAAGAGAACCCACAGGAGAGTTTTCTTTCGTCAAAATTTGTCAAAACCACGTTTTAAAGAAATTCCGCATCGTGCGAAATTATCTTGTTTTTCCTAAACAACATGTTGTAACTCGAAAAGGTTTGGTGTTGCGGGTATATCTAAGCGTGTAGCCTAAAAGAGAACGCACTGGAGAGTTTTCTCCCAAAAGATTATGTAGGAATACCACATTATAAGGAAATACAGTGTTGCAGAGTAAAGACAAATACATACTTATTGGAAACACTTAAACTTTACGAGTAGAAATAACACATAGTACAAAATAAGCTTGTATCTCCTAAACAACACGATATAACTCGAAAGGATTTGGTGTGGCTTGTACGTCTAAATGTGTACCCTCAAAAGAGAACCCACAGGAGAATTTTCTTTCGTCAAAATTTGTCAGAAAACCACGTTTTAAGGAAATCCCGCATCGTGCGAAATTATCTTGTTTTTCCTAAACAACATGTTGTTACTCGAAAAGCTTTGGTGTTGCGTGTATGTCTAAGCGTGTAGCCTCAAAAGAGAATGCACAGGAGAGTTTTCTCTCAAAAGAATATGTAAGAATACCACGTTATATGGAAATACACTGTTGCAGAGTAAAGACAAATACATATGTATTGGAAACCCTTTACGAGAGGTAATAACGTATCTTACAAAATTAGCTTGTATCTCCTAAACAAAACGTTGTAACTCAAAAAGATTTGGTGTGGCGTTTACAACTAAACATGTAGCCTCAAAAGAGAACCCACAGGAGAATTTTCTTTCGTCAAAATTTTTCAGAAAACCACGTTTTAAGGAAATCCCGCATCGTGTGAAATTATCTTGTTTTTCCTAAACAACAGGTTGTAATTCAAAATGCTTTGGTGTTGCGTGTATGTCTAAGCGTGCAGCCTCAAAAGAGAATGCACAGGAGAGTTTTCTCTCGAAAGAATAGGTAAGAATACCACGTTATAAGGAAATATATTGCTGCAGAGTAAAGACATATAAGTACTTATTGGAAACACATTATGAGAAGAAATAACGCATGGTACAAAATTAGCTTGTATCTCCGAAAAAACACGTGGTAACTCAAAAAGATTTGGTGTGGCGTGTATGTCTGAACGTGTAGCCTCAAAAGAAAACCCACAGGAGAATTTTCTTACGTCAAAATTTGTCAGAAAACCACGTTTTAAGGAAATCCCGCATCATGGGAAATTATCTTGTTCTTCCTAAACAACAGGTTGTAACTCGAAAAGCTTTGGTGTTGCGTATATGTCTAAGCGTGTAGCCTCAAATGAGAACGCACTGGAGAGTTTTCTCTTGAAAGAATATGTAAGAATACCACGTTATAAGTAAATACAGTGTTGCAGAGTAAAGACATATACTTACTTATTGGAAAAACTTTACGAGAAGAAATAACGCATCGTACAAAATTAGCTTGTATCTCCTAAACAACACGTTGTAACTTAAAATGATTTGGTGTGGCCTGTACGTCTAAACGTGTAGCCTCAAAAGAGAACCCATAGAGGAATTTTCCTTGGTCAAAATTTGTCAGAAAACCACTTATTAAGGAAATCCCGCATCGTGCGTAATTATCTAGTTTTTCCTAAACAACACGTTGTAACTCGAAAAGCTTTGGTGTTGCGTGTATGTCTAAGCGCGTAGCCTCAAAGGGGCATGCACAGGAGAGTTTTCTCTCGAAAGAATATGTAAGAATACCACGTTATAAGGAAATACAGTGTTGCAGAGTATAGACAAATACATACTTATTGGAAACACTTTACGAGAAGAAATAAAGCATCATGCAAAATTAGCTTGTATCTCCTAAACAACACGTTGTAACTGGAAAAGATTTGGTGTGGTGTGTACGTCTAAACGTGTAGCCTCAAAAGAGAACCCACAGGAGAGTTTTCCTTCGCTAAAATTTGTCAGAATATCACGTTTTAAGGAAATACCGCATAGTGCGAAATTATCTTGTTTTTCCTAAACAACATGTTGTAACTCGAAAAGCTTTAGTGTTGTGTGTATTTCTAAGCGTGTAGCCTCAAAAGAGAATGGACAGGAGAGTTTTCTCCCAAAAGAATATGTAGGAATACCACGTTATAAGGAAATACAGTGTTGCAGAGTAAAGACAAATACATACTTATTGGAAACACTTAAACATTACGAGAAGAAATAACACATAGTAAAAAATTAGCTTGTATCTCCTAAACAACACGTTATAACTCGAAATGATTTGGTGTGGCATGTATGTCTAAACGTGTACCCTCAAAAGAGAACCCACGGGAGAATTTTCTTTCATCAAAATTTGTCAGAAAACCACGTTTTAAGGAAATCCCGCATCATGCGAAATTATCTTGTTTTTCCTAAACAACACGTTGTAACTCGAAAAGCTTTGGTGTTGCGTGTATGTCGAAGCGTGTAGCCTCCAAAGAGAACGCACAGGAGAGTTTTCTCTCGAAAGAATATGTAAGAATACCACGTTATAAGGAAATACAGTCTTGCAGAGTAAAGGCAAATACATACGTATTGGAAACACTTAAACTTTACGAGAAGAAATAACGCATCATAAAAAAATTAGCTTGTATCTCCTAAACAACACGTTGTAACTCGAAAGGATTTGGTGTGGCGTGTACGTTTAAACATGTAGCCTCAAAAGAGAACCCACAGGAGAATTTTCTTTCGTCAAAATTTGTCCAAAAACCACGTTATAAGGAAATCCCTCATCGTGCGAAATTATCTTGTTTTTCCTAAACAAAATGTCGTAACTCGAAAAGCTTTGGTGTTGTGTGTATGTCTAAGCGTGTAGCCTCAAAAGAGAAGGCACAGGAGAGTTTTCTCTCGAAAGAATATGTAAGAATACCACGTTATAAGGAAATACAATGTTGCAGAGTAAAGACATATTCTTACTTATTGGAAAATCTTTACGAGAAGAAATAACCTATCGTACAAAATTAGCTTGTATCTCCTAAACAACACGTTGTAACTTAAAAAGATTACGTGTAGCCTGTACATCTAAACGTGTAGCCTCAAAAGAGAACCCATAGGAGAATTTTCCTTGGTCAAAATTTGTCAGAAAACCACTTATTAAGGAAATCCCACATCGCACGAAATTATCTGGTTTTTCCTAAACAACACGTTGTAACGCGAAAAGCTTTGGTGTTGCCTGTATGTCTAAGCGTGTAGCCTCAAAGGGGAACACACAGGAGAGTTTTCTCTCGAAAGAATATGTAAGAATACCACGTTATAAGGAAATACAGTGTTGCAGACTAAAGGCAAATACGTACCTATTGGAAACACTTTACGAGAAGAAATAACGCATCGTACAAAATTAGCTTGTATCTCCTAAACAACACGTTGTAACTCGAAAAGATTTGGTGTGGCCTGTACTTCTAAACGTGTAGCCTCAAAAGAGAACCCACAGGACAATTTTCTTTCGTCAAAATTTGTCAGAAAACCACGTTTTAAGGAAATCCCGCATCGTGAGAAATTATCTTGTGCTTCCTAAACAACACGTTTTAACTTGAAAAGCTTTGGTGTTGGGTGTATGTCTAATCATGTAGCCCCAAAAGAGTATGCAGAGGAGAGTTTTCTCTCGAAAGAATATGTAAGAATACGACCTTATAAGGAAATACAGTGTTGCAGAGTAAAGACAATTACATACTTATTGGAAAAACTTTACGAGAAGAAATAACGCATCGTACAAAATTAGCTTGTGTCTCCTAAACAACACGTTGTAACTTAAAAAGATTTGGTGTGGCAAGTACGTCTAAACGTGCAGTCTCAAAATAGAACCCATAGGATAATTTTCTTTGGTCAATATTTGTCAGAAAACCACGTATTGAGGAAATCCCTCATCGTGTGAAATAATCTTGTTTTTCCTAAACAACACGTTGTAACTTGAAAAGCTTTGGTGTTGCGTGTATGTCTAAGCGTGTAGCCTCAAAAGAGGACGCACAGGAGAGTTTTCTCTCGAAAGAATATGTAAGAATACCACGTTATAAGGAAATACAGTGTTGCAGACTAAAGGCAAATGCATACATATTGGAAACACTTTACGAGAAGAAATAACGCATCGTACAAAATTAGCTTGTATCTCCTAAACAACACGTTGTAACTCGAAAAGATTTGGTGTGGCGTGTACATCTAAACGTGTAGCCTCAAAAGAGAACCCACAGGAGAATTTTCTTTCGTCAAAATTTGTCAGAAAACTACTTATTAAGGAAATCCTGCATCGTGCGAAACTATCTAGTTTTCCTAAACAACACATTGTTACTCGAAAATATTTGCTGTTGCGTGTATGTCTAAGCATGTAGCCTCAAAAGAGAACGCACAGGAGAGATTTCTCTCGAACGAGTATGTAAGAATACCACGTTATAAGGAAATACATTGTGGCAAATTAAAGATAAATACGTACCTTTTGGAAACTCTTAAACTTTACAAGAAGATATAAAGCATCGTAAAAAATTAGCTTTTATCTCCTAAACAACACGTTGTAACTCGAAAAGATTTGGTGTGGCATGTACGTCTAAACGTGTAGCCTCAAATGAAAACCCACAGGAGAATTTTTTTTTCGTCAAAATTTTTCAGAAAACCACATTTTAAGGAAATCCAGCATCGTGCGAAATTATCTTGTTTTTCCTAAACAACACATTGTAAGTCGAAAAGCTTTGGTGTTGCGTGTATGTCTAAGCGTGTAGCCTCCAAAGGGAATGCACAAAAGAGTTTTCTCTAGAAAGAATATGTAAGAATACCACGTTGTAAGGAAATACAGTGTTGCAGAGTAAAGAAAGATACCTATGTATTGGAAACCCACAAACTTTACAAGATGAAATAAAGCATCGTACAAAATTAGCTTGTATCTCCTAAACAACACTTTGTAACTCGAAAAGATTTGGTGTGGCCTGTACTTCTAAACGTGTAGCCTCAAAAGAGAACCCACAGGACAATTTTCTTTCGTCAAAATTTGTCAGAAAACCACGTTTTAAGGAAATCCTGCATCGTGAGAAATTATCTTGTTCTTCCTAAACAACACGTTTTAACTTGAAAAGCTTTGGTGTTGGGCGTATGTCTAAGCATGTAGCCCCAAAAGAGTATGCAGAGGAGAGTTTTCTCTCGAAAGAATACATAAGAATACCACCTTATAAGGAAAAAGAGTGTTGCAGAGTAAAGACAAATACATACTTATTGGAAAAACTTTACGAGAAGAAATAACGCATCGTACAAAATTAGCTTGTGTCTCCTAAACAACACGTTGTAACTTAAAAAGATTTGGTGTGGCCTGCACGTCTAAACGTGTAGTCTCAAAAGAGAACCCATAGGATAATTTTCTTTGGTCAATATTTGTCAGAAAACTAAGTATTAAGGAAATCCCTCATCGTGCGTAATTATCTTGTTTTTCCCAAACAACACGTTGTAACTTGAAAAGCTTTGGTGTTGCGTGTATGTGTAAGCGTGTAGCCTCAAAAGAGGACGCACAGGAGAGTTTTCTCTCGAAAGAATATGTAAGAATACCACGTTATAAGGAAATACAGTGTTGCAGACTAAAGGCAAATACATACGTATTGGAAACACTTTACGAGAAGAAATAACGCATCATACAAAATTAGCTTGTATCTCCTAAACAACACGTGGTAACTCGAAAAGATTTGGTGTGGCGTGTACGTCTAAACGTGTAGCCTCAAAAGAGAACCCACAGGAGAATTTTCTTTCGTCAAAATTTGTCAGAAAACCACTTATTAAGGAAATCCTGCATCGTGCGAAACTCTCTAGTTTTCCTAAACAACACATTGTTACTCGAAAATATTTGCTGTTGCGTGTATGTCTAAGCATGTAGCCTCAAAAGAGAACGCACAGGAGAGATTTCTCTCGAACGAGTATGTAAGAATACCACGTTATAAGGAAATACATTGTGGCAAATTAAAGATAAATACGTACCTTTTGGAAAGTCTTAAACTTTACAAGAATATATAAAGCATCGTAAAAAATTAGCTTTTATCTCCTAAACAACACGTTGTAACTCGAAAAGATTTGGTGTGGCATGTACGTCTAAACGTGTAGCCTCAAATGAAAACCCACAGGAGAATTTTCTTTCATCAAAATTTTTCAGAAAACCACGTTTTAAGGAAATCCAGCATCGTGCGAAATTATCTTGTTTTTCCTAAACAACACGTTGTAAGTCGAAAAGCTTTGGTGTTGCGTGTATGTCTAAGCGTGTAGCCTCCAAAGAGAACGCACAGGAGAGTTTTCTCTCGAAAGAATATGTAAGAATACCACGTTGTAAGGAAATACAGTATTGCTGAGTAAAGAAAGTTATGTATGTATTGGAAACCCACAAACTTTACGAGATGAAATAAAGCAACGTACAAAATTAGCTTATATCTCCTAAACAACACATTGTAACTCGAAAAGATTTGGTGTGGCCTGTACGTCTAAACGTGTAGCCTCAAAAGAGAACCCACAGGACAATTTTCTTTTGTCAAATTTTTTCAGAAAACCACGTTTTAAGGAAATACAGCATCGTGAGAAATTATCTTGTTCTTCCTAAACAACACGTTTTAACTCGAAAAGCTTTGGTGTTGGGTGTATGTCTAAGCATGTAGCCCTAAAAGAGAACGCACAGGAGAGTTTTCTCTCAAAAGAATATGTAAGAATACCACGTTATAAGGAAATACAGTGTGGCAGAGTAAAGACAAATACGTACATATTGGAAGCGCTTTATGAGAGAAATAACGCATATTGCAAAATTAGCTTGTATGTCCTAAACAACACGTTGTAACTCGAAAAGATTTGGTGTGGTGTCTACGTCTAAACGTGTAGCCTCAAAAGAGAACCCACAGGAGAGTTTTCTTTCGTCAAAATTTGTCAGAAAACCACGTTTTAAGGAAATCCCGCATCGTGAGAAATTATCTTATTTTTCCTAAACAACACGTTGTAACTAGAAAAGCTTTGGTGTTGCGTGTATGTCTAAGTGTGTAGCCTCAAAAGAGAATGCACAGGAGAGTTTTCTCTCGAAAGAATATGTAAGAATACCATGTTATAAGGAAATATATTGCTGCAGAGTAAAGACAAATACGAAAGTATTGGAAACACATTATGAGAAGAAATAACGCATGGTACAAAATTAGCTTGTATCTCCGAAACAACACGTGGTAACTCAAAAAGATTTGGTGTGGCGTGTACGTCTAAATGGGTAGCCTCAAAAGAGAACCCACAGGAGAATTTTCTTACGTCAAAATTTGTCAGAAAACCACATTTTAAGGAAATCCCGCATCGTGCGAAATTATCTTGTTTTTCCTAATCAACACGTTGTAACTCGAAAAGCTTTGGTGTTGCATGTATGTCTAAGCGTGTAGCCTCCAAAGAGAACGCACAGGATAGTTTTCTCTCAAAAGAATATGTAAGAATACCACGTTATAAGGAAATACAGTGTTGCAGAGTATTGACAAATATGTACTTATTGGAAAAACTTTAGGAGAAGAAATAACGCATCATGCAAAATTAGCTTGTATCTCCTAAACAACACACTGTAACTCGAAAAGATTTGGTGTGGCGTGTATGTCTAAACGTGTAGCCTCAAAAGAGAACCCACAGGAGAGATTTCTTTCGTCAAAATTTGTCAGAAAACCACGTTTTAAGGAAATACTGCATCGTGCGAAATTATCTTGTTTTTCCTAAACAACATGTTGTAACTCGAAAAGCTTTGGTGTTGTGTGTATGTCTAAGCGTGTAGCCTCAAAAGAGAATGCACAGGAGAGTTTTCTCCCGAAAGAATATGTAGGAATACCACGTTATAAGGAAATACAGTGTTGCAGAGTATTGACAAATATGTACTTATTGGAAAAACTTTACGAGAAGAAATAACACATAGTACAAAATTAGCTTGTATATCCTAAACAACACGTTGTAACTCGAGAAGATTTGGTGTAGCGTGTACGTCTAAACGTGTAGCCTTCAAAAGAGAACCCACAGGAGGATTTTCTTTAGTCAAAATTTGTCAGAAAACCACGTTTTAAGGAAATCCCGTATCTTGCGAAATTATCTTGTTTTTCCTAAACAACACGTTGTAACTAGAAAAGCTTTGGTGTTGCGTGTATGTCTGAGCGTGTAGCCTCAAAAGAGAATGCAAAGGAGAGTTTTTTCTCAAAAGAATATGTAGGAATACCACGTTATAAGGAAATATATAGCTGCAGAGTAATGACAAATACGTACGTATTGGAAACACATTAAGAGAAGAAATAACGCATGGTACAAAATTAGCTTGTATCTCCGAAACAACACGTGGTAACTCAAAAAGATTTAGTGTGGCGTGTACGTCTGAACATGTAGCCTCAAAAGAGAACCCAGAGGAGAATTTTCTTACGTCAAAATTTGTCAGAAAACCACGTTTTAAGGAAATCCCGAATTGTGAGAAATTATCTTGTTCTTCCTAAACAACACGTTGTAACTCGAAAATCTTTGCTGTTGCGTGTATGTCTAAGCATGTAGCCTCAAATGAGAACGCACAGAAGAGTTTTCTCTCGAAAAAATATGTAAGAATACCACGTTATAAGGAAATACAGTGTTGCAGAGTAAAGACAAATACTTACTTATTGGAAAAACTTTACAAGAAGAAATAACGCATCGTACAAAATTAGCTTGTATCTCCTAAACAACACGTTGTAACTTAAAAAGATTTGGTGTGGCCTGTATGTCTAAACGTGTGGTCTCAAAAGAGAACCCATAGGAGAATTTTCTTTGGTCAAAATTTGTCAGAAAACCACGTATTGAGGAAATCCCTCATCGTGCGAAATTATCTTGTTTTTCCTAAACAACACGTTGTAACGCGAAAAGCTTTGGTGTTGCGTGTAAGAATACCACGTTATAAGGAAATACAGTGTTGCAGAGTAAAGACAAATATGTATGTATTGGAAACCCATGAACTTTAAGAGATGAAATAAAGCATCGTACAAAATTAGCTTGTATCTCCTAAACAACACGTTGTAACTCGAAAAGATTTGGTGTGGCATGTACTTCTAAACGTGTAGCCTCAAAAGAGAAACGACAGGACAATTTTCTTTCGTCAAAATTTTTAAGAAAACCACGTTTTAAGGAAATCCCGCATCGTGAGAAATTATCTTGTTCTTCCTACACAACACGTTTTAACTCGAAAAGCTTTGGTGTTGCGTGTATGTCTAAGCGTGTAGCCCCAAAAGAGAACGCACAGGAGAGTTTTCTCTCGAAAGAATATGTAAGAATACCACGTTATAAGGAAATACAGTGTGGCAGAGTAAAGAAAAATACGTACATATTGGAAGCACTTTATGAGAGAAATAACGCATCTTGCAAAATTAGCTTGTATGTCCTAAACAACACGTTGTAATTCGAAAAGATTTGGTGTGGCGTGTACGTCTAAACGTGTAGCCTCAAAAGAGAACCCAAAGGAGAATTTTAAGAGAACCCAAAGGAGAATTTTCTTTCGTCAAAATTTTGTATCTCCAAAACTACACGTTGTAACTTGAAAAGCATTGGTGTGGCGTGAACGTCTAAACGTGTAGCCTCAAAAGAGAACCGAAAGGAGAATTTTCTTTCGTCAAAATTTTTCAGAAAATCACGTTTTAAGGAAATCCCGCATCGTGCGAAATTATCTTGTTTTTCCTAAACAACACGTTGTAAGTCGAAAAGCTTTCATGTTGCGTGTATGTCTAAATGTGTAGCCTCAAAAGAGAAGGCAGAGGAGAGTTTTCTCTCGAAAGAATATGTAAGAATACCATGTTATAACGAAATACAGTTTTGCAGAGTAAAGACAAATACGTAATTATTGGAAACACTTTACTAGAAGAAATAACGCATCGTACAAAATTAGCTTGTATCTCCAAAACTACACGTTGTAACTCGAAAAGAATTGTTGTGGCGTGTACGTCTTAACGTGTAGCATCAAAAGAGAACCCAAAGGAGAATTTTCTTTTGTCAAAATTTTTCAGAAAATCTCGTTTTAAGGAAATCCCGCATCGTGCGAAATTATCCTGTTTTTCCTAAACAACACGTTGTAACTCGAAAAGCTTTCGTGTTGCGTGTATGTCTAAGTGTGTAGCCTCAAAAGAGAAGGCACAGGAGAGTTTTCTCTCGAATGAATATGTAAGAATACCATGTTATAAGGAAATACAGTGTTGCAGAGTAAAAACAGCTAATTTTGTTCGATGCGTTATTTCTTCTCATAAAGTGTTTCCAATATGTACTTATTTGTCTTTACTCTGCAAAATTGTATTTCGTAAAAACGTGGTATTCTTACATATTCTTTCGAGAGAAAACTCTCCTGTGCCTTCTCTTTTGAGGCTCCACGCTTACACATACACGCAACACCAAAGCTTTTCCTGTTACAACATGTTGTTTAGGAAAAAGAAGATGATTTCCCACGATGCGGGATTTACTTAAAACGTGGTTTTCTGACAAATTTTGACAAAAGAAAATTCTCCTGTGGGTTCTCTTTTGAGGTTACACGTTTAGGCGTACATGCCACACCAAATCTTTTCAAGTTACAACATGTTGTTTAGGAGATACAAGCTAATTTTGTACAATGTGTTAATTCTTCTCCTAAAGTGTTTCCAATATGTACATATTTGTCTTTACTCTGCAACATTCTATTTCCTTATAACGTGATATTCTTACATATTATTTCGAGAAAAAACTATCCTGTGCCTTCCCTTTTGAGGCTACACACTTAGACATACAGGCAACTCCAAAGCTTTTCGAGTTACAACGTGTTGTTTAGGAAAAACAAGATAATTTCGCACGATGCAGGATTTCATTAAAACGTGGTTTTCTGACAAATTTTGAAGAAAGAAAATTCTCCTGTGGGTTCTCTTTTGAGGATACAGGTTTAGAAGTACACACCACACCAAATCCTTTCGAGTTACCACGTGTTGTTTAGGAGATACAAGCTAATTTTGTACGATGCGTTATTTCTTCTCGTAAAGTCTTTCCAATACGTACATATTTGTCTTTACTCTGCAACACTGTATTTCTTTATAATGTTTTATTCTTACATGTTCTTTCGAGAGAAATCTCTCCTGTGCATTCTCTGTAGAGGCTACATGCTTAGACATACACGCAACACCAAAGCTTTTTGAGTTACAACGTGTTGTTTAGGAAAAACAAGATAATTTTGCACGATGTGGGATTTCCTTAAAACGTTGTTTTCTGACAAATTTGACGAAAGAAAGTTCTTCTGTGGGTTCTCTTTTGAGGCTACACGTGTAGACGTACGAGCCACACCAAATCTTTTCGAGTTAGAACGTGTTGTTTAGGAGATACAAGCAAATTTTGTAAGATGCGTTATTTCTTCTCGTAAAGTGTTTCCAATAAGTACTTATTTGTCTTTACTCTGCAACACTGTATTTCCTTATAACATGGTATTCTTACATATTCTTTCGAGGGAAAACTCTCCTGTGTGTTCTCCTTTGAGGCTACACGCTTAGACAAACACACGACGCCAAAGCTTTTCGAGTTACAACGTGTTGTTTAGGAAAAACAAGATAATTTCGCACAATGCGAGATTTCCTTAAAACGTGGTTTTCTGAAATATCTTGAGAAAGAAAGTTTTCCTGTGGGTTCTCTTTTGAGGCTCACATGTAGAAGTACGAGCCACACAAAATCTTTTCGAGTTACAACATGTTGTTTAGGAGATACAAGCTATTTTTGTACAATGGGTAATTTCTTCTCATAAAGAGTTTCCAATACGTACGTAGTTGTCTTTACTCTGCAACACTGTATTTCCTTATAATGTGGTATTCTTACATATTCTTTCGCGAGAAAACTCTCCTGTGCATTCTCTTTTGCGCTTACACGCTTAGACATACACGCAACACCAAAGCTTTTCAAGTTACAACGTGTTGTTTAGGAAAAAGAAGGTAATTTCGCACGATGCGGGATTTCTTTAAAACGTGGTTTCTAACAAATTTTGATGAAAGAAAAATCTCCTGTGGGTTCTCTTTTAAGGCTACACGTTTAGACGTACACGCCACACCAAATCCTTTTGAGTTACCACATGTTGTTTAGGAGATACAATCTAATTTATATGATGCGTTATTTCTTCTGGTAAAGTGTTTCCAATACGTATTTATTTGCCTTTACTCTGCAACACTGTATTTCCTTATAACGTTGTATTCTTACATGTTCTTTCGAGAGAAAACTCTCCTGTGTGTTCTCTTTAGAGGCTACACGCTTAGACATACACGCGACACCAAAGCTTTTTGAGTTACAACTTGATGTTTAGGAAAAACAACATAATTTTGCACGATGCGGGATTTCCTTAAAACGTGGTTTTCTGACAAATTTTTACGAAAGAAAGTTCTCCTGTGGGTTCTCTTTTGAGGTTACACGTGCATACGTACGAGCCACACCAAATCTTTTCAAGTTACAACGTGTTGTTTAGGAGGTAGAAGCAAATTTTGTACTATGCGTTATTTCTTCTCAGTAAGTGTTTCCAATACGTACTTATTTGTCTTTACTCTACAACACTGTATTTCCTTATAACGTGGTATTCTTACATATTCTTTCGAGGGAAAACTCTCCTGTGCATTCTCTTTTGAGGCTACACGCTTAGACAAACACGCAACGCCAAAGCTTTTCGAGTTACAAAGTGTTGTTTAGGAAAAACAAGATAATTTCGCACGATGCGAGATTTCCATAAAACGTGGTTTTCTGACAAATTTTGAAGAAAGAAAGTTCTCCTGTGGGTTCTCTTTTGAGGCTACACGTGTAGAAGAACGAGCCACACCAAATCTTTTCGAGTTACAACGTGTTGTTTAGGAGATACAAGCTAATTTTGTTCGATGCGTTATTTCTTCTCATAAAGTGTTTCAAATAGGTACGTATTTGTCTTTACTCTGCAACACTGTATTTCCTTATAACGTGGTATTCTTCCATATTCTTTCGAGAAAAAAGTCTCCTGTGCGTTCTCTTGTGAGGCTACAAGCTTAGATATACACGCAACACCAAAGCTTTTCGAGTTACAACGTGTTTTTAAGGAAAAACAAGATAATTTCGCACGATGCGAGATTTCCTTAAAACGTGGTTTCTGACAAATTTTGATGAAAGAAAATTCTCCTGTCGGTTCTCTTTTGAGGGTACACGTTTAGACATACACGTCACACCAAATCTTTTCAATTTACAACATGTTGTTTAGGAGATACAAGCTAATTTTGTACGATGCGTTATTTCTTCACCTAAAGTGTTTCCAATATGTACTTATTTGTCTTTACTCTGCAAAATTGTATTTCGTAAAAACGTGGTATTCTTACATATTCTTTCGAGAGAAAACTCTCCTGTGCCTTCTCTTTTGAGGCTAGACGCTTACACATACACGCAACACCAAAGCTTTTCGAGTTACAACATGTTGTTTAGGAAAAAGAAGATGATTTCCCACGATGCGGGATTTCCTTAAAACGTGGTTTTCTGACAAATTTTGACGAAAGAAAATTCTGCTGTGGGTTCTCTTTTGAGGCTACATGTTTAGACGTACACGCCACACCAAATCTTTCCGAGATACAACGTATTGTTTAGGAGATACAAGCTAATTTTGTATGATGCGTTAATTCTTCTCGTAAAGTGTTTCCAATATGTACGTATTTGTCTTTTCTCTGCAACACTATATTTCCTTATAACGTGGTATTCTTACACATTCTTTCGAGAGAAAACTATCCTGTGCGTTCACTTTTGAGGCTACACACTTAGACATAAAGGAAACACCAAAGCTTTTCGAGGTATAACGTGTTGTTTATGAAAAACAAGATGATTTCGCACAATGCGGTATTTCCTTAAAACGTGGTTTTCTGACAAATTTTGATGAAAGAAAATAGTCCTGTGGGTTCTCTTTTGAGGCTACATGTTTAGAGGTACATGCCACACCAAATCCTTTTGAGTTACCACGTGTTGTTTAGGAGATACAAGCTAAATTTGTAGGATGTGTTATTTCATCTCGTAAAGTGTTTCCAATAAGTAAGTATTTGTCTTTACTCTGCAACACTGTATTTCCTTATACCGTTGTATTCTTACATGTTCTTTCGAGAGAAAACTCTCCTGTGTGTTCTCTTTAGAGGATACACGCTTAGACATACATGCAACACCAAAGCTTTTCGAGTTACAACGTGTTGTTTTGGAAAAACAAGATAATTTTGCACGATGCGAGATTTCCATAAAACGTGGTTTTCTGAAAAAATTTGACAAAAGAAAGTTCTCCTGTGGGTTCTCTTTTGAGGCTACACGTGTAGAGGTACGAGCCACACCAAATCTTTTTGAGTTACAACGTGTTGCTTAGGAGATACAAGCTAATTTTGTACGATGTGTTATTTCTTCTCTTAAAGTGTTTCCAATATGTACGAATTTGTCTTTACTCTGCAACACTGTATTTCCTTATAACGTGGTATTCTTACATATTCTTTCGAGAGAAAACTCTCCTGTGCATTCTCTTTTGAGGCTACATGCTTAGACATACACGCAACACCAAAGGTTTTGATTTACAACGTGTTGTTTAGGAAAAACAAGATAATTTTGTAGAATGCGAGAATTCCTCAAAACGTAGTTTCTGACAAATTTTGATGAAAGAAAATTCTCCTGTGGGTTCTCTTTTGAGGCTACACGTTTAGACATACACGTCACACCAAATCCTTTCGAGTTACATCGTGTTGTTTAGGAGATACAAGCTAATTTTGAATGATGCGTTATTTCTTCTCATAAAGTGTTACCAATATGTACTTATATGTCTTTACTCTGGAAAATTGTATTTCCTTATAACGTGGTATTCTTACATTTTCTTTCGAGAGAAAACTCTCCTGTGCTTTCCCTTTGGAGGCTCCATGCTTACAAGTACACGCAACACCAAAGCTTTTCGAGTTACAACATGTTGTTTAGGAAAAAGAAGATGATATCCCACAATGCGGGATTTCCTTAAAACGTGGTTTTCTGAAAATTTTAACGAAAGAAAATTCTCCTGTGGGTTCTCTTTTGAGGCTACACGTTTAGACGTACACGTCACACCAAATCCTTTCGAGTTACCACGTGTTGTTTAGGAGATACAAGCTAATTTTGTACGATGCCTTATTTCTTCTCGTAAAGTGTTTCCAATACGTACGTATTTGTCTTTACTCTGCAACACTGTATTTCCTTATAACGTGGTATTCCTACATATTCTTTCGAGAGAAAACTATCCTTTGCGTTCCCTTTTGAGGCTACACACTTAGACATACAGGCAACACCAAAGCTTTTCGAGTTACAACGTGTTGTTTATGAAAAACAAGATAATTTCGCAGGATGCGGGATTTCCTTAAAACGTTGTGTTCTGACAAATTTTGACGAAAGAAAATTCTCCTGTGGGTTCTCTTTTGAGGCTATACGTTTAGACGTGCACGCGACACCAAATCCTTTCGAGTTATCACGTGTTGTTTAGAAGATACAAGCTAATTTTGTACCATGTGTTATTTCTTCTCATAAAGTGTTTCCAATACGTATGTATTTGTCTTTACTCTGCAACACTGTATTTCCTTATAACGTTGTATTCTTACATGTTCTTTCGAGAGAAAACTCTCCTGTGCGTTCTCTTTAGAGGCTACATGCTTTGACATACACGCAACACCAAAGCTTTTCGAGTTACAACGTGTTGTTTTGGAAAAACAAGATAATTTTGCACGATGCGGGATTTCCTTAAAACGTGGTTTCCTGACAAATTTTGACGAAAGAAAGTTCTCCTGTGGGTTCTCTTTGGAGGCTACACTTTTAGACGTACGAGCCACACCAAATCTTTTCAAGTTACAACATGTTTAGGAGATACAAGCAAATTTTTTACGATGCTTTATTTCTTCTCGTAAAGTGTTTCCAATACGTACGTATTTGTCTTTATTCTGCTACACTGTATTTCCTTATAACGTGGTATTCTTACATATTCTTTCGAGGGAAAACTCTCCTGTGCGTTCTCTTTTGAGGCTACACACTTAGACATACATGCAACACCAAAGATTTTCGAGTTACATAGTGTTGTTTAGGAAAAACAAGATAATTTTGCCCGATGCGGGATTTCCTTAAAACGTGGTTTCCTGAGAAATTTTGACGAAAGAAAGTTCTCCTGTGCATTCTCTTTTGAGGCTACACGTGTAGACTTATGAGCCACACCAAATCTTTTCGAGTTACAACGTGTTGTTTAGGAGATACAAGCAAATTTTGAACAATGCATTATTTCCTCTGGTAAAGTGTTTCCAATACGTACTTATTTGTCTTTACTCTGCAACACTGTATTTCCTTATAACGTGGTATTCTTACATATTATTTCGAGGGAAAACTCTCCTGTGCGTTCTCTTTGAGGCTACACGCTTAGACAAACACGCAACGCCAAAGCTTTTCGAGTTACAATGTGTTTTTTAGGAAAAACAAGATAATTTCGCTTGAAGCGAGATTTCCATAAAACGTGGTTTTCTGAAAAATTTTGACGAAAGAAAGTTCTCCTGTGGGTTCTCTTTTGAGGCTACACGTGTAGAGGTACGAGCCACACCAAATATTTTCGAGTTACAACGTGTTGTTTAGGAGATACAAGCTAATTTTGTATGATGCGTTATTTCTTCTCTTCAAGTGTTTCCAATACATACGTATTTGTCTTTACTCTGCAACACTGTATTTTCTTATAACGTGGTATTCTTACATATTCGTTCGAGAGAAAACTCTCCTGTGCATTCTCTTTTGAGGCTAAAAGCTTAGAAATACACGCAACACCAAAGCTTTTCGAGTTACAACGTGTTGTTTAGGAAAAACAAGATAATTTCGCACGATGCGAGATTTCCTTAAAACGTGGTTTTTGACAAATTTTGATGAAAGAAAATTCTCCTGTGGGTTCTCTTTTGAGGCTACACATTTAGACATACACGTCACACCAAATCTTTTCGAGTTACAACGTGTTGTTTAGGAGATACAAGCTAATTTTGAATGATGCGTTATTTCTTCTCGTAAAGTGTTACCAATAAGTACTTATTTGTCTTTACTCTGCAAAATTGTATTTCCTTATAATGTGGTATTCTTACATATTCTTTCGAGTGAAAACTCTCCTGTGCTGTCCCTTTTGTCGCTCCATGCTTACACATACACGCAACACCAAAGCTTTTCGAGGTACAACATGTTGTTTTGGAAAAAGAAGATCATTTCGCATGATGCGGGATTTCCTTAAAACGTGGTTTTCTGAAAAATGTTGATGAAAGTAAATTCTCCTGTGGGTTCTCTTTTGAGGCTACATGTTTAGACGTACACACCACACCAAATCCTTTCGAGTTACCACGTGTTGTTTAGGAGATACAAGCTAATTTTGTACGATGCGTTAATTCATCTTGTAAAGTTTTTCCAATAGGTACGTATGTGTTTTTACTCTGCAACATTGTATTTCCTAATAACGTAGTATTCTTACATATTCTTTCGAGAGAAAACTATCCTGTGCGTTCTCTTTAGAGGTTACACGCTTAGACATACATGCAACACCAAAGCTTTTCGAGTTACATCATGCTGTTTAGGAAAAACAAGATAATTTTGCATGATGCGGTATTTCCTTAAAACGTGGTTTCCTGAGAAATTTTAACGAAAGAACGTTCTCCTGTTCGTTCTTTTTTGAGGCTACACGTGTAGACGTATGAGCCACACCAAATCTTTTCGAGGTACAACGTGTTGTTTAGGAGATACAAGCCAATTTTTTACGATGCCTTATTTCTTCTCGTAAAGTGTTTCCAATTCGTACTTATTTGTCTTTACTCTGCAACACTGTATTTCCTTATAACGTGGTATTCGTACATATTATTTCGAGGGAAAACTCTCCTGTGCGTTCTCTTTTGAGGCTACATGCTTAGATATACACGCAACACCAAAGGTTTTCAAGTTACAACGTGTTGTTTAGGAAAAACAAGATAATTTCGCACGATGCGAGATTTCCTTAAAACGTGGTTTCTGACAAATTTTGATGAAAGAAAAATCTCCTGTGGGTTTTCTTTTGAGGCTACACGTTTAGATGTACATGCAACACCAAATCTTTTCGAGTTACAACGTGTTGTTTAGGAGATACAAGCTAATTTTTTACGATGCGTTAATTCTTCTCATAAAGTGTTTCCAAGAAGTACGCGTTTGTCTTTACTCTGCAACATTGTATTTCCTTATAACGTGGTATTCTTACATATTCTTTAGAGGGAAAACTATCCTGTGCGTTCCCCTTTGAGGCTACACACTTAGATATACAGTCAACACCAACTCTTTTCGAGTTACAACGTGTTGTTTATGAAAAACAAGATAATTTTGCACGATGCGGGATTTCCTTAAAACGTGGTTTTCTGACAAATTTGGAGGAAAAAAATTCTCCCGTGGGTTCTCTTTAGAGGCTACACGTTTAGACATACACGCCACACCAAATCCTTTCGAGTTACCACGTGTTGTTTAGGAGATACAAGCAAATATTGTACGATGCGTTATTTCTTCTCGTATAGAGTTTCCAATACGTACTTTTTTTGTCTTTACTCTGCAACACTGTATTTCCTTATAACGTGGTATTCTTACATATTCTTTCGAGGGAAAACTCTCCTGTGCATTCTCTTTTGAGGCTACACGCTTAGACAAACACGCAACGCCAAAGCTTTTCGAGTTACAACGTGTTGTTTACGAAAAACAAGATAATTTCGCACGATGCGAGATTTCCATAAAACGTGGTTTTCTGAAAAATTTTGATGAAAGAAAGTTCTCCTGTGGGTTCTCTTTTGAGGCTACACGTGTAGAGGTATGAGCTACACCAAATCTTTTCGAGTTACAACGTGTTGTTTAGGAGATACAAGCTAATTTTGTACGATGTGTTATTTTTTCTCTTAAAGTGTTTCCAATACGTATGTAGTTGTCTT
Organism: Apodemus sylvaticus; assembly: GCF_947179515.1. Lineage (NCBI taxonomy): Eukaryota > Metazoa > Chordata > Mammalia > Rodentia > Muridae > Apodemus > Apodemus sylvaticus. The sequence goes on from NW_026263461.1 coordinate 339,429, forward strand.
TACTCTGCAACACTGTATTTCCTTATAACGTGGTATTCTTACATATTCTTTCGAGAGAAAACTCTCCTGTGCGTTCTCTTTTGAGGCTACAAGCTTAGACATACACGCAACACCAAAGCTTTTTGAGTTACAACATGTTGTTTAGGAAAAACAAGATAATTTCGCACGATGCGAGATTTCCTTAAAACGTGGTTTCTGACAAATTTTGATGAAACAAAATTCTGCTGTGGGTTTTCGTTTGAGGTTACACTTTTAGATGTACACGTCACACCAAATATTTTCGAGTTACAACGTGTTGTTTCGGAGATACAAGCTAATTTTATACGATGCGTTATTTCTTCTTGTAAAGTGTTTCCAATATGCACTTATTTGTCTTTACTCTGCAAAATTGTATTTCCTTATAACGTGGTATTCTTACATATTCTTTCGAGAGAAAACTCTCCTGTGCCTTCACTTTTGAGGCTCCACACTTACACATACATGCAACACCAAAGCTTTTCGAGTTACAACATGCTGTTTTGGAAAATAGATGATTTCGCTCGATGCGGGATTTCCTTAAAACGTGGTTTTCTGAAAAATTTTGAATAAAGAAAATTCTCCTGTGGGTTCTCTTTTGAGGCTACACGTTTAGATGTACATGCCACACCAAATCTTTTCGAGTTACAACGTGTTGTTTAGGAGATACAAGCTAATTTTTTACGATGCGTTAATTCTTCTCGTAAAGTGTTTCCAATACGTACGTATTTGTCTTGACTCTGCAACATTGTATTTCCTTATAACATGGTATTCTTACATATCCTTTCGAGAGAAAACTATCCTGTGCGTTCTCTTTTGAGGTTACACTCTTAGACATACACACAACACCAAATCTTTTCCTGATACAACGTGTTGTTTAGAAAAAAACAAGATAATTTCGCACGATGAGAGATTTCCTTAAAACGTGGTTTCTGACAAATTTTGAGGGAAGAAAATTCTCTTGTGGGTTCTCTGTTGAGGTTACACTTTTAGACGTACACTTCACACCAAATCTTTTCGAGTTACAACGTGTTGTTTAGGAGATACAATCTAATTTTGTACGATGCGTTATTTCTTCTCGTAAAGTGTTTCCAGTATGTACTTATTTGTCTTTACTCTGCAAAATTGTATTTCCTTATAACGTGGTATTCGTACATAATCTTTCAAGAGAAAACTCTCTTGTGCGTTCTCTTTTGAGGCTACAAGCTTAGACATACACGCAACACCAAAGCTTTTCGAGTTACAGCGTGGTGTTTAGGAAAAACAAGATAATTTCGCACGATGTGAGATTTCCTTAAAACGTGGTTTCTGACAAATTTTGATGAAAGAAAATTATCCTGTGGGTTCTCTCTTTAGGCTACACGTTTAGACATACACGTCACACCAAATCATTTCGATTTACAACGTGCTGTTTGGTGATACAAGTTAATTTTGTACGATGCGTTATTTCTTCTCGTAAAGTGTTTCCAATATGTACTTATTTGTTTTAATCTGCAAAATTGTATTTCCTTATAACGTGGTATTCTTACATATTCTTTTGACAGAAAACTCTCCTGTGCCTTCTCTTTTGAGGCTCCACGCTTACACATACACGCAACACCAAAGCTTTTCGAGTCATGTTGTTTAGGAAAAAGGAGATGATTTCGCACGATGCGGGATTTCCTTAAAACGTGGTTTTCTGAAAAATTTTGACGAAAGAAAATTCTCCTGTTGGTTCTCTTTTGAGGCTACATATTTAGACGTACACGCCACACCAAATCTTTTCGAGTTACAACGTGTTGTTTAGGAGATACAAGCTAATTTTTTGCAATGCGTTAATTCTTCTCGTAAAGTGTTTCCAGTAAGTATGTATTTGTCTTTACTCTGCAACATTGTATTTCCTTATAACGTGGTATTCTTACATATTATTTCGAGAGAAAACTATCCTGTGCGTTCCCTTTTGAGGCTACACACTTAGACATACAGGCAATACCAAAGCTTTTCGAGTTACAACGTGTTGTTTAGGAAAAACCAGATAATTTCGCACAATGCAGGTTTACCTTAAAACGTGGTTTTCTGACAAATTTTGACGAAAGAAAATTCTCCTGTGGGTTCTCTTTTGAGGCTACACGTTTAGAAGTACACGCCACACCAAATCCTTTCGAGTTACCACGTGTTGTTTAGGAGATACAAGCTAATTTTTTACGATGCGTTATTTCTTCTCGTAAAGTGTTTCCAATACGTACGTATTTGTCTTTACTCTGCAACACTGTATTTCCTTATAACGTTGTATTCTTACATGTTCTTTCGAGAGAAAACTCTCCTGTGTGTTCTCTTTAGAGGCTACAAGCTCAGACATACACGCAACACCAAAGCTTTTTGAGTTACAACGTGTTGTTTAGGAAAAACAAGATAATTTTGCACGATGAGAGATATCCCTAAAACGTGGTTTTTGGACAAATTTCGACGAAAGAAAGTTCTCCTGTGGGTCCTTTTTTGAGGTTACACATGTATACGTACGAGCCACACCAAATCCTTTCGAGTTACAAGGAGTTGTTTAGGAGATACAAGCTAATTTTGTACCATGCATTAATTCTTCTCATAAAGTATTTACAATACGTACCTATTTATCTTTACTCTGCAACACTGTATGTACTTATAACGTGGTATTCTTACATATTCTTTCGAGAGAAAACTCTCCTCTGCATTCTCTTTTGAGGCTACACGCTTAGACCTACACACAACACCAAAGCTTTTCGAGATACAACGTGTTGTTTAGGAAAAACAAGGTAATTTCACACGATGCGGTATTTCCTTAAAACGTGGTTTTCTGACAAATTTTGATGAAACAAAATTCTCCTGTGGGTTCTCTTTGGAGGCTACACGTTTAGATGTAAACAGCACACAAAATCAGTTCGAGTTACAACGTGTTGATTAGGAGATACAAGCTAATTTTGTACGATGCCTTATTTCTTCTCCTAAAGTGTTTCCAATATGTACGTATTTGTCTTTACTCTTCAACACTGTATTTCCTTATAACGTGGTATTCTTACATATTCTTTCGAGAGAAAACTCTCCTGTGCCTTCTCTTTTGAGGCTACACCCTTAGACATACACGCAAACAAAAGATTTTCGAGTTACAATATGTTGTTTAGGAAAAACAAGATAATTTCGAACGATGCGGGATTTCCATAAAATGTGGTTTTCTGAAAAATTTTAACGAAAGAAAATTATCCTGTGGGTTTTCTTTTGAGGCTACACATTTAGACGTACAGGCCACACCAAATCCTTTCGAGTTACAACGTGTTGTTTAGGAGATACAAGCTAATTTTGTACAATGCGTTATTACTTCTCGTAAAGTGTTTCCAATACATACCTATTTGTCTTTACTCTGCAACTCTGTATTTCCTTATAACGTGGTATTTTAACATATTCTTTCGAGAGAAAACTCTCCTGTGCATTCTCTTTTGAGGCTATAGGCTTAGACATACACGCAACACCAAAGCTTTTCAAGTTATAACGTGTTGTTTATGAAAAACTAGATAATTTCGCACGATGAGGGATTTCCATAAAACGTGGTTTTCTGACAAATTTTGACAAGAGAAACTTATCCCGTGGGTTCTCTTTTGAGGCCACACGTTTAGATGTACACGCCACACCAAATCATTTCGAGTTACAACGTGTTGTTTAGGAGATACAAGCTAATTTTGCACAAAGAGTTATTTCTTCTCGTAAAGTATTTCCAATACCTACGTATTTGTCTTTACTCTGCAACACTGTATTTCCTTATAACGTGGTATTCTTACATATTCTTTCGAGAGAAAACTCTCCTGTGCATTCCCTTTTGAGGCTACACGCTTAGATGTACACGCAACACCAAAGCTTTTCTAGTTATAACGTGTTGTTTAGGAAAAACAAGATAATTTCGCAAGATGCGGGATTTCCTTAAAACGAGGTTTTCTGACAAATTTTGACCTAAGAAAATTCTCCTGTGGGTTCTCTTTTGAGGCTACACGTTTAGACGTACACGCCACACCAAATCTTTTCGAGTTACAACGTTTTGTTTCGGAGATACAGACTAATTTTGTACGATGCGTCATTTCTTCTCGTAAAGTGTTGCCAATACATATGTATTTGACTTTACTCTGCAACACGATATTTCCTTAAAATGTGGTATTCTTACATATTCTTTCGAGAAAAAACTCTCCTGTGCCTTCTCTTTTGAGGCTACACGCTTAGACATACACGCAACACCAAAGCTTTTCGAGTTACAACGTGTTGTTTAGGAAAAACAAGATAATTTCGCAAGATGCGGGATTTCCTCAAAACGTGGTTTTCTGAAAAATTTTGACGAAAGAAAATTTGCCTGTGGGTTCTCTTTTGAGGCTACACGTTTAGACGTACACGCCACACCAAATCTTTTTCAGTTACAACATGTTGTTTAGGAGATACAGACTAATTTTGTACGATGCCTTATTTTTTCTCGTAAGGTATTGCCAATACGTACATATTTATCTTTACTCTGCAACTCTGTATTTCCTTAAAACGTGGTATTCTTACATATTCTTTCGAGAGAAAACTCTCCTGTGCCTTCTCTTTTGAGGCTACACGTTTAGATGTACACGCCACACAAAATATTTCGAGTTACAACGTGTTGTTTAGGAGATAAAAGCTAATTTTGTAGGATGCGTTATTTCTTCTAGTAAAGTGTTTCCTATACATAAGTATTTGTCTTTACTCTGCAACACTGTCTTTCCTTATAACGTGGTATTTTTACATATTCTTTCGAGAGAAAACTCTCCTGTGCCTTCTCTTTTGAGGCTACACGCTTACACATACACGCAACATCAAAGCTTTTCGAGTTACGACATGTTGTTTAGGAAAAACAAGATAATTTCGCACGATGTGGGATTTCTTTAAAATGTGGTTTTCTGGCAAAATTTGATGAAAGAAAGTTCTCCTGTGGGTTCTCTTTTGAGGCTACACGTTTAGACATACAGGTGACACCAAATCTTTTCGAGTTAAACGTGTTGTTTAGGAGATACAAGCTAATTTTGCACGAAGCAATATTTCTTCTCCTAAAGTGTTTCCAATACGTACGTATTTGTCTTTACTCTGCAACACTGTATTTCCTTATAACGTGGTATTCTTACATATTCTTTCGAGAGAAAACTCTCCTGTGCCTTCTCTTTTGAGGCTACACGCTTAGACTTACACGCAACACCAAAGCTTTTCGAGTTACAACGTGTTGTTTAGGAAAAACAAGATAATTTCGCAAGATGCGGGATTTCCATAAAACGTGGTTTTCTGACAAATTTTGATGTAAGAAAATTCTGCTGTGGGTTCTCTTTTGAGGCTACACATTTACACGTACACGCCACACCAAATCTTTTCGAGTTACAACGTGTTGTTTAGTAGATACAGACTAATTTTGTACGATGCGTTATTTCTTCTCGTAAAGTGTTGCCAATACGAATGTATTTGTCTTTACTCTGCAACACTGTATTTCCTTAAAACGTGGTATTCTTACATATTCTTTCGAGAAAAAACTCTCCTGTGCCTTCTCTCTTGAGGCTACACGCTTAGACATACAGGCAACACCAAAGCTTTTCGAGTTACAACGTGTTGTTTAGGAAAAACAAGATAATTTCGCAAGATGCGGGATTTCCTTAAAACGTGGTTTTCTGAAAAATTTTGACCAAAGAAAATTCTCTTGTTGGTTCTCTTTTGAGGCTACACATTTAGACATACACGCCACACCAAATCCTTTTCAGTTACAACGTGTTGTTTAGGAGATACAGACTAATTTTGTACGATGCCTTATTTTTTCTCGTAAGGTGTTGCCAATACGTACATATTTGTCTTTACTCTGCAACTCTGTATTTCCTTAAAACGTGGTATTCTTACATATTCTTTCGAGAGAAAACTCTCCTGTGCCTTCTCTTTTGAGGCTATACGTTTAGACGTACACGACACACAAAATATTTCGAGTTACAACATGTTGTTTAGGAGATAAAAGCTAATTTTGTACGATGCTTTATTTCTTCTCGTAAAGTGTTTCCTATACATAAGTATTTGTATTTACACTGCAACATTGTATTTCCTTATAACGTGGTATTCTTACATATTCTTTCGAGAGAAAACTCTCCTGTGCCTTCTCTTTTGAGGCTACACGCTTAGACGTACACGCAACACCAAAGCTTTTCGAGTTACGACATGTTGTTTAGGAAAAACAAGATAATTTCGCACGATGTGGGACTTCCTTAAAACGTGGTTTTCTGACAAATATTGACGAACGAAAATTATCCTGTGGGTTCTCTTTTGAGGCTACATGTTTACACGTACACGCCACACCAAATATTTTCGAGTTACAACGTGTTGTTTAGGAGATACAAGCTAATTTTGTACGATGCGTTATTTCTTCTCGTAAAGTGTTTCCAATACGTATGTATTTGTCTTTACTCTGCAACACTGTATTTCCTTATAACGTGGTATTCTTACATATTCTTTCGAGAGAAACTCTCCTGTGCCTTCTCTTTTGAGGCCACACGTTTAGACATACACGCAACACCAAAGCTTTTCGAGTTACAACGTGTTGTTTAGGGTTCTCTTTTGAGGCTACACGAAGAAATAATGCATCGTTCAAAATTAGCTTGGAAACACTTTATGAAAAAAATTAACGCATTATAAAAAATTAGCTTGTCTCTCCTAAACAACACGTTGTAACTCGTGTAGCCTCAAAAGAGAACCCACAGGAGAATTTTCTCTCAAAAGAAGATGTAAGAATACCACGTTGTAAGGAAATACAGTGTTGTAGACTAAAGACAAATACGTACGTACTGGAAACACTTTTAGAGATGAAATAACGCATCATTCAAAATTAGCTTGTATCTCCTTAACATCACGTTGTCACTCGAAACGATTTGGTGTGGGGTGTACGACTAAACTTGTAGCCTCAAAAGAGAACCCAGAGGAGATTTTTCTTCTTTCAAAATTTTTCAGAAATCACGTTTTTAGGAAATCCCGCATTGTGCGAAATTATCTTGTTTTTCCTAAACAACATGTTGTAACTCGAAAAGCTTTGGTGTTACTTGTATATCTAAGCGTGTAGCCTCAAAAGAGAATGCACAGGAGAGTTTTCTCTCAAAAGAATATGTAAGAATACCACGTTATAAGGAAATACAGTGTTGCAGAATAAAGACAAATACGTACGTATTGGAAACACTTTATGAGAAGAAATAACGCATCATACAAAATTAGCTTGTATCTCCTAAAAAACACGTTGGAACTCGAAAAGAGTTGGTGTGGCATGTACGTCTAAATGTGTAGCCTCAAAAGAGAACCCACAGGAGAATTTTCTTTCGTCAAAATATGTCAGAAAATCACGTTTTATGGTAATCCCGCATCGTGCGAAATTATCTTGTTTTTCCTAAACAACACGTTGTAACATGAAAAGCTTTGCTGTTGCGTGTATGTCTAAGCCTGTATCCTCAAAAGCCAATGCACAGGAGTGTTTTCTCTTGAAATAAGATGTAAGAATACCACGTTCGAAGGAAATACAGTGTTGCAGTCTAAAGACAAATAGGTACTTATTGGAAACACTTTTAGAGATGAAATAACGCATCGTTCAAAGTTAGGTTGTATCTCCTAAACAACACGTTGTAACTTGAAACTGTTTGGTGTGGTGTTTACATCTAAATGCGTAGCCTCAAAAGAGAACCCACAGGAGAATTTTCTTTCGTCAAAATTTTTCAGAAATCACGTTTTGAGGAAATCCCGCATTGTGCGAAATTATCTTGTTTTTCCTAAACAACACGTTGTAACTCGAAAAGCTTTGGTGTTACGTGTATGTCTAAGCATGTAGCCTCAAAAGAGAACGCACAGGAGAGTTTTCTCTCGAAAGAATATGTAAGAATACCACGTTATAAGGAAATACGGTGTTGCAGAGTAAAGACAAATTCTTACATATTGGAAACACTTAACGAGAAGAAATAACACATGGTACAAAATTAGCTTGTATCTCCGAAACAACACGTTGTAACTCGAAAAGATTTGCTGTGGTGTTTACATCTAAACGTGTAGCCTCAAAAGAGAACCCACTGGAGAATTTTCTCTCGTCAAAATTTTTTCAGAAAACCACGTTTTAAGGACATCCTGCATCATGCGAAATCATCTTGTTTTCCTAAACAACACATTGTACCTCGAAAAGCTTTGGTGTTGCGTGTATGTCTAAGTGTGTAGCCTCAAAAGAGAATGCACAGTAGAGGATTCTCTCGAAAGAATATGTAAGAATACCACGTTATAAGGAAATACAGTATTGCAGAGTAAAGACAGATACTTACTTATTGGAAACACTTTACGAGAAGGAATAATACATCGTACAAAATTAGCTTGTATTTCCTAAACAACACGTTGTAACTCGAAGGATTTGGTGTGGCGTGTAAGTTGAAACGTGTAGCCTCAACGAGAACCCACAGGAGAATTTTCTTTCGTCAAATTTGTCAGAAAACCACGTTTTAAGGAAATCCCGCATTGTGCGAAATTATCTTGTTTTTCCTAAACAACACGTTGTAACTCCAAAAGCTTTGGTGTTGCGTGTATGTCTAAACGTGTGGCCTCAAAAGAGAACGCACAGGAGAGTTTTCTCTCGAAAGAATATATAAGAATACCACGTTATAAGGAAATACAGTGTTGCAGAGTAAAGACAAATACGTATGTATTGGAAACACTTTACGAGAAGAAATAATGCATCTTACAAAATTAGCTTGTATCTCCTAAACAACATGTTGTAACTCGAAAAGATTTGGTGTGGCATGTAAGTCTAAACGTGTAGCCTCAAAAGAGAACCCACAGGAGAATTTTCTTTCGTCAAAATTTGTCAGAAAAAAACGTTTTAAGGAAATCCTGCATCGTGCGAAATTATCTTGTTTTTCCTAAACAACACATTGTAACTCGAAAAGCATTGGTGCTGCGTGTATGTCTAAGCGTGTAGCCTTAAAAGAGAACGCACAGGAGAGTTTTCTCTCGAACGAATATGTAAGAATACCACGTTATAAGGAAATACAGTGTTGCAGAGTAAAGATAGATACATACGTATTTGAAACACTTTACGAGAAGAAATAATGCATCGTAAAAATTAGCTTGTATTTCCTAAAAAGCCCATTGTAACTCGAAAGGTTTTGGTGTGGCGTGTACGTCTAAATGTGTAGCCACAAAAGAGAACCCACAGGAGAATTTTCTTTCGTCAAAATTTTTCAGAAAACCACGTTTTAAGGAAATCCCGCGTCCTGCGAAATCATCTTCTTTTTCCTAAACTACATGTTGTAACTTGAATAGCTTTGGTGTTGCCTGTATGTCTAAGTGTGTAGCCACAAAAGGGAACGCACAGGACAGTTTTCTATCGAAAGAATATGTAAGAATACCACGTTATAAGGAAATACAATGTTGCAGAGTAAAGACAAATACGTACGTATTGGAAACACTTTATGAGAAGAATTAACTCATTGTAAAATATTAGCTTGTATCTCCTAAACAACACGTTGCAACTCGAACAGATTTGGTGTGGCGTGTACGTCTAAACATGTAGCCTCAAAAGAGAACCCACAGGAGAACTTTCTATTGTCAAATTTTTCAGAAAACCACGTTTATGGAAATCTCGCATCGTGCGAAATTATCTAGTTTTTCCTAAACAACACGTTGTAACTCAAAAAGCTTTGGTGTTGCTTGTATGTCTAAACATGTAGCCTCAGAAGAGAACGCTCAGGAGAGTTTTCCCTCGAAAGAATATGTAAGAATACCACGTTATAAGGAAATACAGTGTTGCAGAGAAAGACAAATACGTACATATTGGAAACAATTTACGAGAAGAAATAACACATCGTACAAAATTAGCCTGTATCTCCTAAACAACACGTGGTAACTCGAAAGGATTTGGTGTGGCGTGCATGTCTAAACGTGTAGCATCATAAGAGAACCCACAGGAGAATTTTCTTTCTTCAAAATTTGTCAGAACACAAGGGTTTAAGGAAATCCGAGAACGCACAGGAGAGTTTTCTCTCGAACGAATATGTAAGAATACCACGTTATAAGGAAATACAGTGTTGCAGAGTAAAGATAGATACATACGTATTTGAAACACTTTACGAGAAGAAATAATGCATCGTACAAAATTAGCTTGTATTTCCTAAAAAGCCCATTGTAACTCGAAAGGTTTTGGTGTGGCGTGTACGTCTAAATGTGTAGCCACAAAAGAGAACCCACAGGAGAATTTTCTTTCGTCAAAATTTTTCTGAAAACCACGTTTTAAGGAAATCCCGCGTCCTGCGAAATCATCTTCTTTTTCGTAAACTACATGTTGTAACTTGAATAGCTTTGGTGTTGCCTGTATGTCTAAGTGTGTAGCCACAAAAGGGAACGCACAGGACAGTTTTCTATCGAAAGAATATGTAAGAATACCACGTTATAAGGAAATACAATGTTGCAGAGTAAAGACAAATACGTACGTATTGGAAACACTTTATGAGAAGAATTAACTCATTGTAAAATATTAGCTTGTATCTCCTAAACAACACGTTGTAACTCGAACAGATTTGGTGTGGCGTGTACGTCTAAACATGTAGCCTCAAAAGAGAACCCACAGGAGAACTTTCTATTGTCAAATTTTTCAGAAAACCACGTTTATGGAAATCTCGCATCGTGCGAAATTATCTAGTTTTTCCTAAACAACACGTTGTAACTCAAAAAGCTTTGGTGTTGCTTGTATGTCTAAACATGTAGCCTCAGAAGAGAACGCTCAGGAGAGTTTTCCCTCGAAAGAATATGTAAGAATACCACGTTATAAGGAAATACAGTGTTGCAGAGAAAGACAAATACGTACGTATTGGAAACAATTTACGAGAAGAAATAACACATCGTACAAAATTAGCCTGTATCTCCTAAACAACACGTGGTAACTCGAAAGGATTTGGTGTGGCGTGCATGTCTAAACGTGTAGCATCATAAGAGAACCCACAGGAGAATTTTCTTTCTTCAAAATTTGTCAGAACACAACGGTTTAAGGAAATCCGAGAACGCACAGGAGAGTTTTCTCTCGAAATAATATGTAAGAATACCACGTTATAAGGAAACAGTGTTGCAGAGTAGAGGCAAATACATACTTATTGGAAAAACTTAAACTTTACGAGAAGAAATAATGCATCGTAAAAAAATTAGCTTGTATCTCCTAAACAACATGTTGTAACTTAAAAAGATTTGGTGTGGCCTGTACGTCTAAACGTGTAGTCTCAAATGAGAACCCATAGGAGAATTTTCTTTGGTCAAAATTTGTCAGAAAATCACGTATTAAGGAAATCCCTCTTCGTGCGAAATTATCTTGTTTTTCCTAAACAACACGTTGTAACGCGAAAATCTTTGGTATTGCGTGTATGTCTAAGCGTGTAGCCTCAAAAGAGGACGCACAGGAAAGTTTTCTCTCGAAAGAATATGTAAGAATACCACGTTATAAGGAAATACAGTGTTGCAGACAAAAGTCAAATACGTACCTATTGGAAACACCTTACAAGAAGAAATAAAGCATCATAAAAAATTAGCTTGTATCTCCTAAACAACAGTTTGTAACTCGAAAAGATTTGGTGTGGCGTGCACGTCTAAACGTGTAGCCTCAAAAGATAACCCACAGGAGAATTTTTTTTCGTTAATATTTCTCAGAAAACCATGTTTTAAGGAAATCACTCATCGTGCGAAATTATCTTGCTTTTCCTAAACAACACGTTGTAACTCGAAAAGCTTTGATGTTGCGTTTCCAATACATATGTATTTTCCTTTACTCTGCAACACTGTATTTCCTTACAACGTGGTATTCTTACATACTCTTTCGAGAGAAAACTCTCCTGTGCGTTCTCTTTTGGGGCTACACGCTTAGACATACACGCAACACCAAAGCTTTTCGAGTTAAAACGTTTTGTTTAGGAAAAACAAGATAATTTCGCATGATGCGGTATTTCCTTCATACGTGGTTTTTTGACAAATTTTGACCAAAGAAAATTCTCCTATGGTTTCTCTTTTGAGGCTACACGATTAGACGTACACGCCACACCAAATCTTTTTAAGTTACAACGTGTTGTTTAGGAGATACAAGCTAATTTTGTAAGATGCGTTATTTCTTCTCGTAAAGTTTTTCCAATACGTAAATATTTGTCTTTACTCTGCAACACTGTATTTCCTAATAACGTGGTATTCTTATATATTCTTTCGAGAAAAAAACTCTCCTTTGCATTCTCTTTTGAGGCTACACGCTTAGACATACACGCAACACCAAAGGTTTTCGCGTTACAACGTGTTGCTTAGGAAAAACAAGATAATTTCGCACGATGCAGGATTTCCTTAAAACGTGGTTTTCTGACAAATTTTGATGAACGAAAATTCTCCTGTGGGTTCTCGTTTGAGGCTACACGTTTAGACGTACACACCACACCAAATCTTTTCGAGTTATAACGTGATGTTTAGGAGATACATACTAATTTTTTACGATGCCTTCTTTCTTCTCGTAAAGTTTAAGTGTTTCCAATAAGTACGTATTTGTCTTTACTCTGCAACACTGTATTTCCTTATAACGTGGTATTCTTACATATTCTTTCGAGAGAAAACTCTCCTGTGCGTTCCCTTTTGAGGCTACATGCTTTGACATACACGCAACACCAAAGCTTTTCGAGTTACAATGTGTTGTTTAGGAAAAACAAGATAATTTAGCACGATGCGGGATTTCCTTAAAACGTGGTTTTCTGACAAATTTTGACGAAAGAAAATACTCCTGTGGGTTCTCTTTTGAGGCTACACATTTAGACGTACACACCACATCAAATCTTTTCGAGTTACATCGTGTTGTTTAGGAGATACAAGCTAATTTTTTTACGAAGCGTTATTTCTTCTCATAAAGTTTAAGTGTTTCCATTACGTAAATATTTGCCTTTACTCTGCAACACTGTATTTCCTTATAACGTGGTATTCTTGCATATTCTTTCGAGAGAAAACTCTCCTGTGCATTCTCCTTTGAGGCTACGTGCTTAGATATACACACAACACCAAAGCTTTTCGAGTTACAACGTGTTATTTAGGAAAAACAACATAATTTCGCACGATGCGGGATTTCCTTAAAACGTGGTTTTCTGACAAATTTTGAAGAAATAAAACTCTCCTGTGGGTACTCTTTTGAGGCTACACGTTTAGACGTACATGCCACACCAAATCTTTTCGAGTTCCAACGTGTTGTTTAGGACATACAAGCTAATTTTGCAAGATGCGTTATTTCTCTCATAAAGTGTTTCCAATACATATGTATTAGTCTTTACTCTGCAACACTGTATTTCCTTGTAATGTGGTATCCTTACATATTCTTTCGAGAGAAAACTCTACTGTGCGTTCTCTTTTGAGGCTACACGCAGGGAAAACTCTCCTGTGCCTTCTCTTTTGAGGCTCCATCCTTACACATACACGCAACACCAAAGCTTTTCGAGTTACAACATGTTGTTTAGGAAAAAGGAGATGATTTTGCACGATGCGGGATTAGCTTAAAACGTGGTTTTCTGAAAAGTTTTGACGAAAGAAAATTCTCCTGTGTGTTCTCTTTTGAGGCTACATATTTAGACGTACATGCCACACCAAATGTTTTCGAATTACAACGTGTTGTTTAGGAGATACAAGCTAATTTTGTACAATGCGTTAATTCTTCTTGTAAAGTGTTTCCGATATGTACGTATTTGTCTTTACTCTGCAACACTGTATTTCCTTAAAACGTGGTTTTCTTACATATTCTTTCGAGAGAAAACTATCCTGTGCGTTCCCTTTTGAGGCTACACACTTAGACATACAGGTAACACCAAAGCTTTTCGAGTTACAATGTGTTGTTTATGAAAAACAAGATAATTTCGCACGATGCGGGATTTCCTTAAAACGTGGTTTTCTGACAAATTTTGACGAAAGAAAATTCTCCTGTGGGTTCTCTTTTGAGGCTTCACGTTTAGACGTGCACACCACACCAAATCCTTTCGAGTTACCACGTGTTGTTTAGGAGATACAAGCTAATTTTATACGATGCGTTATTTCTTCTCATAAAGTGTTTCCAATACGTACATATTTGTCTTTACTCTGCAACACTGTATTTCCTTATAACGTGGTATTCTTACATATTCTGTCGCGAGAAAACTATCCTGTGCGTTCCCTTTTGAGGCTACACACTTAGACATACAGGCAACACCAAAACTTTTCGAGTTACAACGTGTTGTTTATGAAAAACAAGATAATTTCGCACGATGCGGGATTTCCGTAAAAAGTGGTGTTCTGACAAATTTTGACGAAAGAAAATTCTCCTGTTGGTTCTCTTTTGAGGCTACACGTTTAGACGTGCACGCCACACCAAATCTTTTCGAGTTACCACGTGTTGTTTAGGAGATACAAGCTAATTTTTTACGAAGCGTTATTTCTTCTCGTAAAGTGTTTCCAAAAAGTATGTATTTGTCTTTACTCTGCAACACTGTATTTCCTTATAACATTGTATTCTTACATGTTCTTTCGAGAGAAAAATCTCCTGTGCGTTCTCTTAAGTGGCTACACGCATAGACATACACGCAATACCAAAGCTTTGTGAGTTACAACGTGTTGTTTAGGAAAAACAAGATAATTTTCACGATGCGGGATATCCTTAAAACGTGGTTTTCTGACAAATTTTAACGAAAGAAAGTTCTCCTGTGCGTTGTCTTTTGAGGCTACAGGTTTAGACATACACGCCACACCAAATCTTTTCGAGTTATAACGTGTTGTTTAGGAGATACAAGCAAATTTTTTACGATGCGTTATTTCTTCTCCTAAAGTGTTTCCAATATGTACTTATTTGTCTTTATTCTGCAACACTGTATTTCCTTATAACGTGGTATTCTTACATATTCTTTCGAGAGAAAACTCTCCTGTGCATTCTCTTTTGAGGCTACACGCTTAGACAAACACTCAACACCAAAGCTTTTCGAGTTACACCGTGTTTTTTAGGAAAAACAAGATAATTTTGCACGATGCGAGATTTCCTTAAAACGTGTTTTCTGACAAATTTTGATGAAAGAAAATTCTCCTGTGAGTTCCCTTTTGAGGCTACACGTTTAGACGTACACGTCACACCAAATCTTTTCGAGTTACAACGTGTTGTTTAGGAGATACAAGCTAATTTTTTACGATGCGTTATTTCTTCTCGTAAAATGTGTCCAATACGTACTTATTAGTCTTTACTCTGCAACACTGTATTTCCTTATAACGTGGTATTCTTACATATTCTTTCGAGAGAAAACTCTCCTGTGCGTTCTCTTTTGAGGCTACACGCTTAGACATACACGCAGCACCAAAGCTTTCCGAGTTACAACGTGTTGTTTAGGAAAAACAAGATAATTTCCACGATGCGGGATTTCCATAAAACGTGGTTTTCTGACAAATTTTGACGAAAGAAAATTATCCTGTGAGTTCTCTTTTGAGGCTACACGTTTAGACGTACACGCCACACCAAATCTTTTCGAGTTACATCATGTTGTTTAGGAGATACAAGCTAATTTTGTACGATGCGTTATTACTTCTCGTAAAGTGTTTCCAATACCTACGTATTTGTCTTTACTCTGCAACTCTGTATTTCCTTATAACGTGGTATTCTTATATATTCTTTCGAGAGAAATCTCTCCTGTGCATTCTCTTTTGAGGCCACTCGTTTAGACATACACGCAACACCAAAGCTTTTCGAGTTACGAAGTGTTGTGCAGGAAAAACAAGATAATTTCGCACAATGCGGGATTTCCTTAATACGTGGATTCTGACAAATTTTGACGAAAGAAAATTCTCCTGTGTGTTCTCTTTTGAGGCTACATATTTAGACGTACACGCCACACCAAATCTTTTCGAATTACAACGTATTGTTTAGGAGATACAAGCTAATTTTGTACAATGCGTTAATTCTTCTCGTAAAGTGTTTCCAATACGTACATATTTGTCTTTACTCTGCAACACTGTATTTCTTAAAACGTGGTTTTCTTACATATTCTTTCAAGAGAAAACTATCCTGTGCATTCCCTTTTGAGACTACACACTTAGACATACAGGCAACAACAAAGCTTTTCGAGTTACAACGTGTTGTTTATGAAAAACAAGATAATTTCGCACGATGCGGGATTTCCTTAAAACGTGGTTTTCTGACAAATTTTGACGAAAGAAAATTCTCCTGTGGGTTCCCTTTTGAGGCTTCACGTTTAGACGTGCACGCCACACCAAATCCTTTCGAGTTACCACATGTTGTTTAGGAGATACAAGCTAATTTTGTACGCTGCGTTATTTCTTCTCATAAAGTGTTTCCAATACGTACGTATTTGTCTTTACTCTGCAACACTGTATTTCCTTATAACGTGGTATTCTTACATATTCTGTCGAAAGAAAACTATCCTGTGCGTTCCCTTTTGAGGCTACACACTTAGACATACAGGCAACACCAAAACTTTTCGAGTTACAACGTGTTGTTTATGAAAAACAAGATAATTTCGCACGATGCGGGATTTCCGTAAAAAGTGGTGTTCTGACAAATTTTGACAAAAGAAAATTCTCCTGTTGGTTCTCTTTTGAGGCTACACGTTTAGACGTGCACGCCACACCAAATCTTTTCGAGTTACCACGTGTTGTTTAAGAGATACAAGCTAATTTTTTACGATGCATTATTTCTTCTCGTAAAGTGTTTCCAATAAGTACTTATTTGTCTTTACTCTGCAACACTGTATTTCCTTATAACGTTGTATTCTTACATGTTCTTTCGAGAGAAAAATCTCCTGTGCCTTCTCTTAAGTGGCTACACGCATAGACATACATGCAGCACCAAAGCTTTTCGAGTTACAACGTGTTGTTTAGGAAAAACAAGATAATTTTGCACGATGCGGGATTTCCTTAAAACGTGGTTTTCTGACAAATTTTGACGAAAGAAAGTTCTCCTGTGGGTTCTCTTTTGAGGCTACACGTTTAGACGTATGAGCCACACCAAATCTTTTCGAGTTACAACGTGTTGTTTACGAGATACAAGCAAATTTTTTACGATGCGTTATTTCTTCTCCTAAAGTGTTTCCAATATGTACTTATTTGTCTTTACTCTGCAACACTGTATTTCCTTATAACGTGGTATTCTTACGTATTCTTTCGAGAGAAAACTCTCCTGTGCGTTCTCTTTTGAGGCTACACGCTTAGACAAACACTCAACACCAAAGCTTTTCGAGTTACACCGTGTTGTTTAGTAAAAACAAGATAATTTTGCACGATGCGAGATTTCCTTAAAACGTGTTTTCTGACAAATTTTGATGAAAGAAAATTCTCCTGTGAGTTCTCTTTTGAGGGTACATGTTTAGACGTACATGTCACACCAAATCTTTTCGAGTTACAACGTGTTGTTTAGGAGATACAAGCTAATTTTTTACGATGCGTTATTTCTTCTCATAAATTGTGTCCAATACTTACTTATTTGTCTTTACTCTGCAACACTGTATTTCCTTATAACGCGGTATTCTTACATATTCTTTCGAGAGAAAACTCTCCTGTGCGTTCTCTTTTGAGGCTACACGCTTAGACATACACGCAGCACCAAAGCTTTTAGAGTTACAACGTGTTGTTTAGGAAAAACAAGATAATTTCTACGATGCGGGATTTCCATAAAACCTGGTTTTCTGACAAATTTTGACGAAAGAAAATACTCCTGTAAGTTCACTTTTGAGGCTACACGTTTAGACGTACACGCCACACCAAATCTTTTCGAGTTACATCGTTTTGTTTAGGAGATACAAGCTAATTTTGTACGATGCGTTATTTCTTCTCGTAAAGTGTTTCCAATACATACGTATTTGTCTTTACTCTGCAACACTGTATTTCCTTATAACGTGGTATTCTTATATATTCTTTCGAGAGAAAACTCTCCTGTGCGTTATCTTTTG
This sequence comes from Apodemus sylvaticus, assembly GCF_947179515.1. Lineage (NCBI taxonomy): Eukaryota > Metazoa > Chordata > Mammalia > Rodentia > Muridae > Apodemus > Apodemus sylvaticus. The sequence continues at coordinate 357,407 of NW_026263461.1, forward strand.
AGGCCACACGTTTAGACATACATGCAAGACCAAAGCTTTCGAGTTACAATGTGTTGTTTAGGAAAAACAAGATAATTTCGCACAATGCGGGATTTCCTTAAAACGTGGTTTTCTGACAAATTTTGACGAAAGAAAATTCTCCTGTGGGTTCTCTTTTGAGGCTACACATTTCAACTTACACGTCACACCAAATCCTTCAAGTTACAACGTGTTGTTTAGGAAATACAAGCTAATTTTGTACGATGTATTATTCCTTCTCGTAAAGTGTTTCCAATAAGTAAGTATCTGTCTTTACTCTGCAACACTGTATTTCCCTATAACGTGGTATTCTTACATATTCTTTCGAGAGAATACTCTACTGTGCATTCTCTTTTGAGGCTACATGATTAGACATACACGCAACACCAAAGCTTTTCGAGTTACAACGTGTTGTTTAGGAAAAACAAGATAATTTCGCATGATGCAGGACTTCCTTAAAACGTGGTTTTCTGAAAAAAATTTGACCAAAGAAAATTCTCCTGTGGGTTCTCTTTTGAGGCTACGCATTTAGATGTAAACACAACACCAAATATTTTCGAGTTACAACGTGTTGTTTACACCAAAGCTTTTCGAGTTACAACGTGTTGTTTAGGAAAAACAAGATAATTTCGCACGATGCGGGATTTCCTTAAAACGTGGTTTTCCGACATATTTTGACGAAAGAAAATTCTCCTGTGGGTTCTCTTTTGAGGCTACACGTTTCAACGTACACGCCACACAAAATCTTTTCACGTTACACCGTGTTGTTTAGGAAATACAAGCTAATTTTGTATGATGTATTATTCCTTCTCATAAAGTGTTTCCAATATGTATGTATCTGTCTTTACTGTGCAACACTGTATGTCCTTATAACGTGGTATTCTTACATATTCTTTCAAGAGAATACTCTCCTGTGCGTTCTCTTTTGAGGCTACACGCTTAGACATACATGCAAAACCAAAGCTTTTCGAGTTACAACGTGTTGTTTAGGAAAAACAAGATAATTTCGCACGATGCGGGATTTCCAGAAAACGTGGTTTTCTGAAAAAATTTTGACCAACGAAAATTCTCCTGTAGGTTCTCTTTTGAGGCTACACCTTTAGATAAACACCACACCAAATCCTTTTGAGTTACAACGTGTTGTTTAGGAGATACAAGCTAATTTTTTACCATGTGTTATTTCTTCTCGTAAAGTGTTTCCAATACGTACATATTTGTCTTTACTCTGCAACACTGTTTTTCCATATAACGTGGAATAACAAATAGTAAAAAATTAGCTTGTATCTCCTAAACAACACGTTATAACTCGAAAGGATTTGGTGTGGCTTGTACGTCTAAACGTGTACCCTCAAAAGAGAACCCACGTTTTAAGGAAATCCCGCATCGTGCGCAATTATCTTCTTTTTCCTAAACAACACGTTTTAACTCGAAAAGCTTTGGTGTTGCGTGTATGTCTAAGCGTGTAGCCTCAAAAGAGAACGCACAGGAGAGTTTTCTCTCGAAAGAGTATGTAAGAATACCACTTTATAAGGAAATACAGTGTCGCAGAGTAAAGGCAAATACATACGTATTGGAAACACTTTACGAGAAGAAATAACGCAACGTACAAAATTAGCTTGTATCTCCTAAACAACACGTTGTAACTCGAAAAGATTTGGTGTGGCCTGTACGTCTAAACGTGTAGCCTCAAAAGAGAACCCACAGGAGAATTTTCTTTCGTCAAAATTTTTCAGAAAACCACGTTTTAAGGAAATCCCGCTTTAAGGAAATCCTAAACAACACGTTGTAACTCGAAAAGCTTTGGTGTTGCTTGTATGTTTAAGCGTGTAGCCTCAAAAGAGAACGCACAGGAGAGTTTTTTCTCGATAGAATTTGTAAGGATACCACGTTATAAGGAAATACAGTGTTGCAGAATAAAGACAAATACGTATGTATTGGAAACCCATAAATCCCGCATCATGCGAAATTATCTTGTTCTTCCTAAACAACACGTTGTAACTCGAAAAGCGTTGGTGTTGCGTATATGTCTAAGCGTGTAGCCTCAAATGAGAACGCACTGGAGAGTTTTCTCTTGAAAGAATATGTAAGAATACCACCTTATAAGGAAATACAGTGTTGCAGAGTAAAGACAAATACTTACTTATTGGAAAACTTTATGAGAAGAAATAACGCATCGTACCAAATTAGCCTGTATCTCCTAAACATCACGTTGAAACTTAAAAAGATTTGGTGTGACCTGTACGTCTAAACGTGTAGTCTCAAAAGAGAACCAATAGGAGAAATTTCTTTTGTCAAAATTTGTCAGAAAACCACGTATTAAGGAAATCCCTCATCGTGCGAAATTATCTTGTTTTTCCTAAACAACACGTTGTAATGCGAAAAACTTTGGTGTTGCGTGTATGTCTAAGCGTGTAGCCTCAAAAGTGGACGCACAGGAGAGTTTTCTCTCGAAAGAATATGTAAGAATACCACGTTATAAGGAAATACAGTGTTGCAGACTAAAGGCAAATACGTACTTATTGGAAACACTTTACGAGAAGAAATAACGCATCATACAAAATTAGCTTGATCTCCTAAACAACACATTGTAACTCAAAAAGTTTTGGTGTGGCGTGTACGTCTAAACGTGTAGCCTCAAAAGAGAACCCACAGGAGAATTTTTGTTTGTTAAAATTTGTCAGAAATCCATGTTTTAAGGAAATCACTCTTCGTGCGAAATTATCTTGTTTTTCCTAAACAACACGTTGTAACTCGAAAAGTTTTGATGTTGCCTGTATGTCTAAGCGTGTAGCCTCAAAAGAGAACGCACAGGAGAGTTTTCTCTTGAAAGAACATGTAAGAATACCACATTATAAGGAAATACAGTTTTGCAGAGTAAAGACAAATACATATGTATTTGAAACACACTATGAGAAGAAATGACGCATCGTAAAAGATTAGTTTGTATCTCCTAAACAACACGTTGTAACTCGAAAAGATTTGGTGTGGCATGTACGTCTAAACGTGTAGCCTCAAAAGAGAACCCACAGGAGAATTTTCTTTCTTCAAAATTTGTCAGTAAACCACTTATTAAGGAAATCCCGCATCATGCAAAACTATCTTGTTTTTCCTAAACAACACATTGGAACTCGAAAATCTTTGGGTTTGCGTGTATGTCTAACCATGTAGCCTCAAAAGAGAACGCACAGGAGAGATTTCTCTCGAACGAGTATGTAAGAATACCACGTTATAAGGAAATACATTGTGGCAAATTAAAGATAAATACGTTCCTTTTGGAAACACTTAAACTTTACAAGAAGATATAAAGCATCGTGAAAAATTAGCTTGTATCTCCTAAAGAACACGTTGTAACTCGAAAACATTTGGTGTGGCGTGTACGCCTAAACATTTAGCCTCAAATGAAAACCCACAGGAGAATTTTCTTTCCTCAAAATTTGTCAGAAAACCACGTTTTAAGGAATTCCCGCATCATGAGAAATTATCTTGTTTTTCCTAAACAACACGTTCTAACTCGAAATGCTTTGGTGTTGCGTGTATGTCTAAGCGTGTAGCCACAAAAGAGAATGCACAGGAGAGTTTTCTCTCGAAAGAATATGTACGAATACCATGTTATAAGGAAATACAGTGTTGTAGAGTAAAGACAAATACGTACATATTGGAAACACTTTAGGAGAAGAAATAATGCATCGTACAAAATTAGCTTGTATCTCCTAAACAACACGTTGTAACTCGAAAAGATTTGGTGTGGCGTGTACGTCTAAACATGTAGCCTCAAAAGAGAACCCACAGGAGAATTTTCTTTCGTCAAAATTTGTCAGAAAACCACGTTTTAAGGAAATCCCGCATTGTGTGCAATTATCTTGTTTTTCATAAACAAAACATTGTAACTCGAAAAGCTTTGGTGTTGGGTGTATGTGTAAGCGTGTAGCCTCAAAAGAGAATGCACAGGAGAGTTTTCTCTCGAAAGAATATGTAAGAATACCACGTTATAAGGAAATATATTGCTGCAGAGTAAAGACAAATACATACGTATTGGAAACATATTATGAGAAGAAATAATGCATGGTACAAAATTTGCTTGTATCTCCTAAACAACACGTGGTAACTCAAAAAGATTTGGTGTGGCGTGCACCTCTAAATGTGTAGCCTCAAAAGAGAACCCACAGGAGAATTTTCTTACGTCAAAATTTGTCAGAAAACCACTTTTTAAGGAAATCCCGCATCGTGGGAAATTATCTTGTTTTTCCTAATCAACACGTTGTAACTCGAAAAGATTTGGTGGTGCGTGTATGTCTAAGCATGTAGCCTCCAAAGAGAACCTGTGGGATCCCTTTTGAGGCTACACATTTAGACGTACACGCCACACCAAATCTTTTCGAATTACAACGTGTTGTTTAGGAGATACATGCTAATTTTTTAAGATGCTTTATTTCTTCTCTTAAAGTTTAATTGTTTCCAATATGTACGTATTTGCCTTTACTCTGCAACACTGTATTTCCTTATAACGTGGTATTCTTACATATTCTTTCGAGAGAAAACTCTCCTCTGCGTTCTCCTTTGAAGCTACACGCTTAGACATACACGCAACACCAAAGCTTTTCTAGTTACAACGTGTTGTTTAGGAAAAACAAGATAATTTCGCACGATGCGGGATTTCCTTAAAACGTGGTTTGCTGATAAATTTTGACGAAAGAAAACTCTCCTGTGGGTTTTCCTTTGAGGCTACACGTTTAGACATCCACGCCACACCAAATCTTTTCGAGTTACAACCTGTTGTTTAGGAGAAACAAGCTAATTTTTTTACGATGTGTTAATTCTTCTCATAAAGTTTAAGTGTTTCCATTACGTACATATTTGCCTTTACTCTGCCACACTGTATTTCCTTATAACGTGGTATTCTTGCATATTCTTTCGAGAGAAAACTCTCCTGTGCTTTCTCCTTTGAGGCTACATGCTTAGACATTCACGCAACACCAAAGCTTTTTGAGTTACAACGTGTTGTTTAGGAAAAACAAGATAATTTCGCACGATGCGGGATTTCCTTAATACAGACTTTTCTGACAAATTTTGACGAAAGAAACTTCTCCTATGGGTTCTCTTTTGAGGCTACACGTTTAGTCGTACAGGCCTCACCAAATCTTTTTAAGTTACAACGTGTTGTTTAGGAGATACAAGCTAATTTTTTTACGATGCGTTATTTCTTCTTGTAAAGTTTAAGTGTTTCCAATAATTATGTAGTTGTCTTTACTCTGCAACACTGTATTTCCTTATAATGTGGTATTCCTACATATTCTTTCGGGAGAAAACTCTCCTGTGCGTTCACTTTTGAGGATACACGCTTAGACATACACGCAACACCAAAGCTTTTCGAGTTACAACATGTTGTTTAGGAAAAACAAGATAATTTCGCACGATGCGGGATTTCCTTAAAACGTGCTTTCCTGACAAATTTTGACCAAAGAAAACTCTCCTGTGGGATCTCTTTTGAGGCTACACGTTTAGACGTACACGCCACTGTAGCTGCCCGCAGACACATGTAAACCGGGTTACCTGTTGAGGGAATTTTGGGGTCATAGGGAAGAGAAGCGAAAAGAACGTGCGGCCAAGTCAATGTTCACTGATCAAAGCCGTAAACTTTAATGGCGCCGGACCTTTTAACAGTTTGGGCAAACCCTCCACCCAGACTCCAGGCTGAGTTCCGGTGGAAGTTGTCTAGCTTCTCTTGGAGGTCTTCGTCTTGACTGCTCCGGCAGCTGGGTGGGTCACCTGTTTAATTCAGGAATCCCTATACCTGGAGGAACAATAAACTTAACCTTTACTACGAGCGCTCCACCCTAGGTGGAGCAGGATCCTGGCTAACTGGGAGAAGTTAACCTTGACCAAAGTCAAACTCTGACCAAGTGCAAGACTGCCCCAATATGGCTCTGTACATGTCCTCCCTTTTTTTATTAATTTGAACACGAGGAGGTAGAAAACAAGTGGATAAATATCCTTCATAAGAAGGCGGGCCTTAACCAGGAGGGGAAGCATTGACCGTAATTCCTCTTAAATATTGTATAACGTCTTTTTCAGAGGAGGGGTAATAGGCTCCCTTATTATTTTAAGGATAGCCTCTCGACGTTAACCCCTATGCAATTAGGTGTACTTCCTGGGGACTCAGAAGCAGAAATTCACCTCCCCATGCAGTGCTTTGCCTCGCACGTCTCGCTGGTACCCATGTTTGTTCATAAACAAACACACATAGATCTGAGTTCTATGTGGCTCCCTCTTTGGAGATCCACTTGTGTAAGTTTTGAAGCCAGGGGGGTCTGCAAGTGTCTTTAACAGACATGCAATCTCTCCATCCAGGTGAGCCTGGGTGGAGACAGCCAGTCTGTTTAACAGACAAGGTCAAGAGTTAAAGGTGGAATAGGATTAACTTGTCCCAGAAGTATCCAATTCAGTTGTAAATTAACAACTTTAAGGACCCAAAGCTTGGCCTCTGAGGTAGGAGAGGTAGCCTTGTGAATCAAGAAATAAGCTGTTACTTCTCAGGAAAAGTGGAGACTATATGTTAAATTAACACAGCTGGCTGAAGATTGTTAGCCATCTTCAAAATTGGAATCTTCAATATTGGAATTATTTCTAGACCAGTCTATGGTTGAGTCAGCTGAACACAATAAGGAGAAGAGTCATTTTAACTCTTCTTTAGATTAATTTTTCCTAAGCTAGCTTAACAGTCTCTATTTTCTGTCCCACAAAGTCTAAAATCTTGAAGCTAGGCAATTTATCTAACCTGGGACATTTAACAATTGAGGTAAGTCAAGAACATATACCCAATATAGCTCTTATGTTACCATGGTCTGGGCATTCAGCAAGCACAGTCAGCATATCTTCTGCAGCATTCTGTGGAAAAAACAGAGGACATGCCTTCTCCCCCAATATTAAATCAGGATCATGGCATATGTTAGTAAGTGAATTCCTTCATTTCACCTAGACATCAATATGTCTAATTACAAGATGTCATATACAATTAGCAAGGAGTTTCTTGGCATCCAAATTTTAAAATTTTCTTAAAAACATGCAAGCATAATTTAAATTATATGCACAGGGACACAATTTCCCCTCTCTTCTTTCTTCCAAGAAGATATTGTTTTATTAATTTAAGTTGGAACACAAAGTATAAACCATAACATAGGCAATAACTATGTAATTATATAAAATATAGTTGCTTTTTCTGTTAGAGCAGTTGCAACTAGACAGCCTAAAAATGAATCATTAGTCACATGTACATATTTTTTTTAATCTTTTAAATTAGAAATATGAATATCATTTATCTGTAATAACTAAGTCCTCTAGGATTAACACCATTACGTGGTAGAGGTAGAAATTGAGGACATCAAGAACAAATCTTTATAATTTGATGTGCACAAAATATAAAATTATTTCAAATACCTAAAGGACAGTCATTTAGAGAACATATCCTTTGTTCTTAGAAATTTGAATCACATTTGTATTAACTGTAGAAATTAAGAATTAGCAGTATTAAAAATGGACCAATTTTAAGCAATTATAAACCATGAGCTATGTATATCTACTATTATTAAAAGCTTGACCTTTAACATCTTAAAAATAGCTGCTATAGCACCCAATTCAGGTATCTGTGTTGAAGCAGGGAGAAACTTAAAGGAATAAACATGTGATCTGATAGTACAAATTATCTTTTGGATAACAATTATTAATTTTGCCTAAAAATGCTTGCCATGTAATAGACCAACCATTAATAATAAATTTGATTGTTGCTTGAAGCAAGGAACAAACGTTTCCTACCTTGAAAACAGAGGTTTAAGACCTTCTGTGGCAAGCTTAAAATGAGGTAAATATAAGATAAAGCCAATTAATATATCTTAACAACCTTTGAAAGCCATTTACCTAAAAATTCTAAAAGTCTATAGTTAGAGCAAAGGCCTGTAACAAACATTCTATGATTATAGACTGAAAAATGTAAGATCCTAACTCTTGTATTGAAAGAGAGACAAACATTTTTTTCTCACAGGACATAAGGCTGTTAGCCATTCCTTGAGGCAAAAACTTTCTAATGAAATTGCTTTGTTGTTTCTTTAAAATTAGAAGCAAATGCTTTTATAATTATCAGAATGTAAAGTAAAAAACCAACCCTTTAAATTTACAATAATTTTGTAGGGAGTAGACAGGCCAAATGTTAATGCCTTTATAGCCTCCTTGACCTTTCATAGATTTGAACAGCATTTTAACCCACACCTGGATAAGTCAAAAACTTTTTTTTTTTTTTTTTTTTTTTTTAGCCAAACACTCCCTAGGTGGGGCCTGTAAGGCAGAAACAATTTCTCAAGCTTCCTCACTAGCTTCCCCTGAGGCAGCTCTAAGCTTTGCATTAACTCAAATGTAAAAATTCTGCCCTAGGATCCACCCTGAGTCCTTGGCAAGAACATTGTATGAGATTACTGGAAAGTAAATATCTTCTAATCTGAGCCTTTTATCTAAGACCAGACCCAAACTATCTGTCCTGCAAGGACATTTTGAGGATTAAACAAAAGAAACCGGTAATTCTATGGTCAAAGGAACCTACTTGATATCAAATACATTTTCACTGAGATCTCCTTTTTAATCTTGGAGGGTTAAATTTTGCTCCTACCATTGTAGCCTATAAACTTGTGGAAAAGTGGCAATGGGCCTCTAAAACCCATAGCTGCATCACTCTCAAAATTATCTTAATTACAAAATGTTAACAATTACGAGCCTGCAAACTGAAAACTGTAGCCAATGACACACTGATTTTTATTGTAACTCAATGTTTTCTTGCAATATTAGAGCACAATTGTAATTTTGGAAGCAAATCTCAATTTTAAACAATCTATTTTCTTTAAAATCAATGGCAAACACATATTTACAGCACAAGGTTTGTCTGCCAGTTCTTATGTTCAAGTGTATAACAGTGTAACTTATTAAAGAGACAATATTTTAAATCTTAATCTTCATTAAGTCTAATCTCCAGGCCAAGATTCACATGAAACACCATGCCAATTTAGGAGCGTCCCAAAGGCCTGTATTTCCTGGATTGCGTCATGCCACGTGGTGTTCAAAATGGCGACTACCCTAAACTACCAGCCTTAATCGTCATGCCACGTGTTTGTTTAAAAATGGCGACTACCCTAAACTACCAGCTTTCACCTAACATTTGTTAATAACATTATACCTTTTAAATCATGTCCAGTGACTTAAGCCAATACTCTATAGTCAAGTCATGCAAAATATACCTTTAAATCCAATTATAAACAAGAACAAGGCATGAGTGGCGTTAGGCCACGTGTAGTTAGTTAAGATAGCTCTAACACTGAATCACCAGTTTTAAACTAACCTTTTCTTAATAACACTATACCTTTTACATAATAACCAATTAATTTATAACTCTTTAGTCAAGAAATGTAAAGCCTTATATCATTAAAACCAATTAGAAACATGTATAAAGCGACTACATGAATTTCACAAGCCAAACCAAGGTCTTCCCAAATCTCGAGGTTTCTGGGCTTTTAAGAGCGGCTTTTTCCCCAGCCATGCTTGCCTCTTGGGTGAGTGAGCTACGCTGCTGCAGCGTGGCTTTGAATCAATCCCCACACAAACTGTGGCTAGCTCAAGAGGTTACCAGCAGATGTAATCTTTACCAATTTTTTTCTTTTTAACATGAAACAGTCATTCACACAAAGACACAGAGAGGACATAAACATACACATAGACAGTCGGTGCACCGGGACAAACACGGAAAGATACACAGAAAGTTAAGCGTGCTTGTTAAGCAATTGCATCCATTTTCCTCTTTAAACAGCTCTTAGAAGCTGTGGACATATGCCTATTTTTAAAAACCCCTTTCTTTTCGCCGAAATCAGCTCTTACGAGCTTTGGGCAAATGCCTACCAAATTCCTTCCCCATATTTCCCTATCTTATCAACCCAAGCAGTCCTGCGCTGGGTCCACACAGTATGCTTGAAAAACTGTATCCATTCCTGCACTCACAACAATAGACACGAATTCACTAGCGCTAGCTTTGACCTCTATGTTGCTTACCGTGCGGATACCATTAATTTTCACCTTTTCCGCGAAGCTTCGCTGGATAGGGCTACCTCAGGAAATTCTCTCGTGGCAGGTCTCCCACGTTCAGGAGCCAATATGTAGCTGCCCGCAGCCACATGTAAACCGGGTTACCTGTTGAGAGAATTTTGGGGTCATAGGGAAGAGAAGCGAAAAGAACGTGCGGCCAAGTCAATGTTCACTGATCAAAGCCTTAAACTTTAATGGCGCCGGACCTTTTAACAGTTTGGGCAAACCCTCCCCCCAGACTCCAGGCTGAGTTCCGGTGGAAGTTGTCTAGCTTCTCTTGGAGGTCTTCGTCTTGACTGCTCCGGCAGCTGGGTGGGTCACCTGTTTAATTCAGGAATCCCTATACCTGGAGGAACAATAAACTTAACCTTTACTACGAGCGCTCCACCCTAGGTGGAGCAGGATCCTGGCTAACTGGGAGAAGTTAACCTTGACCAAAGTCAAACTCTGACCAAGTGCAAGACTGCCCCAATATGGCTCTGTACACGCCACACCAAATCTTTTCGAATTACAACGTGTTGTTTAGGAGATACAAGCTAATATTTTAAGATGCGTTATTTCTTCTCATAAAGTTTAAGTTTTTCCATTACGTACATATTTGCCTTTACTCTGCAACACTGTATTTCCTTATAACGTGGTATTCTTGCATATTCTTTCGAGAGAAAACTCTCCTGTGCGTTCCCCTTTGAGGCTACACGCTTAGACATACATGCAACACCAAAGCTTTTCGAGTTACAACGTGTTTTTTAGGAAAAACAAGATAATTTCGCAGGATGCGGGATTTCCTTAAAACGTGGTTTTCTGACAAATTTTGACGAAAGAAAATTATCCTTTTGGTTCTCTTTTGAGGCTACACGTTTAGTCGTACAGGCCTCACCATATCTTTTTAAGTTACAACGTGTTGTTTAGGAGATACAAGCTAATTTTTTTACGATGCGTTATTTCTTCTTGTAAAGTTTAAGTGTTTCCAATAATTATGTAGTTGTCTTTACTCTGCAACACTGTATTTCCTTATAATGTGGTATTCCTACATATTCTTTCGGGAGAAAACTCTCCTGTGCGTTCACTTTTGAGGCTACACGCTTAGACATACACGCAACACCAAAGCTTTTCGAGTTACAACATGTTGTTTAGGAAAAACAAGATAATTTCGCACGATGCGGGATTTCCTTAAAACGTGCTTTCCTGACAAATTTTGACCAAAGAAAACTCTCCTGTGGGATCTCTTTTGAGGCTACACGTTTAGACTTACACGCCACACCAAATCTTTTCGAATTACAACGTGTTGTTTAGGAGATACAAGCTAATATTTTAAGATGCGTTATTTCTTCTCATAAAGTTTAAGTTTTTCCATTACGTACATATTTGCCTTTACTCTGCAACACTGTATTTCCTTATAACGTGGTATTCTTGCATATTCTTTCGAGAGAAAACTCTCCTGTGCGTTCCCTTTTGAGGCTACA